>NC_138770.1:320274046-320874046 GCF_965119305.1 Pelophylax lessonae
GATGGGTAAAAGCAAAGCTCTCTCAAGACCTTCGCAACCATATTCTTGCAAAACATACTGATGGCATTGGTTACAGAAGGATTTCTACAATGTCTGAATATTTCAGTGACCCTGTTGGGGCCATAATCCAGGAGTGGAAAAAACAAATCTTGAAGTGGTCATTACCATAGGATTTTGTACAAAGTATTAAATAAATTTCAGTTAGCATGTTTAATACTTTTTACCTGCTGTGTATATATATATATATATATATATATATATATATAATTTATTATACTATGTGTCTATGTGTCATACCTGGAAGATCCCCATGGAAACTGGAAATCACTGTAATAGACACAGCTACTACAGTGATGTCAACTAGCTGCTGGATGTTGTGCCGAGCAATTTCCCTGCTGCATGAGAACACAGGAGGTCGATCCCTTAGCACGGGTGCCATTCAGGAAACAATCTGCATGAATAATGCAAAGCTTTCTAATTGGACGAGGTGGAGAGGTGGCCAGAAAAAAAAGCATGCACAAAGTCGAAATTCATTTATTGTAAAAAAACATCCAAACACAATATATTGTAAATGTGATTGATAAAATCATAACACTAACAATCACTGAACATCATAGATAACTTACATATGCATATGTGTACATATACAGTACACGCATATGCACAGGTGAAAAAAAAAATTAAATTACATTCAAATTTAATTTTTTTCCATCCGTGCATCCACCATTTTGCACTTAGGATATTTTTCCCTTTTTCCTCTTTCCATCAGTGGATTTACAGATCGCACCATCACATTCACCTTTACTTTCTCCAGTCAAACATTCTGTCACTTTCTCCAGTCAAAGTCTTTTTTGAATATTCTTCCTGTTTTTGACCTCATCTGCTTTTCTGTTGCACATTTGCAATATCTTCTTATACACTCCTTAGCTAATTCCAGTTGTACATTCAACATTTTTTTTTTTTTTTAACACACATTTTGTGGACGTCCCGTCACTCCACTATCCAGCTTATGGATCCCCTCGGCTTTCCATTTAAATATGGGTCTTAAACAATACTGGCTTATTTATTTTTTTGATTGCTCATGCAGATACTGCTGGCTAGTAACTCTTCTGATCCAGCACAAGTCGACATTCCCGATACAGGTAGACAGACATTCTCCTCTCAATGTATTTGTTTGTGTTCATCTGCTGGTCATTAAAGCTCTCATATACAGGATCTCACGGAAGTGAGTACACCCCTCACATTTTTGTAAATATTTTATTATATCTTTTCATGTGACAACACTGAAGAAATTACACTTTGCTACAATTTAAAGTAGTGAGTGTACAGCTTGTATAACAATGTAAATTTGCTGTCCCCTCAAAATAACTCAACACACAGGCGTTAATGTTTAAACCACTGGCAACAAAAGTCAGTACACCCCTAAGTGAAAATTTCCAAATTGGACACAATTAGCCATTTTCCCTCCCTGGTGTCATGTGACTCGTTAATATTACAAGGTCTCCGGTGTGAATGGGGAGCAGGTGTGTTAAATGTGGTGTTATCACTGTCACATAATGGTCAATGGAAGTTCAACATGGCACCTCATGGCAAAGAACCTGAAAAAAAAAAAAAAAGAATTGTTGCTCTACATAAAGATGGACTAGGCTATAAGAAGATTGCCAAGACCCTGAAACTGAGCTGCAGCACGGTGGCCAAGCATGGTGGTGGGAGTGTCATGGTCTGGGGCTGCATAAGTGCTGCCGGCACTGGGGAGCTACAGTTCATTGAGAGAACCATGAATGCCAACGTGTACTGTTACATACTGAAGCAGAGCATGATCTCCTCCCTTTAGAGACTGGGCCGCAGGGCAGTATGTCAACATGATAAAGACCCCAAACACAACTCCAAGATGACCGCTGCCTTGCTAAAGAAGCTAAGGGTAAAGGTAGTGGACTGGCCAAGCATGTCTCCAGACCTAAACCCTATTGAGCATCTGTGGGGCATCCTCAAACGGAAGGTGGAGAAGCGCAAGGTCTCTAACATCCACCAGCTCTGTGATGTTGTCAGGGAGGAGTGAAAGAGGACTCAGTGGCAACCTGGGAAGCTCTGGTGAACTCCATGTTAAGGGGGGTTAAGGCAGTGCTGGAAAATAATGGTGGCTACACAAAGTATTGACACGTTAGGCGCAATTTCAACATTTTCACTTAGGGGTGTACTCCCTTTTGTTGCCAGCGGTTTAGACAGAATTGGCTGTGTGTCAAGTTATTTTGAGGGGACAGCAAATATTCACAGTTATACAAGCTGTACACTCACTACTTCAAATTGTAGCAAAGTTTTATTTCTTCAGTGTTGTCACAGGAACATATATAAAATATTTACAAAAATGTGAGGGGGTGTACTCACTTTTGTGAGATACTGTAAATGTCTAAGTATTTTCCACTGGCAGATTCACTGGAGAAAGCTCTATTTTGCATCCGGTTCAAGATCTGCAAAATGTTAGTTTAGTTCTTTGGTATAGCCTCCATATGCAGCTTTCTGGTTTAACCTCATAGATGGTGCATTATATATATATATATATATATATATATATATATATATATATATATATCTCCATATATATATATACACACACACACACACACACACACACACACACACACACACATACATACATATATATATATATATATATATATATATATATATATATATATATATATATATACACACATACATATACACATACATACATACATACATACATACAATAGGGTTACCTTCCAGCAGGACAATAACCCTAAACACACAGCCAATCTCTATTTTTTTTTTTTTCCCCTAACAAATTAATTCAAGACCATGTTGCAAAAATGAATACACCCCAATGAAAAGTCTTAGAAGCAAAGCTAAATTTTAGACAACAAAATGCTAATAAGAATTCAACTACAGGCGTGGCCAATTATTCTTCATTAAACAGGTGTCCAGCAGACAGTTGATAAAAGGGCATTACTTAAAGAAAATCCCTTCCCATTTCATGCCGTCAGCAATGGTACCACATGGAAGAGAAAATGTCACAAGGCCTGAGAAGGAAAATCATTTCTTTACACAAGAAAGGTAAAAGGCTAAAAGAAGATCAACCAAGCTTTACAGAACAGTCAGATTACTGTAGCAAAATGTGATACAAACATTTAACAAAGATGGAACTGCAACCATCTCACAGAGACATCCAGGCCATCAACAGAAGTTAACAACTCGACATGAGCATCTTCTGATGGGAAGGGTTGAAGAAAATCACCATGCAAGTTCACTGCAGTTAGCTTAAGAAGTAGAAATCCAAACCGGGGTGATTGCTTCCCGTGACACAATGTACTGCACACTGCAGAGGAATGACATGCATGGGTGTTGTCCACGAAGGAAGCCTCTTCTAAAGCCCATGCACAAAAAAAGTCAGCCAAATAGAAAGAATTCTGTCTCCATGGAAGCGCCAGGATGCCAAAGCGTGACTGGAGGATTTCCTCCATTTCAGACAGCAGTTTGTTTAAATCCAGCGCTGCCCTCAGTCTCTGTGTATGCCTTGGCTGCTTGTATGCCATTATCTTCCATACTGCTGCTGCTACCAGCCCAGCTCTCTGTAAGTACTACCCTTGCTGTTTGGGGTCACTTAGAGGGGCTGTCTTCTGAAAGTTTGCTATTGTTTGGTTTTTCTTTTGGGGATCTTTCTAGGTTTCCCCCATGCTGTTTTTGGCCGCCAGCCCTGAGCACTGAAGATTAGGAACTGAAGGGTTTAAATACATTCCCCCCCACCCCCCCTTTCCCTTTTTTCTTAAAAAACCCTCCAAAAAAACGCATACCTCTATTTTTCATTTTGTCTGACCAGAAGTTTGAAAGATGGTTTAAAAGAGCCCAGTTCATACAGACCAGGCCGTCCCTTTTTTGCCAGTTGAAATTGAAAAGTGAAAAGTGCAAACTTCAGGAAGGGATCCAAAGTCAAGTCCACTCAGGCTTCCAAGTCCACTGACAAGCAGTGTCCCTGCCCAGTCTCTTCATGTGGGAGCAAGGTTGGCCCTTTTTGAGGAGGCATGGACAGGAGAAGGGATGCTCACTTGGTTGGGGTGGGTGCCATTCATAGAACAATTTGCATTTTCTTGATGAAGTGGATGAGGGAAGAGACGGAACGGTAACATCACTGAGAAAATTCAAAGTGTTCTCTGAACGGTGCCTGTGCTGAGTAACAACCTGCATTCACTATGTAGCAGGACAGCCACTTGGCACAGGACCCAATGCCTAGTATATAAATTCCCAGTCATACATAATTACATTGGCAGATTCTGGACCAAAATCACTATACAAAAATGCGACCATCAAAAAAAAAAACAAAAAACTTTTAAGAAATCAACATTTGGCGAACAAGCATGACTTTGAGACATATTGTGACTATTCTGCATTAAATTTCCATTTACCCTATATGCGGAGCTGCACACGCAAAGCTCAGTGTAGAAATTTCAGAAATGCTGGGATGAACTCCCAAGCATAGGCCATAGTGATATCATGGCGGCTAGGCCAATAAAAATGGATGGTCAGTGGCACTGGAGGGGAGCTCCAGGAGACTAGCACTGGATAGGGGAGTATACAGTAGTTTGACTTTAAATCTATTTTAATGTTTGCTTTATACATATACACTGCTCAAAAAAAATTAAAGAAACACTTTTTAAACCAAGTCAAAAAAACTCCTGGGATATTGATCTAGTCAGTTAAGTAGCAGAGGGGGTTTTTAATCAGTTTCAGCTGCTTTGGTGTTAATGAAATTAACAACAGGTGCACTAGAAGGGCAACAAATGAGACTACCTCCAAAACAGGAATGGTTTTACAGGCGGAGGCCACTGACATTCCTTTTCCTACTCATCTTTTCTGACCGTTTTTCCCTAGTTTTAACTTGGTTAGGGTCAGTGCCACTACTGGTAGCATGAGGGGATACCTGGACCCTGTAGAGATCACTCAGGCAGTCCAACTCCTCCAGGATGGCACATCAATATATATGCCATTGCCAAAAGATTGGCTGTATTTCCCAGCGTAGTCTCAAGAGCATGGAGGAGATTCCAGGAGACAGGCAGTTACTCTAGGAGAGCTGGATAGGGCCGAAGAAGGTCCTTAGCCCATCAGCAGGACCAGTATCTGCTCCTTTCTGCAAGGAGGACAAGATGAGCACTGCCAGAGACCTACAAAATAACCTCAAGCAGGCCACTGGTGTAAATGTCTCTGACCAAACAATCAGAAACAGACTTCATGAAGGTGGCCTGAGGGCCTGACGTCCTCTAGTGGGCCCTGTGCTCATTGCCCGGCACCGTGGAGCTCGATTCGCATTTGCCACTGAACACCAAAATTGGCAGGTCCGTCATTGGTGTCCTGTGGTTTTTACAGATAAGAGCAGGTTCACCCGAGCACATGTGACAGACAGAAAAGGGTCTGGAGAAGCCATGGAGAAAATTCTGCTGCCTTTAACATCGTTCAGAATGACTGGTTTGGTGGTGGGTCAGTGATGGTCTGGAGAAGCATATCCATGGAGAGATGCACAGACCTCTACAGCCTAGACAATGGCACCCTGACTGCCATTAGGTATAGGGATGAATTCCTTGGACTCATTGTCCGACCCTACACTGGTGCAGTGGGTCCTGGGTTCCTCCTGGTGCATGACAAAGCCTGGCCGCATGTGGTGAGAGTATGCAGCCAGTTCCTGGAGGATGAAGGAATTGATACCACTGTATGGTCCCTACGCTCGCCTGACCTAAATCTAATAGAACACATCTGGGACATTATGTTTTGGTCCATCCGACACCGCCAGGTTGCACCTCAGTCTGTTCAGGAGCTCAGTGATGCCCTGCTACAGATCTGGGAGGAAATACCCCAAGACACCATCCGTCATCTCATTAGGAGCATTCCCCGATGTTGTCAGGCATGCATAAAAGCATGTGGGGGCCATACAAACTACTAAGTACCATTTTGAGTTTCTGCAAGTACATTTCAGCAAAATGGACTGGCCTGCTGCATCATTTTTTTCACTTTGATTTTCAGGGTGTCTGAATTCAGCGCTCTGTAGGTTGATAATTTTTGTTTACATAAATTAATGTGGCATACTTTCGTTCTGAACACATTACCCAGTTCATATCAGTATAGATATCCAGTACGATATCTTCCCTTATTGAGATCTGATGTGTTTTCAAAGTGTTCCTTTAATTTTTTTTAAGCAGTGTACAATCAACCAATTTGCACAAGCACATGCAATTTAAAGCTTACCAAAAATAGAATTTACAAAAAACTTAAATTATATTTATGGTAACCAGTTGAACATGTTGAATGCCTGGAAGTAGATTTAGCTGACCTTTTGAATTCTGGGAATGCTGACAGGGACTGATGTATATTTTGCATGCCAAAATTCAAAACAATATTTTGATGTTGAAATTGATCTGCTAAATGGCAGTCTGTGCCATTTCTGCTGTAATAACATAGCCAATTCCTGTTCCTTGTAACATTTCAATGCCCTTGTCATATAACAGTAGGCAGCAAGGCAAGTTATGTCATAAAAAAATATAAAAATAATAATTGTTTGTAAGGCCTCAGTGCCGCTATGCTTTTAGACATTCAGAGAATAGGTAGATGACCTTTGCAGTTCCATTATTTCTCACAAACCTGCCGAAACCATATTTAAACCTTATAACGATGCCATCTAAATGTATCTCAACTACTTCCAGCACTTGATATCTTCCAAGTACAGGCAGCACAGCTTTCCCAGAAGGATTTCTAAATCAATATAAAAAAATAGACTAACACACACAGCAAACCTATGTTTTCATTTTACATCACATTCTAACAAAACATCCAATATTACAGAAATTGTAAAATCAAGTACAGAAATGGTTTGAAGAACTTGTGCTTCTGTATTTTAACCTGCCAGTTAGCTAATAAGCTCTAACAAATTCAAACAATCTTCTGTAAAAATCAAATTGCAACCAAAATAAAATCATAAATAAAAAAACACCATAAAATGAGCACCGCTGCCATTTTTTTCTACCAAAACAAGTATATAATAGAACAGTGCAGAATTTCAGCAGCACATCAGCACAAAAAGCCTGAATAAAATGTTTTACCTTCTCAGGTTAGACAGAGGTTTTTGTTGTATACATCAGCAAATATATGTAAAACCACACTGCTGAGTCAAGACACCTCTAAGTATGGCCCCTAAATACCAACTATGGACATACATATACATAAATAGCAATGCATTCATTGAGAGTAGGCTCACCCTGGAGGTAGCCCAATCATATCATATTTTATATTATATATATATATATATATATATATATATATATATATATATATATATACATACACATACACACACATATACACATACACACACACACAGCTGCAAGAAAAAGTATGTGAACCCTTTGGAATGATATGGATTTCTGCACAAATTGGTCATAAAATGTGATCTGATCATCATCTAAGTCACAACAATAGACAATCAGTCTGCTTAAACTAATAACACACAAAGAATGAAATGTTGCCATGTTTTTATTGAACACACCATGTAAACATTCACAGTGCAGGTGGAAAAAGTATGTGAACCCTTGGATTTAATAACTGGTTGAACCTCCTTTGGCAGCAATAACTTCAACCAATCGTTTCCTGTAGTTGCAGATCAGACATGCACAACGGTCAGGAGTAATTCTTGACCATTCCTTTTTACAGAACTGTTTTAGTTCAGCAATATTCTTGGGATGTCTGGTGTGAATCGCTTTCTTAAGGTCATGCCACAGCATCTCAATCGGGTTGAGGTCAGGACTCTGACTGGGCCACTTCAGAAGGCGTATTTTCTTCTGTTTAAGCCATTCTGTTGTTGATTTACTTCTATGCTTTGAGTCATTGTCCTGTTGCAACACCCATCTGTTGAGCTTCAGCTGGAGGACAGATGGCCTTAAGTTCTAATGCAAAATGTCTTGATAAACTTGGGAAGTCATTTTTCCTTCGATGATAGCAATCCGTCCAGGCCCTGACACAGCAAAGCAGCCCCAAATCATGATTCCCCCACCACCATACTTCACGGTTGGGATGAGGTTTTGATGTTGGTGTGCTGTGCCTCTTTTTCGCCACACATAGTGTTGTGTGTTTCTTCCAAACAACTCAACTTTGGTTTCATCTGTCCACAGAATTATGGACATCTCAGTCCAAGTGTTTGTCTGTAGAAACGCAAATATTCCTCTTGGCTGGAACTGCCCCCCCACTTCCATACCCAGGGTTCATCCCACTGCCATCCTTTTCTCCCCACTTAATGTGGGGTAGCATGCGACACAGTTGATGCGTGGTCCATGAGACTCCCTGGCGTTTCTCCTCGGTATGTTGCAATCAATATTTTAATCAAGCGACTGTATCTACAATAGTGACTAAATTCAGGATACCCTTCAGTGAACCTATGCTGTAAGACCCCTGAAGAAGAATTAATACACGCTAAATCGAAACGCATTGGGTCTTTGTGGCCCTTCAGGGTCCCCCTATGTAATAGTTTAATATTACTATATATGAATGTAACCATATGGGACCTGTATGTACTCCATATAACCTCTGTGCCCATTGATTATTCAAAATATAGCCATTTTATCCTGGCTATGAATATACAGTTGTGCTCAAAGGTTTGCATAGCCTTGGAGAATTGGAAAAATACAGCATGTACCAGTTTGAAAGAAAACATGAGTGAGCAGGCTAAAAACACACTTATTTTATTTCTTATAGGAATTCATTTTCTGTAACTGAACTAAACAGAGAAACAACTGTACACAAACCAAAAAAAAAAAAAAAAAAATTATTCAACAAGGTTGCTTTAAACTGACTTAATTTGCAGACCGAAGTTCATCCCTTTGATCTGTAAATAAACAGAAAGATACAATGTTTCAGCAATGTTGATAAACATTGCTAACTGCATCTTGTTTTTGACAGCTGTGAGCAGGGAACTGCTCTGCACTGGTTACATGAATCATGGAAATGCTGAATTAGGATTGTGTGGGGAGTTGACTCAAGATGGCAATATTAAAAGATCAATCGTGCAGCTCTAATATATAGAGCTGCACACACACACTCCACTTTTACCCCTGTTCAATTGCTTGGTAACACAAATTGCTAATCAGCCAAATACATGGCAGTAACTCAATGCATTTTGGCATATAGACGTTGTGAAGATGACTTGCTGAAGTTCAAACCGAGAATCAGAATGGGAAAGAAAGTGGATTTAAGTGACTTGGAACGTGGTCATGGTTGTTGGTGCCAGACAGGCTGGTCTGAGTATTTCAAAATACGCTGATCTACTAGGCTTTTCACACATAACCATCTCTAGGCTTACAAAGAATGGTCTGAAAAAGAGAAAATATCTAGTGAGTGGCAGTTGTGTGGATGAAAATGCCTTTTTGAGGTAAGAGAATGGGCAGAAGTGGTTAGAGATGATAGAAAGACAACAGTAACTCAAAAATACCCACTCACTACAACAAAGGTATGCAGAATACCATCTCTGAATTCACAGCACATCAAACCTTGAAGAAGATCGGCTACAGCAGCAGAAGACCACACTGGGTGCCACTCCTGTCAGCTAAGAACAGGAAATGAGGTTACAATGTGCACAGGCTCACCAAAATTGGACAATAGAAGATTGGAAAAGCGTTGCCTGGTCTGATGAGTCTCGATTTCAGCTGCGACAGTCAGATGGTAGGGTCAGAATTTGGCATAAACATGAAAGCATGGATCCATCCTGCCTTATATCAACAGTTCAGGCTGGTGGTGTAATGGTGGGATATTGTCTTGGCACACTTTGGGGCCTTAGTACCAATTAGGCATTGTTTAACCACTTCCTGCAAACCCACGTACCGGTACATCAGCTTGCATAAGTGGTTGTACCAGGATGATGCCTGCAGCTGCAGACATCAACCTGGTACCGTTTTTTTTTAGAGCCAGTCGGCTTTTAGGACATAACAACCGATGCGGCTCAGCTTATCCCAGCGAGTAGGAGGGGATGTCCGCTGGCTGGTTGGAGTCCCGACGAGCAGGAGGGGATGGCCGCTGGCTGGTTGGAGTCCCGAACAAAGCCAGATTTGGCTTTGATCAGATCTCCAATTTAGTAACCCGGAAGCGATGTCACTTCTAGTTCACTCGGCTGCTAAATGCGCCAATTTAAAAAAGACTTTCCGCATTTTGCATACTTTGAAGTGCAGTGGAGGGGTCTGGGATCTTTTAGACCCTCGATTCCTCCATAAAGAGTACCTGTTATTGCTTATTACTGTACTAAGGGATGTTTACCTTCTTTGTGACAGCAATTAGATTTTTTTTTTTTTTTAAAAAGTGGTAAAAAAATAAATAAAATAAAATAAATAGGAAAAAAAAAATGTAAAGCGCCCTTATCGCCGTGAGCTTGTGCACGAAAGAAAACGCATACAAAAGTCACGCCAAGGAAAAACGGCGTTCCAACCACACATGAGGTATCGCCGCGATCATCAGAGCGAGAGCAATAATTCTAGAAAAGGACCTCCTCTAACACTAAACTGGTAACTGTTAAAGATTTTTATAGCGAGATTTTTAAGTACTGTAGTTTATTGCCATTCCACCAGCGTGCACAAATATAAACCGTAACATGTAAGGTATCTATTTACTTGGCGTGACATCCCTTTCACAATATACAAAAAAATTGGGCTAACTTTACTGTTTAGTTTTTTTAAATGCAGTGAAATTAATTTTTTCCCCCCCAAAAAAATTGCGTTTGAAAGACCGCTGCGGCAGTCAGCCCCTCATAGGCAGAGCGACGTAGGTCTACGTCGCTAGCCTGTGAGGCTCTGGGGAGCGAGCGCGAGCTTTCGCTCGGTCACGGACCCCCCCCCCCCCCCCGCGCGTGTGACTTGGTGATCGTCGGGGGAGAGGGAGAAAGGCAGGCGGCTAATGTAAACAAGCGGCCTGTCATTCTCCCCGGTGTAGAAACGATGATCACACGGTAGGACGCAGTGCCGAATCGCAAAATACCCCCTGGTCAGGAAGGGGGTAAAATCTTCCGGGGCTTAAGTGGTTAATAAAAATACCCCCGGGACAGTCAGGGCTAGTGCATTCCACAATGAATAGCCTCTGATCTGTCCCGGGTTGCACTCACCTTTTAGAAGAAATACTTACCTTGAAAATGTATTGTCCAGCGCTGCCATCTCAGGTGTGGGCAGCTTGAAGCCAGCGCAATCCTCTTCTGTGTCCTCTTCCGTCTGCACTGCACCGGCCCCGCCGTCACTTCCGGTGCCGCAGCGCCATCCCTGCACAGCTTCTGGGCATGCCCAGAAGCTGTTTAGCAAGGTATGACGTTGGGGCCGGTGCAGGCGCATTGATTACTGGGAGCGATGACGTTCAGCTCCCAGGAATCATTGCAAGCCAGGAAGTGACGAATCGCCGTGGCCACCGAGGGGAGGAAGAGGAAGTAAGGTAAGTATATTTTCTTCTAAACAACGTAAGTAAAAAAAAAAATTGCGATTATCCATTTGTTTTTCAGGTGACCCGGAGCAAGAAGATGGAGGTAAGTATAATTTTAGGGTGGAACTCCACTTTAAGTGGTTAAACACCACAGCCTACCTGAGTATTCTTGCTGACCATGTCCATCCCTTTAGGACTACAGTGTACCCATCTTCTGATGGCCATTTTCAGCAGGATAATGCACCATGTCACCAAGCTCAAATCCTCTCAAACTGATTTCTTGAACAGGACAAGGAGTTCACTGTACTCCAATGGCCTCCACAGTCACCAGATCTCAATCCAATGAAGCACCTTTGTGATGTGGTGGAACAAGAGATTTGCATCATACCACATTCTCCGTTTTGTAATGTTCAGGAGGGGGCTGTGGAGCAATGTTTAACAATTACATAATGTACTGTGCTGGCAGCTCTACATTTTTAGCTGTAAACTAAATTTGAACACTGCCATCAAAGGGTTAAAAGGTGCCCAACCATAAAGCCTAATGGTTGTAACTTTAGCGAACCTAGCTACCTAATAAAAAGGATGCTGGGTTACATGAAGACCTTGGTTAAAGCCCATAAAAAATGCCATAAGACCTTCTATGAAATGCACCGGAAAATATATACAGATTGGGCGCTGACACCTTCTATGGAATACGCCCATTTCTAATAGTTTAATATTACTATATATGAATGTAACCATATGGGACCTGTATGTACTCCATATAACCTCTGTGCCTATTGATTATTCAAAATATAGCCTTGGAGAATTGGAAAAATACAGCATGTACCAGTTTAAAAGAAAACATGAGTGAGCAGGCTAAAAACACACTTATTTTATTTCTTATAGGAATTAATTTTCTGTAACTGTAGGTCATAACAGAATGGCACAATCCTAAAAAAAATGGCAAACAAATTAAATTACCCCTTTTCAAATGTCTTTAGCATCAATGACAGCGTGCAGTCTATTCTAATTTTTGTCTATGAAGCCCATTCATCTTGGCAAAATGCCTCCAGGTCATGCAAAGTCTTTGGTCATCTTGCACGAACGTCTGAGATCTCCCCAAAGTGGCTCGATTAAAGTCAGGAGACCGATGGCCACTCCAGAATGTTCTTCTTTATCTGCTGTAACCACAGGAGGGTCAACTTGGCCTTTTTGCAGAACTCTGGGCAAAACCTTTTTCCATGTCCTTGTTGCTGATTTCCTACTTTCACCGAACATGCAATCCATCTGCCTCTTAGCTCAGTAGTTGCTCTGTAATAGCCAGATGCTTTTCAAATAAAACTGTTACTGCCCTGTCATTTCCTCTTTGTAAGATCGGTGACTGCTATTCCTCCTATTCCCCCAGCCTTGGCACAGCCCATTTGTAGTTCCCTTGGACGGGACTCACAAACCCCTAGTCTGTACCACCCATTGGAGGTGGTGCCCTCCTCCGATCCCTGCCAGCACACCATATCACCAATCCAAACCCCCCCCCAGCTGCCCGCAATTTGTCACTGCTGCACCGGGAGGAATTGTGAGGAGAGCCAGCCGGATCACACAGAGCAGAGATCTCCCACTGTGACGCGGTTGGTATTCGAAACGCCTACCGCGGAGGCTGCACTAATGGGGCATTGCTGAGGCTGCACGGATGGGGCAATGTTGAGGCTACACGGACGGGGCAATCCTGAGGCTACACTGACAAGCAGCGGATACCGCCCACTGTTTTACTGATACTGGCATCTGCCAAATATCTGTTGGAGGGGTGTCCACCATCTCTGCAAAGTTTCATTTTTTAGGTCCTATTTTAAATTTGATGTGTATTATACAGGACATTACATATTACAAAGACTGGTATTGTGGTAATATTAAAGTTTGAGATTTCCATACATTAGGGGGTTTCACCATTATTGTGTTATGTTAGCGCTGCACTTTTTTGTTTTTTCTCATGCTGACATTTACTTGTGCTACATACTAATGTAAAGCTGAATATCCCAGCTCTTTCTTTCTGTGCTGCGGCCAGGGATGTGCTCATATACACCATACAAGCACTGAATGATGTTAGAAAGAGCTCAAAGCTACAGCAGGAGAAGGAATATGTATAATACTGAATTACAGCAGAGTACAGTGTGTAAAAAAAAAAATAAGAATGGGCATGCATCTACAGTTTGGTAATGATTACATTAAGCAAGTAAGAGTGATGTGTTTTATATCCTGTTTTGGCTGGAGGGGGGAGAGATCACATGTGAAGCTAACAGCACAATCAGTAACAGAAAACCTAGAAGAGGGAGATAGAATAGATTTGAGGAAAGAATATATTAGGAGGAAAGATTGAACTAAACATTTTAAAAATGCATGCTTTGCATTTAAAAAGGCTGTAACCTACCTATCCTGCTGTGTGTTGCGGAGTAGTGGGGCTGCAGAATTAGGGGATGTGATTTATGTTGAAGTGGGCTTGTTCACATTTAATATGTACAGGTCTAGTGTACCCTCCCACATTCACTAATTCACAAAGCATGATGGGAAGAGTAGTTTCATTATAGTGTAGAGAGAGCGGAGGATAGGATTTATTCCCTGATGTAACACGACCTCCTTGGCAGAGAAGATGCAGTTATTTTTTTAATTAAAGAGCGGACTTCTTGAAAATTCAGTTAGACTTTTCTCTTCAATGGTAATGAATTTTACAAATGTATTAACTGTTAAGTGTTTTTTTGTAGGGGGGTGTACTAATTGGGGATTTTTTTTCCTGATCCGAGTACTGCTTTAAGGTCACGGTCGTGCTGCAAAGTCCAAGAGTTTCCTACGTGCAACTTTTGTGCAGAAAAATGCAAATTGTCTGCCAGTATTTATAAAAACCATGCTGCATTCATCTTGCCATCAATTTTCACAAGATTCCCTGTACCGTTTGAGCTCCCACACCCCCAAAACATCAGTAAGCCACCACCATGCTTCACAGTGGGGATGATATTCTTGTCGCTATAGGCCTTGTTGACCCCTCTCCAAACCATGGTTGTGACCATAAAGCTCTATTTTGGTCTCAGCACTCTGGATTACAGTGTGACAGAAGCTGTGAGGTCTGTCAAGGTGTTGTCTGGCATATTGTAACTAGGATTTTTTGTTCCATTGGCGCAGTAAAGGCTTCTTTCTGGCAACTCAACAATGCACACTAACTTTTTCCAGAGCAGCTTGTATTTCTCTCAAGGTTACCTGCAGGTTTTTTTTGTATTCTGAATACTTCATCAGGCATTTGTGGCTACAATATTTCTTGGTCTACCTGACGTTTGCTTGGTATCGAGAAATCAACACTTCTTAATAAGTGACTGAACAGCACTGACTGGCATAATCAAGGCTTTGAATATCTTTGTGTATCCTTTTCCATTTTTATAAAGTTCCATTACCTTCTAACACAGGTCTTTTTACAGTTCTTTTCTGCTCCCCATGGCTTAGTATCTATGCTGCTCAGTGCATCCCCATAAGAGCTAACAAACTTCTTGACTATTTATACACAGACACGAATTGCAATTTAAAAAGCCACAGATGTGGGAAAGTAACCATTCATTTCCATTTTAAAGCGGAGTTCCGGGCACAGAAGTCAATTTTCAATAAGCATACCCCCGGGACAGTCAGGGCTAGCACATTCCACAATGGCTAGCCTCTGATCTGTCCCGGTTCGCACTTACCTTTTAGAAGAAATACTTACTTATAAAATTTCTTCCACAGCGTTTCCATCTCTCTTGTGGGCAGCTGAAGCCGGCGCGGTCCTCTTCTGTGTCTTCTTCCGCGTCTTCTTGTCCCAGAATGCGCCTGCACCGGCCCCTCTCATCACTTCCGGTGCGGTGCCGCATTCCTCCACAGCTTCTGGGCATGCCCAGAAGCTGTTTAGCAGGGGAATGCGGCGTCGCCCGGAAATGACGAGCGGGGCCGGTGCCGTCGCATTGATTCCTGGGAGCTATGACGTTCAGCTCCCAGGAATCATAGCGAGACAGGAAGTGACGGGGTGAGCCGCGGCTCCGAGGGAGGAAGTACTCTGAGGTGAGTATTTACGATCTTCAATTAAAAGGTGAGTGAACAAAAAAAAAAAAAAAATAACTATCCAATTCCTTTTCAGGTGAGGTCTACCTAGCGGAGGGGCACAAAAAAAAAATATCGTTTTTGTGCCCGGAACTCCGCTTTCCAGGGTATGTAAACTTTTGTCTAGAACAATTTGGAAGATTTCCATTATAATTAAAATTATGATTTAAAAAAGGAGCCAAACAATTTTGTCATAACAAATGGCTCCATATGATCATTATCTTTAAATAAAATATATTATTTTTGGCACGATCAGTCATTATTTCAACATCATCGCCAACATTTCACAATTTCTGCCAGGGTATGCAAACTTCTGAGCACAACTGTAAATAAAGACGTATAAAAAAAAATATAGATCATTGCATAGAACTGCTCAAGGCAGCTATCACCAGTGTATGTATGCACTAATATCTAATAAAGGAAATAACAGCTATTGAGATCCATTTTTACCAGGTCAAACTGAAGGCACGCACACAGACAGAGCAATGCACAGATACACAAAATCCCAAGCACACTCCAGGTAGTTAGAAAAATCCATATTTTACACTGCCACAAGTGAATTAGAATTAGCTTTAAGTCTAAATGCTGAGAAATCTTATAGTTAAAAAAGTATGGCAAAAACCAATCCAGGCTCTGCAGAGATCCTGACAATAATGTCGGGATCCAACCAAATGCCTGACCGACAGCTGGCTCAGCCTCTCAGCAGGCCACCGATAATATGAGCCATCCGCTGCCACCTCCTCGAACACCTTGGCACTCCAGTGAGCACTGAAGTGGCAGAGCAGAGAACTGGTGACTGACAGTCACTGCTCTCTGCTCAGTGAAGACAGAAAACTGTATGATCAGCAGTTTTTTTTCCAATCCCTTGTCATTAAATAAAAAAAGTTTTGATCTCCCATTATTACCCTTCTTTCGCCCCCATTTTTTTATTCTACACACTACCCCTATTCTATTTCAACTTACCTTGAACCACCCTCTCCATCCACTCCTCAAATCCAAGCCCTGCACTCCCCTTCCCCCCTTTACTAGCTAACAACGGTTGTTCTGACACATCCTATACCAGCTACAGCAACTGAAGCCTAGGAATACAGTTTTATTATTAACATATTTATTTTTATACTTTTTTCTTTTGTAGTTAAGTGTAACCAAAAATGGTACAATATACCATTAAAATGTTAAGCTGGCAAAAACCTAGCCATAGGAGTACAAATAAAAACTTCCGAAATAAACATGATATCAAGTGACAAGATAATATATTATATATAAATATAATATAAATATATAAATATATTGGCATGGAAAGAAAGAAAATTGAGTGGAATCTTATTGTATCAACATAGACATTGGTTTTGCTATTGCTTTTCTGCCCAAAAATGTTATGCATCAAGTATCCTAAATAAATTCTCAGAACAACCTAGAATAAAGGGTACCCATGGGACAAAGATAGCTATATATAGCTGTACAATGCTAAAGGACTGAATAGATGGTCCCAGATAAGACACACTAAATCTGTCTGACTGACACTCTATCCCAGTGTTTCTCAACCTTTTTCAGTCAAGGCACCCTTTAAAACTATGGACAATCTCAAGGCACCTTCTAAAATAAAAAAACATCAATAACATCCACACACGTAGGACAACCAATGTTTGAGGTGATTTATGCTTCCAAATCCAATACACTTTTGCACCTTGGTACTGACTAGTATTCCAAGGTTTCTTTTGTCCCTCAGTTTTTCTCCATCACTCAGCTAAAGTGACCCCAGCGCTGACAGAGAGGCAGGGGAGGGTCATTGGTTGTTAGGACGCCAGCGGCTAGAAGGTCGTAATGGTGCACAATGAAAACCTGTGGCTTTGTATAACTAAAAAGGCAGCCTTCATCTATCTGCTGGCTTGTATACTATTTTAGGGCGATTTTTATGCATTTTTCCAAGGCACTCCTGAAGAAACGTCAAGGCACCCTGGTTGAAAAAGGCTACTCTATCTCATCTCACTGCAGTAAGATAGGACTTGTGGATAATGTATTGTTGGGTTAATTCATTGTGTATAGCTAAGGAAACCAGCAGGGAAAAACTCAAAAATGCCTGACCAAAGAAGGTACAAAAAACCTTCCATTCATCTTTCATCTCCATTTTATTTATCTGAAGTGTGGTTTTCAAAATTTTAGCCAAGTTTGAAGTAGAAGAATTAATAAATTATAAATAATTTCTCTAGATCACTGAAATGTAAAAATGCAATTTAATAGCACAATCAATTAGCCTATCCTGGCTAAGCAAATTGAACATAGATGGCATGAAATTCTCAAATAAAATTTTGGAAGAAGGTTCTAGTATACCATATAGCACAACACAGATCACAAGAGCACTTGAAGACAGGCTTGGAGAGGAATGGAGCCCAATAGTAAATATTCATTGGTAACTATACAAAGACAGGCAGGAACTCTACGATAAGTAACATAAAACTCCAGTGTTTATTGGGACAACTGCTTTAAAAGTACAATTGAAATCATTAAATGGCAGCCTAGATGGAAAGCCTTACTGTGTCACTGTGGCTGCATCTGCATCCTTGTCAACGGCAGAGATGGATGTCCACGGGTGACGATGGGGAGGCAGGAACCGAGGCGAGGGTCCGGGCGGGGGACACAGAGTGTGGTGAGGGAGCCAGAGCGGCCGATGGACTGGAGCAAGAAGAGAGAAAGCCGCGTTCCAAGTCCGTGAAATGCCCTGGAGAACCGGATGTTGACTGGGCGCCCGGTGATGACGCCAATCACTGAACCAGGAAGCCGGAAGGCCGTTAGAGATGGCTTGATAAGGCGCAGGAGCGCAAAACATGTTGCCATAGTGATGGGACCAAATCTCATTGGCTTGTCCTCCTTGCCCTACCCTTTCTGGTTCCCCGACTGCCTTACGGCTTCCTGGCGCAGTGATTGACATCATCACCAGGCGCCCTGTCAACATCTGGTTGTCCAGTCCATTCCACGGGCTTTAGATGCCCACATCCTTGATGGAAACTGCTGCTTCCCAGATCAAGTAAGAGATTACAGATTTACAAGTAACAAGCATGAGGACAGTTATGCTAATATCCAAATATAGTACAAGTACTAGGAATAACAGGGGGGCTTTTATCAGAATTATGCTTATGATCAAAAGTATTGAGATGCCTGCCTTTACATCCACATGAACTTTAAAGGCATCCCAGTCTTAGTCCGTAGGGTTTAATATGGAGTCGGCCCACCCTTTGCAGCTATAACATCTCCAATTCTTCTGGGAAGGCTGTCCACAACGTTTAGGTGAGTGTCTATGAGAAAGTTTGACCATTCTTCTAAAAGCTTATTTGTGGGGTTAGACACTGATGTTTGAGAGAAGGTCTGGCTCACAGTCTGCGCTCCAATTAAATTATAAAGGTGTTCTATCGAGTTGAGGTCAGGACTCTGTGCAGGCCAGTCAAGTTACTTCACCCCAAACTCGCTCATCCATGTCTTTATGGCCCTTGCTTTGTGCACTGGTCCAAATCATTTGGTGGAGGGAGGATTATGGTGTGGGGTTGTTTTTTTAGGTATTGGACTTGGCCCCTTAGTTCCAGTGAAGGGAACGTCTAAGGTGTCAGTATACCAATACATTTTTGACAATTTCATGCTCCCAACTTTGTGGTTGGGGTTGGCCCTTCCTGTTCCAACATCACTGCGCACCAGTGCACAAAGCGAAGTCCATAAAAGACATGGATGAGCACGTTTGGGGTGGAAAAACTTGACTGGCCTGCCCTCAACCCAAAAGAGCACCTGTGGGATGAATTAGAGCACAGACTGCCAGCCAGTCCTTCTCTCCAATATTAGTGCCTAACCTCACAAATGTCCTTCTATAAGAATTGTCAAACATTCCCATAGACACACTCCTAAATCTTGTGGACGGCCTTCCCAGAAGAGTTAAAGCGGTTATAGTTGCAAAGGGTGGGTCAACTCAATATTGAGCCCTACAGACTAATACTGGGATGCCATTAAATTTCATGTGGGTGTAAAGGCAGACATCACAATACTTTTGGTAATATAGTGTAGCTAGGTCACATTTATGTACTGCTGCTTAATTCACCAAAAAAAAAACATTGCACTTTTGTGCATTTATGTATGACCTAGTAAAATAAATTGTAAAGCATGCATTGTGTAGTTTTGTGCATTTTGACCTGCTCACTTTGCATAATGCAAAAAAAAAAAAAAAAAAACATGCATTAAAAAAGGCACAACATGTAATAACATGCACCAACAGTACATGCTACTTCACACATGTAAAAAGGTCATTACAACTATCTTATTTGAGGATTTAACCTGCAACATTATGATTTACCAGCAGTTAACCTTCAAGTGAAAAAAAACTTCCTAAAGAGGGGTTACAAAAGCCATGTCAGCTACCAAAGCTAACAGAGGAATGTTCCGCCATACTAGGCAAAGGCAGTCAAGGATTTGATAACAAATTACACACACCTAGTACAGTAACGCCTTTTGCTTCTGCAGCTGTAGATACAATTGCTAAAAATCTCAGAACAAATAAAGCATGTTGTTCAATCTGGAAACTTGATGTCTGAGCTCTTAACCACTGCAGTACAGGCAGCAGGAAGAATGTTAGGGCTGTTCAGATGACTTCTCCAAGGCCTTAAGTGGTAGACACGCAATAAGAAAATTGGGCGAATGATCGTCTGATTTTCCTCATTGTTTCACAGCAAATCGTAACGGATGAAGAAAAATTTGTAGGAAATTTCACGTATGACAATACGAAAAAAAGTTATCAAATACTTAATGTAATTTTCCTTTCCTGATTGACTCCATGGCAGCATACGCTTTGGGTTTAGCTCCGCCTCCATTCCTACCCTATAGGACCGCACTCGCATAAATCTTTGCTCCTGTTCAGCATCCGTGTTCTGTAACTAGCCTACTCAGGAATTGGAAGGGGACTCCTGCTGCCATGGAGTCCATCAGGAAAGGAAAATTACGATAAGTATGTACAAGTTTCCGTTTTCCCGGACAGACTCCATGACAGCACACGTTTTGGGAAATAACTCGCAGTACACACCCAGGTGGGCAGATACTGAACAAAAAAAAAAGGTTGACCCAATCAACTGACAGGACTTATAAGCCAAAATTAACAGAAGACAAAGTAGCCAATTCAACACAATAATGGGACAGGTACGTGTTCATAGAAGACCAGGAGGCTGCCTTCCAGATTACTCACAGGGGCAACATGTCTTGAAACCGTCCAACATGTTGAGATGCTCCGAGTTACGTACACTATCACCGCCTATGGAAGCACCAAACCCTTCGTTTTATAGGCCCACTGTATGGTCTTGAGGAAGCACACATCTTTACTCTTTCCAAAGAAAGGAACAAATAGGTATTTAGACTGCCGTAAAGAAGCTGTGGCTTCTAGATACTGCTTCAGGGTATTGCCTACATCAAGTGGATGGATGATGGAGCTCTCGCCTGATCTGAAAGTGGGCAGGACAATCTCCTGATTCTCATGAAAGAGGTATATTTCGGCTTCGAGGCCAGCATAGGAATTAGGACCACTCTGTCCAGGAAGAAAGTCAGAAAAAGTGCCTTTGAGCATAGATCTTGAATCTCAGAGACCCTCCTAGCTGATGTGATGGCCACCAGAAAGACCATTTTAAGCATAAAGTTCCTTAATTGTGGGTGGCTTGTCCGGATCAAGACTAAGCTGTGAGAAAATTGACAACTAGTGGGAGGTCCCATTTAGGGAACCTCAGTTTCCTCTGGGACCGGAGCCTCACTCTGCCCCCTTTAAAGAACTGATGGACGAGCAAATGTCTGGCCCATGAAACTCCAGTGAAAGCTGAAATAGCCAATACGTGTACCCGGAGCAACCTGACCGACAGGGACAGGTCCAGGCCCGACTGTAGGAAGCTTAGGACGTATTGGACTTCAGGAGCGACACATGGATTGGCTCTAGTGGACACATGGTCCTTAAACTTAGACCATATCCTCTCATAGACCCGGTTAGTGCTTTTCCTCCTGGTGTTAAAGAGTGTGGGAATGGCCTCCTCAGGGCAGCCTAGAGCCTTCAGCCTTCCCCTCCTAAAAACTAGACCTTCAGGTGCAGATGAGTCAGGCATAGAGGTAGAGTAGTGCCCTGTGACAACAGGTCCCGCCTGAGGGGTAGAGGAATTTGATCCCGGAAACAGAGTAGCATCAGAAGAGGGAACCAGGGCCTGTTGGGCCAGAACAGTATTATTGCCACTACTGTATCTCTGCCACTTCCATCGTAAGTCTCCGTAAGAACTGGAGAACCTCCGGAATCAGAGGGAAGGCATAGGCTCTGCGGAACCTATAACTGGTCCATGAGGGCATCTACCCCGAACGCTTGGGGGATCTCAGAACCTCGAGAAATACTTTGACAGCTTGCTGTTGCATGGGGACACAGAGGTCGACCTCTGGGGAGATCCCAGGGTGAGAACCCATTTGAAGACTCACTTGTGGAGCCTCCACTTGTTGTCTAGCTGAACTCGAGAGAGGAAGTCCGCCTGCACATTCTGGACTCCAGGAACATAGATAGCTGATCTATGCTCCTGTGCCCAGGTCTTAAATCTGCTCTACTTCTCATAACAGAGAGAGACTGGGAGTTCCCCCTTGTTTCCTTATGTAGGCCGTCGTGTTGTCCAACCTGAGCATCACTGAAGATCCCATCGTTAGATGGCGGAAGACCTGAAGAGCTTGAAACGCTGCCCGGAGTTCCAGGGTGTTCGAGACTATCCCACGAGGGGAAAAGTCCAACCTACCCTGTGCCCTTTCCGAAAGACAGTGGCAACCCAACCTATATTGCTGGCATCCAAAGTCAAGACGACCCATGAGAAAGGGGCTATGGAGTAGCAGTTGAAGAGATTCTCCCGCTGAAGCCACCGGGGAAGGCACCCCCTCATGGATGGGGTTAGGAAGATGCATTGGACCATGTCTTCTGTATTCCACTGCTGGAGGAAACCTCTGGAAGGGCCGCATTCTCCACAAAGCCCATTACACCATGGGAGCTGTCGGACCATAGTCCTGATGACCTTTAGACACTGCCGGGTATGGAGATGAGAGAAAGAGAGCGAGAAGTATCCTGTCCTCGAACCACTGGAATTTTCTCCTCGGGCAGAGAGATGGTGCCATGTCGAACTGAACCCCAAGAAATATGAGGGACTGTGTGGGATCAAAATGACTCTTTTCCATGTTTAAGATCCACCCAAACTCCCGGAGAGTGGTAATGACTTAATCCAGATGCTCCACAAGTTGACCCTTGTCTTGAGACAGGAGGAGAAGGTCATCTAAGTAATGATGGGGCCAAATACCTTTGACTCTTATCAAGGCTACAACTGCCAACAAGACTTTCGGAGGCATATGAGGCGATGTGAAAAGCCTGAAGAGGAGAGAGGTGAATTGTAGGCGAGACTGCCCGATGGCAAACCAGAGATACTCTTGGAAGTTCCTTGCAACAGGAACATGAAAATAAGCATCTTTTAGGTCTATTGACGCTAGCCAATCTCCCGGCTGGACGACTGCTGGATTGTTAGTACTGTCTCCATCTTAAACCTCTCCCTCTTGATAAACTGATTTAGATGGGTAGGATCTATGACAGGCCTACAAGGACCATTCTTTTTTTGCATCATGAAGAGAGGTGAATAAATTTCCTGCCCCCATTCGTCCTCCAGGAAGAGAATGGCGGCACCCTGAGATACCAGGAATTCCATGTAGGATAGAAGAGTCTGCCTTTTTGCTGCTGAAATGGGCAGGGAAGTGGGGACGAACCTGAGCCTGGGAACGCTGCTGAAAGCCCATGTATGAACAGAAGAAACTGTTCCGACAGTCCAGGAGCCCCGGTTTGAGGCCGCCCAGATGAGCCCCCACCTGACATATCTGAGCAGGCCAAATCTCAAAAGGACTTGGTGGCCTCTCAGTCCCCATTAGAGCCACTCTTGGGGGATTTCCAAAAAGAAGACTGACTTCCAGCTTCTCCTGAACTCCCTGCTGGGCTTGTAGCTACGTGCCTCCCTAGCACAATCTCAGATCTGCTTCCTGGGTTGAGCCTGTTTCTGATCTAGTAGGCACTGGTCTTGGGGAAGGAACCCCGACCTACCACCCGTGGCCCCAGTTATGGCACTAACTTATTCCCGAAGAGGGAAGAACAATCAAATGGGATAAGGCACCACACCTGCTTGGATGCAGGGTCAGCTAACCAAGGCCCAAGCCAAAAGGGCACGCTTGGCAGTGACAGAGGAGAGTATAATCCAGGCTACCAGGTAGATGAAGTTGATGAAAGCCTCTCCCAAGAAGGCTGAGGCCATCTTCAGCTCCTGAATAGGAGAGCTTTTGGCCATCTCTTCCGAGACGCTCCTAAGTGTCTCATCCATGTTGTCTGCCCATATCTCTATCGCTTTGGACATTGCTGCTAGGGCTAAGGCCGGTTTGCAAGCCATGCCGATGGCTAGATTAAGGTTGGAGTCCTCCTCAAAGGGATACAGTTTCAACATCTTTGAGAGCATGGAGTTTTTCCTTTCCACTTTACTCCACTTGTTCATAATGACTTATCCCAGCTCTCCCAGAAACCAAAAATTCAATCACACTCTGTTAAGGGGGAGGGACACTAGATCCTCCCAGTTTAGAGCTTCTCTCACTGCCCTAACCAGGGGAGAAACCAGGCCAAAGTTGAAGCCCAGAAAGGGATCTTCTACCTCCAAATCGCTGTCTGAGAACATGGCTGAAGGGCGGCTTAGTTGTGATGACTTTAGGGTGTCTTGGCCCTGTGCCTCTAGACGGAGAGCATGGAGGATCCAAAGCCAGACTCTGGACATGGCTATCTCCTAATTTGCTTAGGGAATCCTTAAGTATCTGTTTCACCATGGATTCTAGCCATTGGTCCGAGCTACCTCTTTCGCCCGCAGCCTGGGAAAAACAGCAATCACACAGAGATCTCCCATTTGGAACCTGAGAGCCGCATCCCCAGCACCCTGTCTTGTCTGGGTGGCGAGAGGATTCGGGTAAGGAGTTTGGGTCACTACTGTACCGCCTTGAGCCTGGAACTTGAGGAAGAGTGCCCTGTTGCAATTTCGAATGACCATCTTTTATGCGTGCAGTGCGTTGGGGATCAGACCTAGAAGGGCTGCAAAAGAAAAGAAAGTGAGAAATAAATACACAAGAAGCAAAAAGGCTGGGATGCACACCCCCCCCCCCCCCCCCGGCCATACCACAGCATATGACCCCACAAGGTACTTGCTGCGAGAGGGCTGGCTGGAGGAGGGCGGTGAGGCTTCTATCTCTGGATGCTGACCTTCAAGAACTGAGGCAGACAACCAGATCAGAGAGGAGGGGGGCCCACATACTGCTTGAAGAAGCAAGTCCCACCTTGCTACAACCTTCCTGAAGCATGGGGAAGTCGCCGCCTGTCCCATGATTATTCCCACAGGCTGTCAGGTCTGTATCTCTTTTAAAATTAGCGCCTCAGCTGACGTCATCGCCAGGGCCGCTCGGCGGTGCACTGCACAAGCGTGACTGCGCTATCTTGCTGCTACTACACACGCGCAACCTAGTCTCGCTCCCGAGATGGCTGCGCATGCGCAGAAGGGACACACATAGAATTTTGTGAAGGTATGCACCGACGACCAAGTGACCGCCTTGCAAAATTGCGACATTGATGCCGGATGACGGAAGGCCCAAGAAGCACTCAGCACCCGAGTAGAATGCGCCAGTGACAGGGAAAGGTGGAACCTGGCTTTAATGAAGTAGGCCCGAGCCACCGTCTATCTGATCCATCTGGAGATGGTAGCAGAAGAAGCCACCAGCCCCTTTCTTGGTCCAACTGTAACCAAAAAAAGCAAGTCGGACCTCTGAAAGGACTCAGTACTTGCCAGATACACCCGAATTGCACAAACCACATCCAAGGTATGCAAAGCAAATTCCTTGGGATGAGCCACCTTGGAACACAAGGAAGGCAACACAATGTCCTCATTTAAATGGAAGTTAAACATCTTTGGGTAGGAATGATGGACAGGAACGAAGAACCACTTCTTCCCTATGGACCACTAAATAGGGACTGCAATAGGATAATGCTGCCGATTTCCGATACCCTGCGGGCCGAGGAAATAGCCACCAAGAATGTGAACTTCTGGGATAATGTAGGCATAGGAATCTCCTGAATTTTCTCAAATGGAGGTTTCTGGAGAACTGAAAGTACTAAATTTAAATCCCATGGTGGCAGAAGAGACCGTACAGGTGGAGCCACATGTCAAACCCCCTGAATGAAGGTACGAACTAAAGAGTGCGTGGCTGGAGGGGGGGGGGGGGTCGCTGAAAGAAGATTGCCAGGTCAGACACTTGGCCCTTGATGGTACTCAAGGCCAACTTCTGATCAATGCCCTGTTGAAGAAAGGTTAAGATCCGAGCCACAGAATTGGATCAGGAGGAGCGACAATCAACTCATACCATCATACATGGAAAGCGTACATTTCTTGGTGTATCTTGCTGGAAGACGACTTCCTCGCCTTCACTATAGTAGGGATCACTAATCCAGACAAACCTCTATCCCACAGTACCTGGCTTTCAATAGCCAAGCCATTGAAACCAGCGACTGTAAAGCAGGATGGTAGATCATCCCTTGGGGCTACTGGTCTTCTCTGAGAGGAAGCCCCCAAGGGACATTTATGGCCACCAGACTGATTGGCAGATCCTCGCACTTGATTCCTCCCAGGAATTGTGGAAGACACCTGAGCCGAGGATGATACTGGCCTTACCGTGGCCTTTGGACGCCTGCCAGAGGTACCCATAATCTTGCCACGAACCGCAGTATCCTCCTGTGGAGTCGAACCTGCTAAAGAAGCTGCATGTAGGACTGTGCAAACAGAAATGTCTTGAAGGCGGATACCAACAGACTCAGAACCTGTATGTATAATGGGAGAGAGAACTATCTGTTTAACAGCAGTTCCTGAAGTTTATCCAGAGGAAGGACCACCCTGGTAAGAATTAGAATCAGACCTAGGTAAATCAATTCCCTGGACAGGTATAGGGGGGACCTTAGATAGTTCGGACATCACCTGAACCTTTGCAGGAATTAAATCCGCACAAGGAGACCCAGGACCTAAAAAACCTGAAAAGGACAAGCTTTGTCCACCTTTCTGGATACCCCCAAAAAAATAATTTTGTGGATCCCCTGGGCGCTCATGAAGGAGGTCCACGAGGCCTTTTGCCTTTTCTGTGTTTTTGGACTGGTGTCCACCCACCCTATTCATTCCCTGGTTATTGGCAGCATTGCTACATTTTGTACTATTTTGTTCCTAATGTATGTTAGGATACTGGACTGTTAATGTTGGCCATTTTAGGTTTTCTCCATTACTGTTTTTTGGAAGTCATTGTCAGTCCTTTACATTTAAGATGCTATTGACGCTATGACTATACGTATATGGTCAAGGTTTGTATTTTACCTGAACATTTGAAAAATAAAGGAAATACAACATGGCGCCAAGATAATCGACTAAGTCATTCTTCTTTATTGGTACAGGTGAAAAACAACCATAAAAATCAAGTGCATTTCGGTCGTCAGGCCTTAATCATGGATGATTTTTGAAAGTTTATGGTTTACAGCTGGTTGCAGGCCAGTCCCCACACTTAGAGCACATTCCTCTGACATGTTTCATCTCATCCTAGGGCTTATTCATAGAATTCCTCGGACGGCAAAACATGTCAGAGGGGTGTTGGCTAAAGAAGAGGACTGTGTCTACAACCAGCTATAAACCATAAATGTACTTATTTCTAATGGAGCACAGTCTTGTTACTTGATATCACACAACCCAGGGACAACCTCAATCTCTGTGGTTTAACATGGAGCTTCAATATGTAGTGGAATTATTAGAATACCCTACATACCCTGTAAATCAAGTATCATGGAAACATTCAATAGTAAAGGTTTATTTGTAGTAAATTTTTAGTAGAAAGTGTATATTTGTTTAAAAAAAAATTATAATAATACAACAAAGTACCTAAATACAACATGTAAATATATTTAAAAAAAAAAAAAAAAACATTAAAAATAAAAATTAAAAGAAACAAAAAAAATGGTCAAAAAGACATATATAGTTTCCCTTTAATAACATAAGTAGGCCTAAGGGAGAATTTAAGGAGAATGAGTGGTTGCTATGGCAACAACCGTTTCTGCTGCAGACACTTCAACAGAACCAGTCATGATTGGACTTATGTAAGAAACTAAAAATTCATTCTTAAAATAATATACTTATGACGCCGGAAAGAATTACAAGTGCGTGTGTGTATCCCCTCATTTAGCTTTATTTACTTGCCTGACACTTCAGCTTAAATGTCAGAGGTCTGACAGTTGCTACTCTGTAAACTGGCTGCCTTTACTCACAGTCTCTCAACTCCCGAGAGCATATGAGAATGTCAAATACCAGAGCTCTGTAGTTGAAAGAAAAATATTATTTTTGTTACTTACATTTAATAAAGAAGGCTATAGACAGGTTGACAAAAAAATGGAATCATTTGTTGTTTAGAGCAGGGGTGTCATATAAGGTTTACATAAAATAATGTCTGAGTGATAATCACAAAAAGACATTGTCAGATTTAAAAAGATAAAATAAATTAAATAATTATTAAAAACACACTTGACAGACAGGAAATGGTGAAAGGCACAACAATGATAAAGTCAGTTAAAGCGGAGTTCCGGGCACAGAAGTCATTTTTCACTGAACATACCCCCGGGACAGTCAGGGCTAGCACATTCCACAATGGCTAGCCTCTGATCTGTCCCAGTTCGCACTTACCTTTTAGAAGAAATACTTACTTATAAAATTTCTTCCACAGCGTTTCCATCTCTCTTGTGGGCAGCTGAAGCCGGCGCGGTCCTCTTCTGTGTCTTCTTCCGCGTCTTCTTGTCCCAGAATGCGCCTGCACCGGCCCCTCTCGTCACTTCCGGTGCGGCGCCGCATTCCTCCACAGCTTCTGGGCATGCCCAGAAGCTGCTTAGCAGGGGAATGCGGCGTCGCCCGGAAGTGACGAGCGGGGCCGGTGCCGTCGCATTGATTCCTGGGAGCGATGACGTTCAGCTCCCAGGAATCAGTGCAAGCCAGGAAGTGACGGGTGAGCCGCGGCGCAGAGGGAGGAAGTGAAGACTAGGTGAGGATCTTCGATCTTCAATTACAAGGTGAGTGAATAAAAAAAAAAAAAATCTAACTATCCAATTCTGTTTCAGGTTAAGGGGAAGAAGTGGACGGGCACAAAAAAAAAAAAAAACAATTTTTGTAAAATCTTACCTGTAAAATGCCTTTCTCTGAGTCCTCCGACAGTCGCCGCCCCTTCATATTCGTCACAATAGGGTTATTGACCTTTGTTCCGTAGGAGTGGCTAGACAACAGAATATGTTAATATCAAAGCTTTTAGCATACCCCACCCCCAGGGGGTGGTCCCCTCAGTCAATACCCTCCTGCATTCCTACCTCAGTTTCAGTAGCATAGCAGTAGAGTACATAAACAAAACCCCAAAAGAGGGGCGGGGGGCGGCGACTGTCGGAGGACTCAGAGAAAGGAATTTTACAGGTAAGATTTTACAAAAATTCAGTTTTCTCTTACGTCCTCCGACAGTCGCCGCCCCTTCATATTCGTCAAAATAGGGACGTCCCAAAGCAGTGTAGACATGAGGGGTGGGAAAAAAAGCAGCCGCGCCTAAGGCAACGCAATACCCACATCAGAGAAAAGAACCTTACCAAAGGAAGGAAACCAACTGGGCAACATGAGAAAAACTTGTTTAACAGGAGCAACAACCCAGGAAAGAACAAGTAACCTAGGGGTAAAAAATACCCCAACAGCCAAGGACCCAAACAAAGGACCCTAAGACACTGCCGCACTAAGAACTTTACGGCCAAAGGAAGCATCTGCCGATGCCTGAACATCCACCTTGTAGAATTTTGAGAAGGTGTGAACGGACGACCAAGTCGCCGCCTTACACACCTGGGCCACAGAAGCCCGATGATGACAGGCCCAAGACGTACTCAGAGATCTTGTAGAGTGCGCCTTCACAGGCATGGGAGGAACTTTCCCCCTCAAAGCATAGGCCTGTTCAATGACCTGCCTGATCCATTTGGCGATGGTAGAGGCCGACGCCGCCATGCCCTTCCGAGGCCCCTCTGGAAGGACAAAGAGAGAATCCGTCTTGCGAAAGGGTTCAGTCGATGACAGGTAAACCCTGATCGCCCGAACAACATCCAAGGAATGCAAAGCCACTTCCTTTGGATGTTTAGGCTTTGCGCAAAGCGAAGGCAAGACAATGTCCTAATTGAGGTGAAATTCCGAAATCCTTTTCGGAAGGAAAGACGGGTTAGGACACAAGACCACCTTATCCAAGTGAACCACTAAATATGGAGATCTGCAGGACAAGGCAGCCAGCTCCGACACCCTGCGAGCCGAGGTGATTGCCACTAAAAAGGCGACCTTCTTGGACAACATAGACAACGAGATCTCCCTGATTTTTTAAAAGGGAGCATGTTGCAACATGGACAGAACAAGATTCAAGTCCCAGGGAGGCAAAGGCTCCCTCCTAGGAGGGACCAGATGCCGCAACCCTTGAACAAAGGTGCCAACTAAAGAATTAGACGCCACAGGGCGCTGAAAAAGAACGGCCAGAGCAGAAATCTGACCCTAAATCGTGGCCAACGCCAAACGCTGGTCCACGCACGTTTGAAGAAAAGCCAACACCCTTGATACCGAGTATGAACGAGGGGAATACCCCCTGGACTCACACCAGGCAAAATAGGCCTTCCAAGTACGGTAGTAAAACTTCCCCGAAGAGGACTTTCTAGCCTTAATCAAAGTGTGAATGACCTCAGGGGAGAGACCCCTATCCTTCAGGATCTGGGTTCCAACAGCCAGGCCGTCAAAGCCAGCGACTGTAAAGCAGGATGAAATATCGGCCCTTGAGACAGGAGATCGTCTTGAAGAGGCAGACGCCATGGAGCGTCGACCGCCAGATTCACGAGGTCTGCGTACCAAGACCGGCGAGGCCAGTCTGGTGCCACCGGAATCACCGTTTTCGGTTCCGAGGCCAACCTCCGAAGGAACCTGGACAGCAGCTGAATCGGTGGAAAGGCATACATCAGACGATACTGATGCCAGGGCGCCACCAACGCGTCTGAGGCGTCTGCCCGAGGATCGCGCGTTCTTGCCACGAACCTTTCCACCTTGTTGTTCAGACGAGACGCGAACAGGTCCACATCTGGGGACCCCCACTTCTCGCACAACATTAGAAAGACATCCGGGTGAAGGGACCATTCTCCCTGGTCCAGGGTCTGGCGGCTAAGATAATCCGCCTGCCAGTTCTCCACCCCCGGAATGTGAACAGCAGATATCGCCGGGACGTGCGTCTCGGCCCAAGACAGAATGACGGCCACTTCCCGAGCCGCTCGGGCACTCCTGGTGCCCCCTTGGTGGTTGATTTAGGCCACCGCTGTGGCATTGTCGGTCTGCACCCGAACCGGACAGCCCTGCAGCCTGTCCGACCAACGCCGAAGGCAGAGATTTATTGCTCGCAATTCCAGAATGTTGATCGGAAGGGAGGACTCCTCCTCCGACCAAGTTCCCTGGGCAAACAGAACGCCCAGAACACCACCCCAGCCCAACAGGCTGGCATCCGTGGTGATCACCGTCCACAACAAAGGACGAAAGGACTTGCCCCCCGACACCGCCGGGGACTGGAGCCACCACAGAAGGTCCCTTCTGGTGCGATGACTCAACAAAATCTGGAGATCCAGAGATTGCGGTTGTCCGTCCCACCTAGCCAGAATCTCCCTTTGGAGACCCCGCGTGTGAAACTGGGCAAAGGGTATCGCCTCGAAAGCCGAGACCATCAGTCCCAGACACCTCATGCCAGTCCGGAGGGACGAGCACTGAACGTCCCTGAGGGACCCGACTTCTTCTTGAAGCTTCCGGAGCTTGTCTTCAGGCAGGAAGACCTTCGCCTGAACAGAGTCCAGGATCATTCCCAGGTAAGGAAGACGAACCGACGGACACAGCGTCGACTTTGGAAAATTTATCGTCCAACCGAACTCTTGCAGAGTCTGCATCGTGACGGACAGGTCGTTCACCAGGCCCTGACTGGTCGCAGACCGAACCAGAATGTCGTCCAGATACCCCAGGATCGAGATGCCCTGGGCTCTCAACAAAGCCAGAACCGGCGCAAGCACCTTGGTGAAAACCCCCGGAGCCGAGGCGAGACCAAAGGGCAACGCCACGAATTGGTAGTGATCCTCCGCAATGGCGAATCGAAGGTACTGCTGGTGACCCTCGAAAATAGGGATGTGAAGGTACGCATGCTTCAAGTCGATGGAGGCCATGAACTCCCCCGGAACCAGGGCAGCCACCACAGAGCGCAGGGATTCCATGCGGAACTTGCGAACCCGCAAAAAGCGGTTCAGAGCTTTCAAGTCCAGAATCGGACGTACCTTGCCCTCCTTTCTGGGCACAGTGTACAGATTTGAATAGAATCCCCGAAATCTGTCCCGATGAGGCACCAGAATCACCACTCCCTGAGCCCGCAGGTCCCGCACCACCAGGTGCAGATTCCGCAAGCGCTCCGGAGGCAGCTGAAGAATTGAGGGAAAAAATCTGCCCGCCGGCCGAGAGAGAAACTCGATCTTGTATCCAGATCGAACGATTTCCTGAACCCACCTGTCCCGAACGCGGGCCAGCCAGGGTTGAAGAAAACCGAGCAAACGTCCCCCCACCCCAGAACTGGGTGAGGGCGCCCCTTCAGGCCGCATTGTTATGGGCAGCGGACCCGGACTGGCCGGACTTCTGCTTACCTGCCCACGGCTTTTTCTGGGAGCCTTGTCCCTTGAAGGGCTTACCCTTATAGTGCGACCGAAAGGCACGAAAGGACCCCTGAGAGGGTCTAAACGAAGCATTCTTCTTACCGCGAAAAAACTTAGACTTATGAGTCTGGGGCAAAAAAGAGTACTCTTACCCCCAGAAACACCCTTGATCAGAGTATCCAAGGATTCGCCAAAAAGGCGAGAACCCGCGTAAGGCAAATTAGCCAAAGTCTTGCGAGAAGATTGGTCAACAGACCAACATTTCAGCCAGATCAGGCGACGGTTCAACACCGCCACACTCTGCAGACGCGCAGCCAAAGGGACCATATCTAGGTCCGCATCACACAAATACATGACACCCTGATGAATCTGATCCACCATAGCCAATGTCGACGGCGAAGCAGAGTCAGCCACCAGAGTGCGCCTGAGCACCTGCGTCCAATCGGCAATAGCCTGGGCTGCCATAATGGAAGCAAAAATAGGCTTCAGCATAGAGCCTGCAACCGTATAAGAGAGACGGGCCAGAGACTCCAATCTCCTGTCCGTAGGGTCCCGGAACACCGGGGTATCCTCAGCAGGATTCGCAGTGGATTTATTCAAAATCGCCACCGCGTGATCCACCTGAGGCGGCACACACCAACGCTCATCAGTAGCTGGTGTAAAAGGATAACGCAGCTTGAACCTACTCGGCACAGCAAAAGGCTTCTTTATGTTGCGCCATTGCTCCTCAACAGCGCGCTGAAATTCCATAGAGCAAGGAAAAACCCGCGACGTTTTGCGTTTTCTCTGCGTCCCATAAGAGGACATCAAAGCAGGAGGACATGGTTCAAATGCAGTGTTTGTTTGATAGAAGCAACCAACTCATCCATGAGTGCAAGCTCTTCAGACGAGCCAGGGGGAGAATTATCAACCCCTTCCACCTCAGCCTCCCCTTCAAGGTTAGCCACAATAGTAGCCAGATCAGCCCCCTCGGGGGAAGCAGCAGCAGCCCCCTGGCCCCCTACCAAGGAGGGAGGAAACTTGCTTTCCTGAGAATCCATGCCCCAGTAACTTAGGAAAAAAAAAGGAGTACTGCCTGAAAGATTGTATTAACATGCCTTATGATATTTCAGATATATATTTCAGTTTATGCTCATCCTGTGATGAAATGTGGGCCCTTGCATTTACATCGTAACGAGCTAGACGGACAACCATTCATAACAACCTTGGACAGCAGACAGCTGTATTTTGCATATAGATGAAAAGACATTGACATGTTCAACACTTTTCCATTCATTCATTCAGACACTTAACGAGTTAAGGCTTAGCATTTAGATTACAAGACATGTTGCATAGAGATTGCCGACGCCACTCATAAACAATTGACAATTGCTTACATTAACACATGACAACTGAATGCAGACGGGTCGACTCTCACAGGACACAAATTCAGATACGGGAACACCTCATATTGACACAAATGCATGGCGAAAGCAAAGGCCCTTTTATGTACTATTCTGTCTGATATGTGCTATTGACTGATGAATTGTAAACCGGTTTGGAGCAGTCTTTCCCGCTCAAAACATGCCTTAAATATGAGCTTCACGTGCAATAAAATTAGTTGTGACTGCACTACGTTTGAGTGCTATGTGTTGTCATAACTCCCGGCCGGACGGGGGTGAATTCACTATCTAGAAAGGGGGGGTTAGCAACTGAAGGGCTGTAATATCATCGTGATTGCCTCCTGACAAGATTTGAGCTAACACTGCCCCTTTAAGGTCACGGCGATCGCAGCCCACCGCACTCACAAAACACACTGACCCACCGGGCTAGGAATACAAAGGCAAGGAATACAGGAATGGAAGGTAAAACCTGGAGAGGTCACACAGGCTGCTGCTACATCGATCGCTGTCCTCAGAGCAAAGGGAAGTGATGCGAGACTGACCACTCTCATAAAGCCTATGTAAGGCTACACAAACATGGCCGCCGGCCGAGGCTGTAGAGGCAGAAACACTGACATGTGGCCCGCGGCGTTTGACGCCAAAAACGGCGCTCTCACCACACAGGATCGGCCACCACAAAACTGTCACAAAAAAATGGCGGACCGCAGCAGCGGTCGCCGCACAGTATGCCCACAACATGTCTCACAATCATGTCCTTCACAGCACACAGCATGTCACACAGCCTGTTACACAGAGCAGAGCAGGAGAGCCCCCCCCCCTTGCAGCCCACAGCTATACTGACAGGGAGCTCAACATTATGCACAGAAATGCAGGGTCCCACAGTCCCAGACTGACACCCAAGACAGACAGGTCCCCACACAGAAATACACTTACCATCCGGATGGCGTGGGGAGCCTGCACAAGCGATCAAACCGCTGCACTAAGGACAGGGAGAGTCGCAGCCAGGACGCAGTGGAATTGCGGTGCAAAACCGCCTGGCGTCCAGTGAGGTAGCCACCTCACCGCAGCATCCCCGCAGCGGACGGGGATGGGTCGTTTATATTTGCCAGGGAAACCTAGCTGAACGCTCGATGGCAGGCTGGGAAGCCACTGGCCCTGAACCCCGGATAACCAGGGAGGCCAGCCCGAGACCCAGCACCGCACGATCATCTTCATCAGAAGACCTAACTAGAGCTGAAAATAAACAGCTAAGTAAAGGAAGAAAAAAAAACTCCAAATAAAATCAAAAAGAGAAAAGAAGCTGAGACTGAAAAGCCCCAGCACAGGAAACGTCTAACCTACTCCTGAGCTAGACAAATGAAACTGAGGTAGGAATGCAGGAAGCAGGAGGGTATTGACTGAGAGGACCACCCCCTGGGGGTGGGGTATGCTAAAAGCTTTGATATTAACATATTCTGTTGTCTAGCCACTCCTACGGAGCAAAGGTCAATAACCCTATTGTGACGAATATGAAGGGGCGGCGACTGTCGGAGGACGTAAGAGAAATATCGATTTTGTGCCTGGAACTCCGCTTTAACTGGTAACCTTTTTACAGGTATAAGAGGTCACAAGAATTAGCTTGCAGAATATATTGGTGTAAAACAAAGACTATGTGAGCTCACCCAGGACTTCCAAGGATAAAGTCCATAGGAAAAGAGGGCTGTTGCATCCAGGAATTTTTAATTATATTTTGGGCTCCCCTGGATTTGAAGGATGCTGTAGTTATCTATTTTTATCATCTACAATAAATCTTTAAAATCAAGCTAAGTAATTTCCTTTTATAAAAAAAAAAACTTTACCTATTGTGAGTAGCGAAGGTCCATGCACAAAAAAAAAAAAACACTGCTTCTACAGGAGGCCCTATGCACGCTGCGTTTAGGAGCTTTTGGCATTTTTGCCAAAGCCCCAGAACTCAACTTAATAAAAGCCTATGTGTCCATGCACACATAGGCTTATAGAGTTTAGGAGCAGCACAGTTTACAGGCAGTTAAAGCTCCACTCCTGAACACAGAAGAATCGCGTTCAGGAGAGGAGCTTTTGGGCATAAAATATACCAAACACTGCTAAACCCGACTAAATGCGCCCAGATCCACCGAAACACTAGGCGCGTTTAGCAGGTTAGCATTAATTCATTTCTGAAGCCAGAATAAATTAAAATTCTGGCCAATGAAATAAACATCCAAACACCAAATGCTGTTGAACTCTGCTAAACTGGTTTGAAAAAATGCAGCTTAGGTAAGTTTTTAACGTTGAATTTCAGGTGTCAGACGAAACGGCGTTTACAAAAAAAAAAAAACAGTGTGTATGAGGACATTAGAGGCTCGTTTGGCTATACTTCTCCTGTGGATCACAAGTGTAGTTCCTTCTGCACTCCTGTGACCCATTTTCAGAAGACAGCGGGCTGAAATCCGCTGTCTGCTGATGTCACAGACCCGATCCAGGCTCACACAGGATGGAGTCGAGACTTCCCCCCCCAATGCCTGGACAGGCACCCAGCTCAGCCTCTCAGCGAGCTGCTGAGAGCCTGAGCTGACTGCCCCCTCCACAGCCCTGCACTCCAGTGAGCGAGGAGGGGGCAGAGCAGAGAGTCAGTGACTGACATTCAGCAGCTCTCTGCTTAAGGAGCTGTGAGAACCAAGCAATCTGCGGTGTTAGAGCGCTCAGTTCTCAGTGCTAAAGGTTCCTGGGGAACACCACCTAGGTAGGTATGATCCTTTTAAAAAAAGACACCTTAGACTTTAAGTTCAAAGCTTTACATGCAAAAAAGAAAAACCCTTCTGAATTGCTTTTTTGAGAGCAGTTTTCAGACAAAAAGAAAAAAACTGGTCTTTTTTAGGCCCAGTGTGCATGGACTCTGAATTATTGCACCATGTCCATACAGTATATATCTAAAAGGTTAAATATAGTAACCTAGAAGTGATAAAGTTTAACCCTTTACTACACAAAAGTTGGTAAGGACTGTCTGATCTTAATTACGTAAACAGTTCCCCATTTTGGTAAAGTGGACCATTGCGTTAAACAAGCTGTGAATCTTTTCATAGTGTAAACAAACCGAGTTGGCTTTTAATAATAGAAAATAATTGTGCCACTAATGAATACCATTGGGTAACTGAAGAGAACCTTGTAGATGCGCAAACCTAATTGATCATTAATTGCCATAGAGATTTCAAAGATAGAGAAGTGTTTAAAAGTTATATATACAGCTGGTAAAATAAGTATTTAACATGTCACCATTTTTCTATGTAAATAGATTTCTAAGACTCGATTCACACTAGAGCGACTTGTTAGCCTGACAAGTCGCGGTCCCTCGCAGTCCATTGACTGCTACAGGACCCGTTCTAATAGGAGCGACACAAGTCTCTCCGACTTAGAAAAAGGGTCCTGTACTACTTCGGGGCGACCTCGGAGCGACTTGCATAGACATTCATTATATGAAGTCCGTGCAAGTCGCGCCAAAGTCGCGGTGCACAGGACTGACAAGTCGCCTCCCGAAGTAGTGCAGAGTCGTGTCGCCATAGTGTGAACCGACTCTTAAGGTGCCATTGACAAAAAACATTTTCACCACGTGTCGTTAACAACCCATGCAATCCATACATACAAAGAAACAAAAACAAATAAGTTCAGAAATTAAGGTATGTGTAAAAAAATGGATGGAATGCCAAGACACCGGCTGAAATCTATCAGTAATTAGAAACCCTGCCCCTTTTTAGTGCAAATTAATATCAGCTGGTTCAGTCTCAACTGACAGCCTATAAAGGTGTCTCATTATCTTCAAAACCTTATTGTTGCAAAACATACTGATGGCATTGGGTACGGAAGGATTTCTAAACTTCCTAATGTTCCAGTGAGCACTATTGGGGCCATAATTCGGATGTGGAAAAAACATAATTTCAACATAAACCAGCCACGACCAGGTGCTCCTCGCAAAATTTCTGACAGAGGAGTGAAAATAATGATCAGAAATGTTGTCCCAAGAGCCCAGTACCACTTCTGGAGAGCTTCAGAAAGACCTGAAATTAGCCGGTACAATTGTTTCAAGGAAGAAAAAAACAGTAGGTAATGCACTCACTCGCCATGGACTGTATGCATGCTTACCACACAAGACTATTGCTAAATAAAAAGCATGCTTGCTTTAAGTTTGCTGTACAACCTTTAGATAAGCCTGTGAAATACTGGGAGAATATAGTCCGGTTAGATGAGACCAAAATTGAACTCTTTGGATGCCAAAATACACACCCTGTTTGGAGAGCACTAAACTTCACCCCAAAACACCATACCAACTGTGAAGTTTAGAGATGGGAACATCATGGTGTGGGCCTGTTTTTCAGCATATAGTACTAGCAAACTTCATGTGATTGAAGGAAGGGTGAATAGAAAAACCAACCAAGACATTATGATAAAAATCTGCTGCTATTTACCAGGATGATGAAGATGAAATGAGGGTGGACATTTCAGCAAGACAATGATCCCAAACAACAAGCCAAGGAAACTCTCAATTTGTTTCAAAGAAAGAAAATAAAGCTGCTAGAATGGGCCAGCCAATCACCTGGCTTGAATCCAATTGATAATCCATGGAAAGATCAGCGTTCATAGAAGAGGCCCACAGAACTGTTAAGATTTGAAGACTGTTTGTGTGGAAAAATGGGCCAAAAATCTCACCTGAGCAATGCATGCAACTAGTTTCTCCATACAGAAGGTGTCTTGAAGCAGTCATTACCAACAAAGCATTTTGTACACAGTATTAAATACATTTCAGTTAGCGTGTTCAATACTTTCTCTGTGTCATTCCATTTTATTACACATAATTTAATTTCAGAACTTATTTGTTTTGGTTTCTTTGTATGTATGGATTGCATGGGTTGTTACCAACATGTGAGATCTGTATTTTTCAAAGTGTTTTTTTTTTTTTTTTAACCAACAACCATGAATTTGGAAAGCTGGTTAAAGCAGGGAACTCTTCAGAGAAAAATTATTACTATTTCTACCTGTTCGGCACTTATAGAAACTGTGAAAGAAGATATAACTAAAAATCCAGAAAACATGCCTGAAATTTGTATCCACTGTTCCTCAAATAAAGACAAGTGACGAGTCAAAAAAAAAAAAAAGCACACAATGCTAGCCAATCTTTTTCTCAAACAAAGAAAAGAAAATATGATGATAGCTACCTGTCATTTGGATTCACAAGTGCCAGAAATGAAGATTGTTTTGAAGCACAATGCGTACTTTGCAAAGAAATATTGCCAAACAGTTCATTAGCACCTGCTAAATTACATCGTCATTTTGAGCAAAACCACGCAGAGTACAAAAATAAAGACATTTACTTTTTTAAGGGAAAGCTAAAAAAGCAGAAGAGAAAACTATGTGCAAAAAAATTTCAAAATGCTAATGAAAAAGTAACAGAGGCTTCTTACAGTGTGAGTTACCGCATATAACTTGCAAGAGAAGCACACACAATTGGGGAATCACTAATAAAACCATGTGCAAAAGAAATATAGTGTCATGTATTTTAAGTGAGAAGAGGAGTAAAAAAATTGAAGCTGTGCCACTTTCCAACAACACAGTTCTGCGCCGTATACATGATCTTGTGGATGACATCCATACTGAACTAATATCTCGACTGCATCAATGTGAAGGATACTCACCTTAATTAGACGAGTCCACAGATGTTGCAGGACTTTCAATTTTGTTGGTTTTTGTTAGCTATAATTTTGACAAACAGATTGAAGAAGACTTGCTTCTGTGTGAAACTTTGAAAACTCATACCACTGGTGAAAACATATTTAACTGTATCCAGAAGTTCATGGACACACACAGTATAAATTGGGACAAATGTGTAGATGTGTGCAATGATGGTGCCAAAGCAATGCTTGGGAAAGTGTCAGGTGCTGTGACACGAATAAGAAATGTAGCAACAAGCAGCACCAGTTCTCACTGTGTTCTTCACAGACATGCACTGGTAGCTAAAAATATTTCAATCCTACCTAAAATTGTGTTAGACGAATCGGTCCAGATTATTAATTTTATAAAAAGTCGACCAATACAGTAACGACTATTTAAAAGTATATGTGAAGATCTGGGTAGTCACCACTCTACTCTGCTTTTGCATTCAGAAATCTGTTGGCTATCACGAGGTAAAGTCCTTGTTAGAATGTTTGAATTGCATCAGGAGTTGTTTGCAAATTTCGAGGATCATAAATTTGGATTATCTGATTGATTAACAAACACTGTGTGGTTACCCAAAGTAGCATATCTTGCAGACATAGTCACAAAATGAAATGCTGTTTGTTTATCACTCCAAGGGAAAAAAAAAAAAATTTAATGCAAGAGATAAAATATTTTCTCTGTCTCGTAAACTGCAGTTTTGGACCTCATCTGTTGAGCAAAATAATTTGAATTCTTTGACAACACTTAGGGATTTTCTTGAAGAATCAGAAATTTAACTTGAAGATCAAATTCGCAATGAAATTGTAGATCATCTTTGCCATTTAATCACATCTATTAATCAGTATTTTTCATTCTTGAATGAAAACAATGACTGGGTTCGAAATCCATTCATAAAAGACAAGCCAGACAATCTTTCTTATGTAGACTTTGAGAATCTGATCGATATAACTACTGACAGTTAACCAAGCCACAAATTTAAAGAAGTTTCTCCTATTGCTTTTTGGGGTGATTTATGCAAATACCCAGAAATGTCCAAGCGGGCAATCAAAGTTCTGTTGCCATTCGAAAGAACAAACTCATGTGAAACTGGATTCTTGCTCTACTCTGCAAAAAAAAAAAAAAAAGTATCGAAATCGACTTGACGCAACTGCAGACATGCGATACAATTGTCAACAATTAAAGTGGTTGTATCCTCACAAAAAAAAAAAAAAAAAAACCTGCAGGCAGGACAAAGGCATTAAGAGCTAGTATGCATTGCATACTAGCTCATTATGAAATACTTACCTTAAAACGAAGGCCCGACACTGTCGCCCGGACACCACTGAGGGAGCGGTCATGTTCCCTTGGCGTCTCTTCCGGGTTCAGCGGCTCCGGCGCTGTGAGTGGCCGGAGCCGCAAAGACGTCACTCCCGCGCACATGCGAGGGAGTTAACTTTCCATCAAGGAGCCCTGAAGGTCCGCGGCTACATGCAGGGCGAATATCTCCAGGTATAGGAGATATTAATTTTACCTACAGGTAAGCCTTATTATAGGCTTACCTGTAGGTAAAAGTTTAATGGCGGAGTATACTACTGCTTTAAATCTGATAGAAAAAGAATTTGCCAGCAAAAGAGAACATTACACTCTGCTCATTGAAAGGTTTGCACTGCACTACTCTACGGCACACTTTTTTTTGGGGGTGTTCCAAAGTTTTGCTATGTCAAAGGGTTCCAAGGGGAAAAAAGAATTGGGAAACCCTGCAGTATAGTGTACATGAGACCGTGTGGAATATAAAATGTACATCTTGGCCTACAGAATAATGCGATAAGGAATAGGGAATCTAAAGCATGGCATAAGGAATGGGACAGAGTGAAAATGGGAGATGTATGGCACAATGTTTAGAATGAGACAGATGTATAGCACATTGTATAGAATGTGGAAGTGTAGAATAGTGAATGTACAGAATTACACTGTGTGTACAATGTGTGCTTTCCAATATGGTTTTATTCCTATATGGCATGTAAAAACAGCCAACAATTCTTATTCCTAGAAAAACTACAATTTCATTTTAGGAATGCCGCAGCTTAGGTAGGAAAAGAGCAATTGTATGTGCATTGCGTTAGCAAATCTGGCCTAATAGGTCTTTTCATTTTCAAGCTGAGAAAACTGGAACACTTGCCTATAACTGATACAAAAGGGTGTATAGTAAGAATCAAAGATAGAGGCTCACATACACTAGCAGCGCTACAGATACTGATGTGCCCTTTAAAATGTGTATAATAAATTGCACCTTGTAATAGTTAATAAATATAACACAAAGTCCCAACAGTGTGATAAATGTAAACAAATATTGCATATAAGCACAGAGTTCATGGAAATGCACTGGATAACTGGATCATAAATCCATAGATCTCCTAGATTGGTTTCAATCGTATCCGGACCACCGTCACCACACCTCCAAACGTGTCCCCCTAGGTAATGGAAACTCACCAGACCCTGGGTGAAAATCAGCCTTGTAAAGGATTCAATTCCTTGGCGTGGTGTGCAAAAACCCGGTAAAATACTCCAATGCCAAATGAACGTTTGCACCTGAGCCTCAATGCAGCATAAGTATGGCAAGTGTCATGAAAGCATGTGAGGAAAGAAGAGGGGGGGACCAATCGTGTAATTCCATAAGACAACACTTTATTCCAAAAACCCCATTCCCCATGTATTGCACTCACACAAAATCAACTTGCTAGTAGCATGTAGAATATAAACTAGAAGTCTGTAGCGTATCGGTGACTCACCGCTACCTCCGATCATCAGCGGGAGCCAGACACACGAAACGCCGACTTCTTCGTGACAGCTGATGGATGCGTGTTCGCGCCCTTACATGTTTCGTCACACCGGACTTCTACGTAGAGGCTCAGGTGCAAACGTTCATTTGGCATTGGAGTATTTTACCGGGTTTTTGCACACCACGCCAAGGAATTGAATCCTTTACAAGGCTGATTTTCACCCAGGGTCTGGTGAGTTTCCATTACCTAGGGGGACACGTTTGGAGGTGTGGTGACGGTGGTCCGGATACGATTGAAACCAATCTAGGAGATCTATGGATTTATGATCCAGTTATCCAGTGCATTTCCATGAACTCTGTGCTTATATGCAATATTTGTTTACATTTATCACACTGTTGGGACTTTGTGTTATATTTATTAACTATTACAAGGTGCAATTTATTATACACATTTTAAAGGGCACATCAGTATCTGAAGCGCTGCTAGTGTATGTGAGCCTCTATCTTTGATTCTTACTATACACCCTTTTGTATCAGATGTTTTATTGATAGCGGCTGCTTTTAGTGTATTTGGCATTTTAATAATTTTTTTAGCGCTGGGTGAGTAGGTTATCCATCACTTACTCCTTTTTTTACTTGCCTATAACTGCAATTTTTTTTCACGTTTTCACCTGAAATAAGAACCCTAAGAGCTGGTTCACACTAGCGCGACTTGTCAGGCGACTTGTCAGCCTGACAAGTCGCGATCCCTCGTGGTCCATTGACTGCTACAGGACCCGTTCTAATAAGAGCGACACAAGTCGCTCCGACTTAGAAAAAGGGTCCTGTACTATTTCGGGGCGACCTCGGAGCGACTTGCATAGACTTCCATTATGTGAAGTCCCTGCAAGTCGCTCTGAAGTCGTGGTGCACAGGACTGCACAAGTCGCCCCCGAAGTAGTAAGGAGTCGCGTCGCCTCAGTGTGAACCGGCTCTTAGTCTAAACTTGGCATGTAATGGTCATCTCCAAACCATGCTCAATACCAACAATTTATATGTGCAGTGGGCATTGTAAGCAGGGTTTATAGATTTTTCCAAACTGCAGGGAAAGCTAATATAAAATAACACAATGTAGCAGATCGCAGACAAACATTCTGTAATGCTATTCTTCGTGGCCACCTGGATACTCTGTTACAAGGCTGTCTCCCTTCAGCACGGCTTGCTTCTGTTAGATCAGATATGACAGGTGCATTACTAGAGCGGTTACAGAGCACGGCTGCCTATTTCACAGCTTTTCAATTACCCTGGCATAAACAATGCAACTCTGATAATACGTTACCAAAGGTTGGGTGCAAAAGTAATTAAACATATACATATATTTTATTCAAAGCTTCAATACATACAAGAAAAGGACAGTTAGGGTACAGAAGCTCCACGTAAAAGTTTTTATTATAGTATGGGTATTATAGTTTCAGCTTGTGTATGAAATTATACTGTTACTGCTTCAGGTTTTTTTTTTTTTGGGAAGGAGGTCTAAAGGGAAAAAAAGCTTTGTCCTCCAGTTCTGGCTGAGGACATATGAACCATTAGATAAGCCCCTCAAATGCAGAGGAAACCACTAAAAATGGTTTGATGCACACAATGTTTCTTCTGCCCACATATCTTTAGAAAAAGTTTGTTTTAATGGACTTCTGCTTCCACCCTTTCCATTAAAATTGTCACTTCTGGTCTCTTCTTAATGGGTTTGTTCCCAAAAATATTTTGAGACCTGACAACATCCCAAATTGCTTTCAGTTTTGAACGGTGAAGGGATTAAATGCGAGATAAAAAAGAAAAAATTCAGAAAGCTGTTCCTATTTTCTTTACTTCCCAATGTGTATTATGAAAAGACTGCGATAATTCATGCAAGCCCTGTGTCCTGGTGTTAAATGCTCTCCGCCTGCTTAGGTACACTCTATTGTCAAAAGTATTGGGACACCTGCCTTTACACGCACATGAACTTTAATGGAATCCCAGTCTTAGTCTGTAGGGTTCAATATTGAGTTGGTCCACCCTTTTCAGCTATAACAGCTTCAACTCTCCCGGGAAGGCTGTCCACAAGGTTTCGGAGTGTGTCTATGGAAATGTTTGAAAATTGTTCCAGAAGCGCATTTGTGAGGTCAGGCACTGATGTTGGACGAGAAGGCTTAGCTCACAATCTCCGCTCCAATTCATCCTAAAAGTGTTCTATTGGATTGAGGTCAGGACTCTGTATAAGGCAGTCAAATTCCTTCACCCCAAACTCGCTCATCCATGTCTTTATGGACCTTGCTTTGTGCACTGGTGTGCATTTGGTGGAGGGGGGTTATGGTGTGGGGTTGTTTTTCAGGGGTTGGGTTTGGCCCCTTAGTTCCAGTAAACGGAACTCTTAAGAAGTCAGCATACCAAGACATTTTGGACAATTTCATGCTCCCAACTTTGTGGGAACAGTTTGGGGATGGCCTCTTCCTGTTCTAACATGACTGCGCACTAATGCACAAAGCAAGTTCCATAAAGACACGGATGAGTGAGTTTGGGGTGGAGGAACTTGACTGGTCTGCACAGAGTCCTGACCTCAACCCCATAGAACACCTTTGGGATGAATTAGTGCGGAGACTGCGAGCCTGGACTTCTTGTGCACTTCAGTGCCTGACCTCACAAATGTGCTTCTTGAAGAATGGTCAAACATTCCCATAGACACACTCCTAAACCTTGTGCACAGCCTTCCCAGAAGAGTTGAAGCTGTTATAGCTGCAAAGGGTGGGCCAACTCAATACTGAACCCTACAGACTAAGACTGGGATGCCATTAAGGTTCATGTGTGTGTAAAGGAAGGCGTCCCACTAATTTTGACAATATAGCGTATGTAAGACCTGTGGACATGGAGTAACATTAAATTCCAGAGTCAGGGTTCCAGTCAAGATTAAAATGGAATTGTGCCCAGACAACAGTTGGGATATACAGTAGGTCATCATTTGCTTCAAGACAGACATGACTGCTCTAAGAGATAACAATGTAGACCTAGGGCACACAAAAACCTTTTTCATTTATTTTATCTAATTAGATATCTTTTTTTAACCACTTAAGCCCCGGAAGATTTTATCCCCATTCCGACCAGGGGGTATTTTGCGATTCGGCACTGCGTGAATTTAACGCACAATTGCGCGGTCGTGCGACGCTGTACCTAAACGAATTTGACGTCCTTTTTTTCCCACAAACAGAGCTTTCTTTTGGTGGTATTTGATCACCTGTGCGATTTTTTGATCACGCGCTATAAACAAAAAAAGAGCGTCAATTTTGCAAAAATAGCAATATTTTTCACATTTTTTTATATGAAATTCCCCCAAAAAAAAATGTAAAAATCAAAATTTTTAAAAATTTTCGGCCAATTTATTTTATGCTACCTATGTTTGGTAAAAAAAAAAAATCGCAAAAAGCGTATTTTGATTGGTTTGCGCAAAAGTTATCGCGTTTACTAACAAAGGGAAAGATTTTTGTCATTTTTGTTGTTTTTTTTTTTAACGCGTAATGGCGGCGATCTGCGATTTTTTTTGCGGTACTGCGACATTGCGGCGGACAGATCGGACCCTTGACTGACATTTTTGACACTTTTGGGGTTACCAGTGACATTTCTACAGTAATCAGTGCTATATATATGCACTGTTACTGTAAAAATACACTGGTAGTGAAGGGGTTAACTTTATTTGGAAGGGAGGGGCTGTGTGTGTCCCTAGGGGCGTGGTTTCTACTGTGATTGGCTGTGGCTCTAGCTGTAAAGACACTGATCAACGGATCTACATACCAGATCCGTTTTATCAGTGTCTTTGCAGCGAAGAGAATGACAGGCAGTTTGTTTACACAAGCTGCCTGACATTCTCCCTCTCCCCCGCCGATCGCCGAGTGACCGGCGGACATCGGGTCCGCTGGTCACACGCGCGGGGGGGTCCGTGACCACGCGGGAGCGGGAGCGCGCCCCGGGGGGCGCGCGCTCGCTCCCTAGACCCTCACAAGCAAGCAACGTAGCCCTACGTTAGTTTGCCTGTGAGGGGCTGACCGCCGACGTAGATAGTCGTGCGGCGGTCGGCAAGTGGCTAGGGAGTTGGCAGCCATGAGAACATTTTTAAGATAAGGAATTATGAGAGATGTTCTCTCTCATTTCTTATCTCTACCCTAATGTGCCAAAAGGCAGAAATCTGACCTGAATTACTATGTTTAAGTCCAATCTCTTCCCTCCACTTTCATTACTATGTTTAAGGGTTCTCAACTGGAAGTCAAAGAGAAATGGCCAGCACAATACTGTTTTTGTGTGAAATCTTTGTCATTCCTTGTGCACGACACCATGTTGTAAGCATTCTTTAGATTACAGACATTGCAAGACCTTTCTTGAGAATATTTGTAGTAGAATAACCTTCCATCCGGACTGTTCTTTAAGCCTAGGTTCACACCTTTGCATTTTTAGTGCATTTTGCAGACGTGCACTACGGTCCATTTAACATAATTTCCTATGGATCTAGTTCACAACTGTGCACTTGGAGCCGCTGCATTTATGGAAAGGGTCAGGGACTTATTTTCGTGCAGCAGATTGTGTTTTGGGTGAAATAGACTTCAATGGACCTGCACCAAAAATGCAAGTGTTGCGCTTTTGATGCGTTTTGCATTTTTTATTTCTCCTATTTTGTGGCTAAAAGGAAAGTATGACAATTCAGTTCATAGAGTGCGACTTTGATGCGACTTTACATTCTCTGGCACTCAAGTAGCATAAAAGTCACATCAAAGTAATGCAGCATCCTTTGTGTGTCCAAAGTCGCATGTTAGGGTTAAATGGTAGGGATAGGGCTAGAGTTAGGGCTAGCAGTAATTGTTCGGGTTAGCACCAATTGTTAGGGTTAGCATGCTAACTCGAACAATTACTGCTAACCCTAACATTTACCCCTAATCCTAGCCCTTAACCCTAACATGCAACATTGGACACATAAAAGGATCCTGCACTACTCTGATGCTACTTGAGTGCCAAAGAGTGTAAAGTTGCAAAGTCGCACGACATGAACAGAACAGAAATGCAAAACACATCAAAAGCCTGCACTCAAAAACGCGTTCCGGAAAAAAAAAAATGCATTAACCACAACCTGCATAGCTGTGCACATACACTTTAAGTTTGAGAATGATAATGCCTTTAAAAGACGCAGTTTCCTTTTTAAAATCACATTTCTAAAAAAAAAAATAAAAAAGAAAAAAATCTTACAAAGTTCCTCTTGGGGTACTGAAACTAAAACTTTCTAGGTGACCTCTAAGCAGGCTGCTAGTGGTCTTTATTAAAGACCATTAGTAAATCCTTGGAGTCCTAGGGGGAGAGGGGTAAATGAGGAACTACCCATTTACAGGTTAGTGAATCTGGTCTAAGGCATGCCATCAGAGTATATAGGAAAAAAAATGTATTACTTGCCTATCAATGCAGTGTGGCAGAGGTATGCGATCACAAGATTATATAATTATAAACCATGCAACTATTTCAATTGCATAATTTGCATTTTTTGTTTTTGGACAGAATGTAAAATATGATGGAAAAATAAGAAATTTCAGTAGGGATGCGCCAATACCATTTTTTTTAACACTGAGTACGAGTACCAATACTTTTTTTTCCCCCCCAAGTACTCGTTGATACCAATAACCGATACCTATCGCCTAGTAAGAGTAGGTAGATGGGTGGTTTCTGAGTTGAAGGGGTGGTTTAGGGAGTTGGATGAGGGCAGGGTCGGGGGGGGGGGGGTAGAGGGGTAAGCGAGGGCAGGGGTGAAATAGGGATTGTGGTGTGGGAGGGCCAGAAGGACGCAACGTGGGGAGGGGCCAGGAAGATGCAACGCAGGGAGGGGCCAGGAAGACGCAACGCGGGGAGGGGCCAGGAAGATGCAACGTGGGGAGGGACCAGGAAGACGCAACGCGTGGAGGGGCCAGGAAGACGCAACACAGGGAGGGGCCAGGAAGACGCAACACAGGGAGGGGCCAGGAAGACGCAACACAGGGAGGGGCCAGGAAGACGCAACACAGGGAGGGGCCAGGAAGACGCAACACAGGGAGGGCACAGTACATGGTGGGCATGAGGGCACTGTACAGGGGGAGTTGGGTGAGGGCAGGGGTCAAATAGGGATTGTGGTGTGGGACAGTTGGGGTGGAAAAGGCTGTGATCACTGGGGGGGGGGGGATGAGAGGGTCATTGGGAGACATTGGGGCAGAGGTGACTGCTGGTGGGAGAGGGAAGGAGGAGGCAACACCGGGAGGGCACAGTATGAGGGGCACAGGAGGGCACAGTACAAGGAGGGCACAGTACAGGTGTTACTGCTGGCAGTGCACTAGGCAGAGCTCTGTCTACCATTCCTACATTGTACACAGCCTGGACACAGGCAGAGCTCCTGCTCCCTGCACAGCACACACTGGAGCCAAAATTGTATTCCCTTACAGCTACAATGTGTACAGTGTATAGCGAGCTACTGGTTGCAGTTATGACCTTCAAAATTGCCTGGTAGGAACGGCGAGTTTGTTGCAGTAGCTAGCTATACACTGTGCACATGGTAGCTGTAAGGGAATGGGATGGGGAGGAGGAGCTCTTAGTGCTATGCTCAAGATAAGTACCATGCGGGATAGGAGACTGACAGCAAGCGTCAGGGGTAGTGGAGGGTTTGGAAGGGGGGATGCCACCCCTCCTCAGCACCCCACCCCTCCCCAATACCCCTCTAGATCCGGGCATGATCTTACCACTGCGGTTTGTGCTGGAGGGAAGAATGATGGTACGTAGTGAGATAAAGCAGACAGATGAGCTCATCAGTTTGCTGCTTTTCATTTCACTGTTAAATCATAGGCAGAGACTGTTCAGGCAGAGGGAGTGACAAGACCTGTACAGGTTACTTACCCCCTTCATGACCAGGCCTTGTTTAGATAATTTACCTGGCAATTGCATGGTCATGCAATGCTATACCCAAACAACATTTACAATTAGGTCCATATATATATTTGGACAAAGGCAGAATTTTAGTTTTTTGGCAAGTATTTACCAAAACATATTCAAACTTTAGTTATAAAATGGATACGGGCTAAAATTGCACTCTCAGGTTTAATTTGAGGGTATGTACATCCAAATCGGAGCAAGGGTTTAGGAATTACACTTCTTAAGATTAGCCATCGCCCTATTTCATGGGACCAAAAGTAATTGGACAATGAGATCAAAAGCTGTTTTATGGCCAGGTGTGGGCTACTCCATTATTTATTCATGAATTAAACAGGTGAAAGGTCTGGAGTTGATTCTAAGTGTGGTATTTGCATTTGGAATTTATTGCTGTGAACCTACATCATGCGTTCAAAGGAGCTGTCCATGCAAGTGAAACACGTCATTGTAAGGTTTCAAAGACTTAACAAATGCATCAGAGAGATAGCAGCATCATCAGAGTGGCCAAAGCAACAGTTTGGTACATTCTGTGGAAATAAAAATGCATTGCTGAGCTCAGCAACATAAAAAGGCTTGGACATCCACAGAAGACAACAGTGGTGGACGATCACAGAATCCTCTCAGTGGTAAAGAAAAACCCATTCTCAATATCCAGACAAGTCAAGGACACTCACTAGGAGGTGGGCCTATCATTGTCAAAGTCTACACTCAAGAGACTTCAGAGCAAATACAGAGGGTTAACCACAAGGTGACTGAAAAATTCATAAATCTGAATAGAAAAGGCAGATTAGACTTTGCCAAAAACCATCTAAAAAAGCCAGACCAGTTCTGGAAAAGCATTCTTTGGATGGATGAAATTGAGATTATTCTGTACAAGAATGACGAGCAGAAAAAGTGCGGAGAAGGCTTGGAACAGCTCATAATCCAAAGCATACAACGTAATGTGTAATACATGGTGGAGGCAGTGTGATGGTATGGGCATGCATGGCTTCCACTGGCACTGGGTCATTTGGTGTTTATTGAGTATGTGACAGAAGACAGAAGCAGCCAGATGAATTCTGCAATGTTTAGAGATATACTGTCAGCCCAGAATCAGCCAAATGCATCAAAGTGGATCAGATGGCGCTTCACAGTACATAAACAAGTAAAGCTGCGCTAAGTGATAAATGTGATAAACACATATAAAAAAAGAGGGTATCCCTAAAGGTATCCAAATAAAAATAAATATAAATGATACAAGGTGATATCAGATACTTATGTGCTCTTGCAATTAAATAAAGTGTCATCCAATAGTATCAAAAACACGAATCACAGTGTCCAATAAATTATGTAAATAGAGTCCAAAGATGAGTGTAACAGTGCTCAAAAGCAAGCCTCCACCGTTCAATAATGCTATCACTGTGCTGGAAGTGAATCATGCTAATGCGCTTACCAGAACGCCATAAATGTAGGCATATAGAACTCGGGAGGGTGAATCAACCAGCTCAACGAGGACCTAGACAGCTCCACTTAGACCGGCAAGGAGGTTCCGCTCAGATCAGCCAGATAATAGACCCCGAAAATCCGGACATTCCACAGTCCAGCAATGGTCATAAAGGAAGGATAACCACCATAGTGAAGTACGTATAGGTAAACAATTTATTAAAAAGGTAGAAAACTCACATGTGTATGCTAAAACAGCGCTTATCGGCAGGATCCAAAGGAAAACACACAACCGCCCTACTTCCGGGTATTGCGTGGTGACGTCTGCACGCCTTCCCTATGCGTTTCGTCACAAATTACGTCTTCCTGGGGACGCGGGGACAGATGAACAATGATCCAAAACACACTGCAAAAGCAACCCGGGAGCTTTTGAAGGAAAAGAAGTGGAATATTCTGCAATGGCCAAGTCACCTGAGCTCAACCCAATTGAGCATGCATTTTATTTGCTGAAGGCAAAACTGATAGCAGAAAGACCCACAAACAAAGAACAACTGAAGACAGCTGCAGTTAGAGCCTGGCAAAGCATCAGAAAGAAGGAAACCCAGTCTTTGGTAATGTCCATGGGTTCCAGACTTCAGGCAGTCATTGCCACTAAAGGATTCTCAACAAAATATTAAAAATGAACATTTTATTTATGATTATATTAATTTGTTCAATTACATTTGAGCCCCTGAAAATGGGGGGACAGTATATAAAAACGGTTGCAGTGCCTAAAATTTGTACTTATTTATGTTCAACCCCTTGAATTAAAGCTTCAAATTAAATTGGATTGTTTCCTTTTAATTTTATTCTGGTGGCATACAGAGGCAAAAGTATGAAAATTGTGCTTGTGTCTAAATATATATACTGTAAATTTCACACACTGAGTTTTATGTTGGTGGTATTTGATCCACCACTGGATTTTTTTATTTTCTATTATATAAATATTTATATAAATCAATAAAAAAGCACCAATATTTCTAAAAAAAAAAAAAAAAAAAAGTCTACTTTCTGGTATAAAACATATCCAATAAAAAAAAAATTTAATTAAAAATAATCTAATTTCTCCATACATTTAGGTCAAAATGTATTTTGCTATATGCCTTTGGTAAAGAAAAATCCCAATAAGTGTATATTGAGTGGTTTGCATAAAAGTTATAGCATCTACAAATGATGGTATATATTGGAATTTTTGTTTATTTTTATACAATAATTATCAGCAACTTGTAGTGGGAGCGGGACAGTGCAGCGGCCAATCTGGCACTAACTGACTAACTGCCACTGATATCAGCAGTGATACTAATACAATGATCAGTAATAATACCAGCCCTCAAAAATTCCACTCGCCTACTCGCATTTTGCAAGTGGAATTTTGAGGATGGCGAGCTGTGCCTGCCGCCGCCAATAACAGCAGCCTGCTTTTACTTTCTTTTTTAGAAAAGGATGGGCTCTGGGAGCAGAGCACTGCTCCCTGAGCCCACCCATTGTGTGACAATAGCGAATGAGTATTCGCTTTTGTCACAGGGATCCTTCTCCTGATCCTCCTACTGGCCAATCAGGAGGCAGGTGTTTCCTGATTGGCCAAAAGGCGAACGATTGTAACTGGCCAAGGAGGAGGATGACTCGGGAGACACGAAGGACGCACAGGATTGATGAGAAGCCGCCCGCTGCAGGTAAGTGCACGCTGGTCTCTGCACACTGTGATGATCGCTCTGCAATTTAAGGGGACATGCTGTGGACGCTCTGCAATTTAAGGGGACATGCTGTGGCCGCTCTGCAATTTAAGGGGACATGCTGTGGGCGCTCTGCAATTTAAGGGGACATGCTGTGGGTGCTCTGCAATTTAATAATATTTTTTTGTAACTTAATTCTGAATAAAACATTCAAAACAGTGTAATTTTATGAGATATTTTACGAGGGCGTGTTTAGGGGCGGAGCAGGGTAGGGTTTGGGTGCGGCAACAAGTGGCGAGTAACTCTTAAGGCCTGGCTAGTAGCTCATGACTTGAAATTTTGAGCCCTGATAATACTATACACGGTCACTGCACTAATGTCACTGGCTGGGAAGGGTTAACATTTACGTGCAATAAAAGGGTAAACTGATGGTCTAACAAGTGTAATGTGAGCAATTATGTGCCTTTTTTACTAGTAGATGTGGCTGTTTTTTCTCCCTAACCACCAAATCTCTGCTTTATGTACAGAGCCCCATGTTGTTAGTAAACACAGGGCTCTCTTCTGTTATTCGCTCAACAGGTCGCACAGCAGGTCCCAGCTAACTAACTTGTGCTGTACTGAATCACAGCACAGAAGAGGCAGCCGGCGCATGCGCCCCCCACTTGGGAATTCCAGATCGCATACATGTACAGGATCCGGCGCAGAGCGGCCACCCCATTGACGTTTTTGTGCATGGGGTGGTTCGCAAGAGGTTAAAGTAACAGTAAAGTCATTGCAATCTGAAAGAAGATAAAATGCCAACATTTCTTAGCTAATAATTACCAATATAATTCACTAAAATTGCCTCCAATACATTATTTGTATTGCTTTTACTAAGGTCACATGATCAATCCAGGCTCCAGCTCTATGGGATGGGGGTGGAGACAGAAAATGACGCGTGGTGGCTTACATTGACGCCATGCATCCCAGAAGATTTATAGCAATCTTGGACCTTGGAAGTATCTTAATAGTGTAGAAGTAGTTATAGGGATGACCGACCTCATCACTGTCCATTACCAACTTGGGGCAGTCAGTGTGGCTGCCATGACAGGCTGACTGCAAAGCTTTACATCCACTCTACAGGCATTGATGCCTTTGATGTAGGTAGCTTAAGAGTCCAGCCACAGAACGCTGCAAAGACTCAGTGAGCATGTAGATTGCTGCCATGGAGAAGGAAGTCTGAGTGACTGGCAGGATCAACAGGTAATTTATTTTACAGGAAAGCTTAAGCGTGGTTGTAAACCTCAGACATGAAATATGAACAAAGCATATCCCTCTAACCTCTATAGTGTGTACCTGTCTCAATTCAGAGCACTAAGTGCCATTTCTGTCTGCTACCCCCTTCCTTTGCTATTAGCATGAGTCACTTCTGACAAGTTTTCCTGACACCACAAGATAAAAAAGGTAACAGGGGGAAGGATCTCCAGGGCACAGCCTGTGATTGACAGCTTCAGCTCTGTTCCTGTTCACGTGTAAAGGGGGTGTGTTCCTTTTCTTGAATGTAAAGGTTCACCAGCACTTTAACCAGTTCCAACCAGTCCTATAGTCAAATGACAGCCAGCAAATACATTTGTTGATCCAGCCATATGATATCCTCCCCCCTCCCCCCCAAGGGCCACGCTGCAGCACGATCTATTACCTGCTGTGTCCTCCAGGCACAGCAGATGACTGATAAGTGTACCGGCTACTGCCGGTACCATGTGATCACTGTGACCAATCACAGAAGATCACACAACATGTGTACACAATGAATAGCTTTGGTTCATGCCATTTATTGTGTACTATTGTTTTGATCTCTGTGATTGGTCAGAGTGATCACATGCTACAGACAAGGGTGTTGACAGTTTATCTGTACCATGTGATTAGCTGTGGCCAATCACAGCTAACCACAACAGTAAACACTGAATAGTTTTCATTCATAAAAAATGGTTGCGTATAACAGTGAAATTTACGAGTATAAACAATCATAATGTGCAAAAAAAAACAAAAAAACATTCTGATCGCTTTTCCAGAGTGGTACTGTGTCACTATGGTAACACCGTATTGGTCTGGTGACAGTCACAGTGTGTTAAAAAAGAAATCCTAAAAAAATAGAAAAATGTAATAAAAAAAGAAAATAATCGGAAAAAAAGAAAATTACATTTATTGTTGCATACTGTCACCAGTCAGTGTCCCTCCAGTCACTGCCACACCAGTTATATGAGAATACTGTACTGCACTGGTGACAGTATGTAAAAAAAAAAACCAACAAATGTGAATTTTTTTTTTTTTCAATTTCTTCATATTCTAAACATATTGTGACAGTATATTACAACTTCAAAAAACTGGTCATGCTGCTTACCAAATAACCTGGTCTGTCTACTTTCCAAATATATATATATTTGTGTATATTATACACACATACACACACACAGTTTGCCTTAAATTTATGAAGAAAGATTATTTATTTTTGTTTTATAACACAAAACGAAGAAAAATGTGTGTTTTTTCACAATTTTTGGTCTTTCGTTTATTTAACAATAAATAAAAAAAAACAAGTGGCGATTAAATGCTACCAAAAAAAGAAAAAAAAAAGCTAGATTTCTGTGAAAAAAATGGATAAAAATTTCATATAGATACAGTGTTGCATGTCCGCGCAATTGTCACTCAAATTGCAACAGCGCTGAAATCTGAAAATTAGCCTAGGCAGGAAGTCTGTGAAAGTGCTCAGTATTGAAGTGCTCAGTATTGAAGTGGTTAATTAAAAAACCAAGGGCACAGAGGTTCTTAAAGGAAAGCCCCACACCAAAATTAAAAAAAAAAAAAACGCTGTGGGGTCCTCCCCAGATTCATAATAGGCCCTTTGAGTCTGGTATGCTTAATGAAAAGAAATCCCACAGCAAAAAGAAAAAAAAAAAAAAAAAACATACCAGGCCACATACCTCTCAACATTGCCGGGGTGAGTGCTTTGGGACAGGGGTGGCTCTGCCTCCCCCCACCCCAAAGCACCTTGCCCCCATGTTGATAGGGTCAAGGGCCTCTTCTCAACAACCCTGTTCGGTGGTTGTGGGGGTCTGCGGGCAGGGGGCTTATCTGAGTCTGGAACAGTGTTAATTTCGTCGACGAAAACGTTTTCGTCAACTGCATTTTACAGTGACAAAAACGAAAGGAAAAGTGTAGCACATTTTCGTCAACTGATGAAAACTATGACGAAAATAAAATCCGTTTTCGTTAACGAACGAAAACAAAACGAGAATGTGAGGCAGGGACGTTTACCCAACTTCCGGTTTTCAGGGAGGTCCGCCTACTTCCGCTCCCAGCAAGCAAGCGACTGTGTGCCCCGTGACGTGATGACTGCAAGAGACCAGAGCACTGCAGCACTGTGCATACAGCCAGGCCTCCGGAGTCCAGACTCACAAGATGACCACCCACATCCAGAGCAGAGAGCAGAGCACACAGAGTACCCTTTGGCACTGAGTGAGTGTGTTACAATTACAGCATGCCAGCCATTACTGCCTCCCTTCAGACCACTGGCATCCAGGGCACTGTGCATTACAGGCCGCTGAGGCCGGCCCATCCTTCAGACCTGAGACCACCATCCAGCACTGTGCAGCATTACAACAAGCCTCCTCTGACCACCGACATCCATGGCACTGTGCATATTGCAGGCCATCCCTCATACCTGAGACCACTATCTAGCACTGTGCAGCATTACATTTCAGCAGTAGTATATAATGAATTTGGAAATAGTAGCGAAATGCTTAAATAATGCATTACAAATTACAATTTAACTACACCCATTCGATTTTAGATGACTAAAATGAGTTTTAGCCGACTAAAATGTAGGATGTTTTAGTCGACTAAAATGTACTGGAGAATTAGTCGACTAAATATGACTAAAACTAAAACACTTGCAGAAGAATAAAATGGGACTAAAACTAAAATGTAATTTTAGTCCTAAGACTAAGACTAAAACGAAATTGAAATTTGCTGCCAAAATTAACACTGGTCTGGAAGCCCCCTTTAAAGGGGCTCCAGATCCGGGAGGCACAAGGGGGCGAGAGAAGACATCAGCGGAGGGGGAAGACCGTAGAGAGAAGACATCGGTGACGGTACCAGAGAAAAAAGAAGAATTGGCGCTACAACGGGGGACACTTAATTTTTAATAAAGGAGGACTTATCAAAACCCATCTCTTATTTTTTGAAACACTACACAGTTTTTTTTGGGTGAATGTGTAAGTTAAAATGTGAACCCATTTTCATTCACATGGGGGGGGGGGGTGGAGGATCCGGGGGGCCCCCTTTCTTAAAGGGGGGGATTCCAGAATCCGAGAAGCCCCTTGCCTGCAGACCCCCACAACCATCGCCCTGGGTTGTCGGGAAGTGGCCCTTGTCCCCATCAACATGAGGACAAGATGCTTTGCACCCTGACCCAAAGCACCTACCCCCCATGTTGGTATGGTCCAGGAGGGGGGGGTGCTCGCTCGTCTCCCCCCATGCTGACCTGCTGGGCTGCATGCTCGGATAAGGGTCTTATATGGATTTTGGAGGGGACCCCCATGCCTTTTTTTTTTGGCGTGGGGTTTCCCCTCAAAATAAATACCAGGCCGAAGGGTCTGGTATGGTCTTAGCTTGGGGGAGGGGACCACACACTTTTTTTTTTTCCATTTTGGCATGGGGCTCCCTTTCAAGATTCATTCAGAACTCAAAGGGCCTGGTATGGATCGAGGGGGGCAGATTATTATGTTTTTTTTTTATTTTGGCAGGGGGTTCCCCTTCTAGATCCTCAGAGCACAAGTCGCATGCCACAAGTCGGATGAGATCTGACTTGGATGCGACTTCCATTCAAATGAATGGGCTGAAAGTTGGAGCAGTTAAGACGGCTCTCATAGGGAACCACTGATTTTGACATGTCAAAAAAAAAAAAAAAATGCTTGAATCAGCTTAACACTGCATACAGTATTTAGCAGCATCTTCAGATGTTTTTACAGCTGTAATGCTGCCCTCCAGAACACGCTGGCCCCAGGCTTTTTTGCAGCTTGAAAACATCTATGATACTAAAGGCCCGTACACACGTAGCGATTGCCGGCCGTAAATATTCGGCCACCGTCTGATCGGCCGATTGTCGGCTTGTTAGTATGATGCTTCTGACAACCGACTGCGACTTTTCGGGCCGAACAGAATCTGTCGTGCAGGCTTTGAAATTTTTGTTGGCCAACACCAGAACGGCCGATTGTTCCTCAGTCAGTACAGAATTCGGCCAACAAACAGCAGATGAGCAAGACTGGGCATGCTCAGAGAAGAAAAAACACACGGAAAGTCAACCATCACATGACATCACTTCTGCAGTCGGCTGTTATTGGCTGACAAAATTCGTGTGCAGTCTTTAGCACTTTTCAACCGACACGACAGCACTGGACAAAAGACGGCCGATCGTTCGGCAGACAATCAGTGCGTGTGTACGGGGCTTTACACCTCTTAGAAGCCTGTGTGTGCATGAGACCATAGAATAACATAGAGAGGCGTTTTTAAGCTGCAAAAAAAAAAAAGCACACGTCTGCACTGATATAAGTGGCGGTTAAAACAATGTGTGTGTGCATGTGTTGACACCATGGTTCCAGATCGTGGGCAAAATCTCTGCAATTCTGCCTGCGATCCAGAAATGCTGCAAAAGATGGGACACGCTTCTGATCCCTGATACTTTCAATGGCACCCCAATCGCAGCGTGATTTTGCCGCAATTGTCACCCGACGACCCAGAATCACGGGATGCCTGTCGCCCAAAAGAAGGTGTCCCGTGATAGTTACCACGATTCATTGGACAAAATCACGCCACAATTGGGGTGCCATTGAAAGTGATGAGGATTGCAGACGCGTCCCACGTTTTTCAGCGATTCTGGATCACGGACAGATACGGAATGCTATGGTGTGAAGAGGGCCAATCATCCTGATAAAAAGCCCTGTGCAGGAATACATGAAAGATACAAGAGGGGCAGAGGGATTTGTACCCAAAGGAATACCATGAGATTTGGGAGCTAGGAAATAACAATGAGGAATACACAGTTATTACTTCCCATGCACCCTATATACAGCAGACTATTACTAAGGGAGTCATGACAGGAAACCAGTCCAGCCAGTGAATGTTACCTTCCTTCCTGGCCGCACACATGGCACACGCACAGGATTTATATCGCCGCTGCCTACTCCTCACTAATTCTTCCCGATCACTTATCCGGAGCACCACAACAACAACACGCCGAACCAGGGAAGTGACACAAGTCACTTCTGCAGCCCCACCCATCTATCAAATCTAACCAATACATACGCGACTATTCCTGGAATCCACCAATCAGTGAAATGGCCATAGCCTAACCACTCGTTCCTGGCCCAGCCCACTCTCCAAACAGATACCTAAAAAGCTCCTTGAACACGCCGCCTCCGCCGCGCATGTGCGTTAGGCTGGACGACTGACGCATGCGCAGAAGCTGCAGCCCTTTGAAGCTCCGAGAGCGCTTTAGTAAAGAGCTGTGGAGAGCGGCTACAGGGGAAGGCACAGGGAATGTCTAATGCTCTCTGCACACCGTGCACTGATGCACATGTTTGCGTCTGCACCGAGGAGGGAAAGTTTACAGCATTGACACTTACAAACTCTGCTCTTCGCAAAACAAGTCTTCGTCCTGCCAATCGTAATGCAATAAATGAATAATGCATTAGGATGACAGCCCTCCTGAGAAAGGTGAGTCCATCATACCGTCTTAACTTCTGCATGACAACTTCATTGGGGAATGAGATGACCAGTTTAACTTGGATTGTAATGAACATCACCCCTGAGAGTCAGCACGGGATGAAGGGATCTATTGGGGGTCATGAGGGATCTATTGGGATGATGGGGAGATACATTGGAGGTACTGAGAAGATCTATTGGAGGTGATAGAGAGATGTATTGCAGGTGATGATGGGATCTATTGGAGGTGTGGTGAGAATCTATTGGAGGTGATAGTGAGATCTATTGGAGGTGATAGTGAGATCTATTGGAGGTGTGGTGAGAATCTTTTGGAGGTGATAGTGAGATCTATCGGAGGTATGGAGAAGATCTATTGGAGGTGTGGTGAGATCTATCGGAGGTGATAGTGAGATCTATCGGAGGTATGGAGAAGATCTATTGGAGGTGTGGTGAGAATCTATTGGAGGTGATAGTGAGATCTATTGGAGGTGTGGTGAGAATCTATTGGAGGTGATAGTGAGATCTATCGGAGGTGATAGTGAGATCTATCGGAGGTATGGAGAAGATCTATTGGAGGTGTGGTGAGATCTGTTGGAGGTGATGGTGAGTGTTATTGGAGGTATTAAGAAGATCTTTTGGAAGTGACGAGGAGATATATTGGAGGTGTTGAGGGGATCTAATGCAGGTGATGATGGGATCTATTGGAGGTGGGGTGAGATCTATTGGAGGTGATGGTGAGATCTAGTGGAGTTGATAGTGAGGGTTATTGGAGGTAATGAGAAGATCTATTGAAGGTGATGGTGAGATCTATTGGAGATGATGTGAGGGTTAATGGAGGTATTGAGAAGATCTATTGGAGGTGATGGTGAGATATATTGGAGGTATTGAGGGGATCTATTGTTGCAGGTGATGGTGAGATCTATTGGAGGTGATGGTGAGGGTTATTGGAGGTGAGAAGATCTATTGGGGGTGATGGTGAGATCTATTGGAGGTAATGAGAAGATCTTTTGGAGGTGGTGGTAAGGGTTATTGGAGGTGATGGTGAAATCTCTTGGAGTTGATGAGGGTATCTATTGGAAGTGATAAGGGCATCCATTGGAGGTGATAGGAAGATCTATTAGAAGTGATAAATTCTACTGGTGGTGATCAGGGATTTACTCCAGGTGATTGGAGATCTATTGGAGGTGATGAGGGGATCTACTGGAGGTGATGAGGGGATCCACTAGAGGCGATGATATCTTCTGGAAGTGATGGGAGGATGTATGTGAGGTGATGAGGGGGATCTATTGGAGATAATGAGGAGATCTATTGGAGGTGAATGGAGCTGGGTCTGTGCCATGGGCTCTGTGTTCACATGCTGCTCTTGTATCACATAGAACGTTTCTGGCCATGCATGCCTCTGCATCCACAAGCAACTTATACTATTGCATATTGGCAGCACAGGGACTGGGGACTGCCAGATGGTTTGTGTTTGCTGCATTTTCTATTTCTCTTGACAATGACATTGAAAATCATCAATGCCCATGTTTATTCTGAGCTATGAGAAAATTGGCAGCAGGGGATGGGGGGGAACATGCTTCATAGCATTGTGGGGCTTGCTGTGTGTCCTGATTACATTGCTCACTTCTGATCCAGTTCTATACATGGAGACGCGATAGATAGCATGATTATGTGCACTGGGGTAATCCTCAGCCATAGAGAACAGTGACAGTATATCCAGCTGTACATATACAGTATATCCTGATGTCACCTCTTCTAATGAGGAATGCTACCACTGTGTAAGAGAATCTCTATGACAGCAGGAAGGTGAATGGTATTGTTATCACTGGTCACTACTAGTCTAGTACCCTACCTATGTCACTATTACCAATACGTTACACTCCAGGATTTCCTATTTTATACCAAGTGACAGTTATTTGCAGCTGAGTTTAACCAGATACAATCAAGTGGCTAAAAATAAAGCTCTTAATCCTTCTGTTAAGGCTTGGTAAACAGTCTAATGGCATTTAACTACATTCAAACCCTATCTGAATGGCATGTAATTTGTCAAAACAATTTTTTTCATAAACAATTGGTCTTTCTTAAAATAAAATAACTGTTTGTGCCACTTTTTTTTGCTGTTGATCTCCTGTAGCCTATTTTCAGATGTTTCCTCTACATGTGCGGGGTAATATGTGACAGGAAGCAGGGTTGGGGGACAGGGACAAAGCATGGTCACCCTATTATTTTATACAGGATTTTATAGTGCCAACAAGTTACGCAGCGCTTTACAATATAAAAAGGAGACAGTACATTTACAATACAATAAAATACAAGAGGGTTAGTAGGGTCCTGCTCATAGGAGCTTACAATCGAATAGGGTATGATGAGGAGTGCCTGAAGCAGTACCTTCAAGGCAGGTATTATTTTAATAAAAGATGTAGATTAAAAAATAACAAAAATGACTTTTGTAATCACGTTAGCATGCTCACTGGATAGTTTAGTGATCGGGTTTATAAGTAAATGCCCTGTATATGCCTATGATCAATGTTGGTTATTCAGGGACGGTACTAAAGTGTAAAGGCATTAATCCTATCAATGCACTATACAATCTCTGTACAGTTTCTAGACCTGCCAAAGCTGTGTGATATGGGTGCATATGTAAAAAAATCAGGAGGATCCTTTAACTACATCATGAATGATGGTGTAAGTAAAGGAGATCAGATTGTTGAAGTGTATGGTCACTGCATAGTGGATGGTCACCTAGTGGGACTAGTTGGGATCGCTTAAGTTTTCAAGCTGAAACTTGCCATCCATCCATCTGGCGTAGTGTAGGTATTGTCATAGTAGAAGCGATCACCGTGTGGTTGGGTAGAGGGATCCTCGTATAGAGTGGATAGGATGAGACCGCAGACTTGTTCAGCTGTCCGCTGTCCGCTGGCAGCGCTGCTGTCCATGGTGCTGAAACAGATCCCCAGTGCCCGGCCGGGGAGAGCACGCACAGTCAGTGTCAGTGAATGGAGAGGGAGCTCTGCGAATGACTCACTTTTACAGAGAGCAGCTGAGCTCCCTTTTCTGCTACTCAGTCTAAAATAAACCCTTTTCCACCCCCTCCTCGCAGGTGCTTTGACTGAGGGAGGATTCAAAAGTCTAACAGATAATACAAATTTGTCTGAGGGGGTGGCATCTGTTCTAGATGTACATTTGGTGGGTGGTAGGTAGTGGTGCCATTAGAACTTTTTTCTTTTTCTGTCTGTTACATAACTAGTCACCCTCAAGTGTGAGATGAGCTCAATCGAAAAACTTTATTTGCTTTGCCCTCGTTCACATCGGCGCGATTTAACAGGTTAAATCGCGCGACAAATCGCAGCCGGCAATGGCACCGTCCCAATCGGTGCGACACCGCACCAATATCCAAAAGTAGTTCCTGCACTACTTTTGGTGACTTCAATAGACAACTGTGCATGAACACCCCCCCCCCCCCCCGCCAAAGTCAGATTGAAATGCGGCTTTGAAATCGTGCGAGATATAGTCGCATGGTTTCAAAGCTGCATTCGATGTGAACGAGGGCTTATAAAGATTTGGGACTAGAATCCTTTCTTTTAACTGGGACAATGACTTTTTGAATGCGGGTTCAGAGAAGACTGCCCTTGTCCTTTCATTGATCATTTTATGACAGTAAAGTATTACCTATGAATGTGTTAGTCCATTTGGCCTCTAAATGCATTCTTCTTTGCATTCCATCTTTAGTTCACAGTCTGCATAAATGAGATTTAGCCAGTGTGCTGGGGTTTGGCTGCTGTCCAGCTCTCTGTAATGTGCAGGGTGCTGAGTACGCCTATGCAGCACACACTGTATTCATTAAGCCACTTCACAGAGTGCACATGGTACTAGCTTTCATGAGTCCCACTGCGGCTGTTACATTTCTCAACAATGGGACATTTATCACTTCTTTGTTTCCACATCTTCTTGTAAAGTTACTAATGTATCTACTATAGTTGAATGTAAATTTGAGACACTAGAGTTGAAAAATAATAAACATATCTATACACATAGACGCACAGTCATGTCATCCATTTGGATTGGATTTGGTTATTTAACCTTTGTGGTTTTGGTTAGAAAGGATTGCACTCTGCAGATGCAGAACCACACCTGTCAGGAAGTTAAATGTTTTATCCTGCACTTTATTCTGCACTGCAGATATGAACTAAAGTTTATCCCTATAAATAAATCAGTAAATACATATATCAATACGCTTTTATTTATTTATTTATTTTTTCACAAAAAAGTGCTTTATTGAAGTAATAAAAACAAGTAACATTTGAACATACAGTGTTTGTAGATACACATAGCTTTTATTAGATTTGGGTATAAACTTCTAAACTTAGGAAAAAGACCAGCTTACTAAAAAGGATAACATAATACAATGCAGAAATACCCTGTAAAACAAAACAATTTTTGTATAGATATAAAAAAGCATTATAAATACCTTTCTTGTCTTTTTTATATACTGATCACATTCCCCCTCTTCTCCGCTGCAAAAGAGCCGGGGGGGGGAGCAACAGCACACTGAGCTTCCCAGTGAATGGTTGTGCAGCAGGGGCATGTCAGAACAAGTTTGATTATTAGGGGAGAGTACACTAAGTTCCCAGCATAGCTAGATAACTTACCACGGTGTTCTCCCCTGCTTAGTGTGGTCAGTTTTTTAATAGGAAAGCAGAGTGACTGGCAGGAACACCAGGGATTTCACATAAAGTAAGCAATACAAAGAGAACAGGATAAATAAAGTGGCTACATTTGGGTAGCACAGAGGTACACTCACACATTATAACCTAATTCTATATTTACTCCCACCCTTGCCGCCACCATAGATGACCACATTTGGGTAGCGCAGAGATACACTCACACATTATAACCCAAAGAAAACAGGATACTTTCTCATACAAGTAAGTACATGGTACAGAAGGCACATATCTGGAGTATACCTTACAAATTAGAGCTGCGCTAGCATATATTGAGTGCATCCATGAACCATGCATTTAATGAAGAAAAAAATATTCAAAAATAAAGTCCATCCAGGTAAATTACTCCAGTGCAAAAATAGTGAAAATGAATGAAGAAAGTTTTTGGATAAATCTAAATGTAATAAATCAGGCTTCCTCCCATGATAATAACACTCAAAGTGAGTATCCTCCACAGTAAGGATTGCCTGCTTACCGACTTGTAGAGACCTCTCAGGGTCAAACATGCCCGTCTCTTAAACCCAGCCAGGGCCTTGATCTATCCACAGAAAGATAGGCAAATCCCACCGATCACAGGCAGCACTAACGTAGGATCAGCAAGCAGCATACAATCACAAATGCAGACCTCCTCAGAAATAAACCTCCGCTAAGGGTGTTCCACTCATTGCCGTTCCCCAAAAGATATAAAACTTGCCATAGTGTAATTCCATACAGAACTGTACATGCATGATTAAATAAGGACCTAGGAATATGAAGTGTTTGGGTAACGAACGTTTAAGGCTGGATTCAGACTTATGTATATAGAACCGGCTTTTAATGGAGCTGTTTCACACACCTCCAGGGGAGCCGCGACCCACATTTGGAAAGGGTCCTGTGTGTCTTTGGCTCTGAATCATGGGCAAATTCATGCAGAAATTCAGGCCTGGCTCACACCTAAATCAGTGAACAGGGATGTCCCAAACTGCCTGCTGTGAACCGCGGCTGCAGCATATGTGAACCCAGTGGTTCTGAAGGCTCAAGGTTTTTCACCATAAGGCTTTTTATGCATTAAGGTAAAAAACCTTCTTGGTGCAGCTCCACCCCCCCCCCCTTATACTTACCTAAGCGCCATCTTGATCAAGTGATATGCATGAGGGCAGTGGCTCTCCCGGGTCTCTCTCTCTTTATTGGCTCCCACAATCAGAATACTTTATCAATCACAAAAGGGAAATTATTGAGACGGCCACACTCAACAAAAACAAAACAAGATCATAACAATGAACAGAACAAGACACAATGACATAACAGAATTTCCAATAATAGCCATTAGCACCAAATAAAACAAATTAAAACTATACTCTAATAAACCATCCATACAAATAAAATACAACATAGAATAATTAACACAGATTAAAAAATAACAGAAAACCAAACAACTGAAAAGCAAATAATGCACCACTTTCTTTAGCATTACCCCAAATAATAATTGACATAATACCAACATACGTTATACCTACTGTAAAACTCCTGATCATAAACCAGATTTAAATCTTCACCTCCAGCCCTCACAGAGAAGAATTATACAGTATACGTTGATGGCCACAGGCAAAAATTATTTCCTTTGTTGCTCTGTGGTGCATTGTGGTTGTAACAATCTGTCACTGACGGTACTCAGCAGACTGATAAGAGTATTGTGGAGTGGGTGGGAGGAGTTGTCCAAGATTGAGCGTAGCTTGAACAACGTTCCCCTTGACCAGTGAGTCAATGAGGAGAGAGCAGGGGGTGGAGTCAAGCCACACTCTGTTTATGAATGGACACACAGGGCGTGGCTCGAGAGCGACCCTCCTCAAGTGCCCCCAAAGCAAGAGGCATGCTATTGGGGGCATTCGGCAGGTGGGAGGGGCCAGGAGCGCTGGCAGAGGACCCAAAAAGAATAGGATCATGGCTGCTCTGTGCAAAACCATTGAGTACCACAGAGCAAGTAGGCATACCATGTATGTTTTTTTAAATTCTTTCCTTTAGAATCACTTTAAAAATAAAATACATTACCAACTTCATTTATAAATATTGTTTTCTTATTTGGTTATATTAATAAGGAAAAAGATGCAGTAACCCACAGAAACAGTCATAATTCAATTTAATTTATTGGGCATGCCTACAGTAAAGTTAAAGTGGAATTAAACTCTGGAATATACTCACCTAACCCTCCAACAATGTAGCATTTACATTCCTTGCTGGCCACTGTCATCTTCTCCCCAGGTGCCAGGTTTTTGGGCCTCTTGAATGGCCGGTGGGGATGATGCCATCCTGCATATGTGCACGGGAGTCAGCACAGCCAGAGTGTGCCCGGAATGCACCAAGTTAGGTTTAGATCCTCTATACATAAAATTAATTGCTTTTACTTGCAGTGTGCTACATATTACCATTGCATGTAATTGGATCTAGAAATTTACTAAGGCTAGGTTCACACCTTATTGCATCTGGAAAGTGGTTAAATTGCGTGCTTTCCCGATATGCACAGAAACACGCTGGAAATTTTAACTGTAAGTTGCTTATGTTTTTTAATAAATGATTCTCATGAATACTACCCCATAAGAGGCTTCTTATCTCCTTTTCTACCTGCCCGTATAATCTCAATATATCAGTGATTCCGACATATAAAAATTAAAGTTAAAACCCTATCCTTTAGGACAACGCTTTTATCCTTGATCCAAAGCTCATTTTGACTACCTGTAATAGGGGTCAATTTTGTCTGGTAGGTGAGATGTGCATGTGGTTGTTGGTGGAGGCAAGCACTGACCCTGGAACACAAGTGGCTTGTTGTTTGATGTTCATTCAAGTGGAATTTCTACCAATGTATATGGAACTGTTGTGGGACTTTCTTTGAGCACAAAATCCGCATTGCACGTTGAATTATGTTATATATATTTATTTTATGAGCGTGGTCTCTTCTTCTTCTTCTACAGAAACACACTGCCCTTTAGCAGATGCTCAGCAGTGCCATTAATTGTTAATGGCAGCCCCACACATCTGCTAGCATGTGCATTTTTTGCTTGTACCAAACTGCAGCAGCACCATGTGGTTTGGTGCATTTTTTTTGGAAAAGGTGTAGGGACAGCCAATTAAAATTAATGGTTTGCCCTATACAGGACAAGCTGAAGTTAGAAGCTGATTGGTTACTGTGTACAGTTGCTCTAAATTCTGTATGAGCCAATTATAGTAAATTCCCCCCTTTGTGTTTGTTACAGTCTTTGTTATCCATATGTCCACACACACAATTACACTACTTTTATTACCTCTTTATACAGAGGAAAGTTTAACTTGGTACATGATACCAGTAAATGTTGCCCTAGAACTATATGCCGTTATCAGAATTTGATCAATGACTGTAAAAAATCCAGTTTCTCTTTTAATTAACCTAATTAATTATTTCTATGATTTGATGAATTTGTAAAGAAACATAATTTTCACTGAGCTGGGGATTTTTCTTTTTATTCTAAAAAGAATTTTAAGTACAGTACATTGTTGCTTTATTTTAAAAAGCCTGTTGTAGATAAGTCATTAATTTCATAAAGGTAATTGTCCTTTTTTAATCAACATAAATTGTTAGAAAATATAGTAAGGTCAAGACAAAACTCCTTAAGATGTGAGGTCATTAACACTACATCAATACATTTTAGTAACACTTTTTTTCAGTTTTGTTATTGGTCCCTATATTAGTCTTGATAATTTAGTTAAACACTCTTGTTTTCATACCAATGCTGCTATTTGTTGTAATTTGGGGACAACATTAGTGTGTCACTGGTCACTTTTCCAGTATGCAACTAGTTGCAGTAGACTGCTGCTTGCTGGGACCAGGCCACAGAATAATAAAGAGGATGACTTAAGCCTTTCAGCTAGAAAATAAGACAAAATGTTCTTGGCACAGACATGCATCATCTTGTCAGAGCCTTTTTTCTGCTTTATATCCCACCTTTCCACATGATACTAGCTACGGTAAAACCAAAAAGGCCTTTGTTCTAAAAGCAGAAGGTTGTCCCAAAATAAAAACCTGCAGCCCCTTCGGTGGGGGGGGAGGGGGGATAGTTCACTTCTCAACCCCAACACTTTTTAGCTGCAGAGGCCTGGGGTGTATATATGCCATGGTTGCGATACTTTGCAGCTGTGGCAGGAGTTATTCCCCTTGTGCACTCAATGATTGCGACCCATTGAAATGAATGGGGGTGATTGTGCAGGGTCCAAGGAGTTAAAGCAGGTGACGAGGAGGCGATACAACACTATGATTAAGGCCTGATAGCTGACAGCAGTTTTTTTATACTATTTTAATAAAGGATATTATCCCAAGTGCCAAATTTTCCTCTAGTGATCCATGCTATACAGAGGCATTGGCAGCCTGACAGTCTGAGCACTGGGTGGAGCTAGGAATTGAGAAGGTGGAAGCGCTAATACACCTGTTTCCATTTAACTCCTTCTCACTGCCTGTCAATCCCCTTAATTGATCACATGTATGATGCTCTCTGAAGAGCCATCTGTGTTTGAATTACTCTTCAGAGAGCATCATACATGTGATCAATTAAGGGGATTCTATGACTGGTATGGCAGTGATCGGGGACACTGGGACTGGCGTGGCAGTGATCAAGGACATTGGGACTGGCGTGGCCGTGATCAGATACACTGGGAGTGGTGTGGCGGTGATCAGGGACACTGGGACTTGTGTGGCAGTGATTAGGAATAATATAACTGGTGTGGCAGTGATTAGGGGCACTGTGACTGGTGCACAGGTGATTAGGGACACCGTGATTGGGCAGCAGTGATTAGGGACACTGACTGGTGTAGTGGTGTATAGGGATACTGACTGGCAACACTGGGCTGGTGACATTGTACTGCTGTGGCAATGATCAGATGACAATGGTTTACGGCGCTGACAAATAGTACCATGCAAACGTTTTAGGCAGGTGTGAAGAAATTCTGTAAAGTAAAATGCTTTTAAGAATTTATATTTTATTGTTTATTTTTATCAATTTAAAAAATGCAAAGTGAGCGAACAGAAGAAAAATCCAAATCAGATCAATATTTGGTGTGACTAGCCCTTGGCTTCAAACCAGCCTCAATTCTTACATTTTAACAAAGTCAGGGATTTTGTAAGTATAGAATCAGGTGTATGATTAACCATTTATACCAAGCAGGTGGCAATGATCATCAATGTCATATGTAAGTTAAAACACAGTCATTATCTGAAACAGTAACAGCTGTGTAGGAGACTTAAAACTGGATGAGGAACAGCCAAACTCTGCTATTAAGGTGAGATTGTGGAAGAGAGTTTCATATCACAGGTCTTACATCATGGCAAGACTGAACACAGCAACAAGACACAAAGTAGTAATATTGCCTCAGCAAAGTCTCCCCCAGGCAAAGTTTTCAAAGCAGACTGGGGTTTCAAGATGTGCTATTCAAGCTCTTTTGAAGAGGCACAAAGAAACAGACAATGCTGAGGACCGTAAACGCAGTGGTCAGCCAAGGAAACTTTATGCAGCATATAAAATACACCTCATTCTTACTTCTCTTTGACAGTGAAAGATGTCCAGCAGTGCCATCAGCACAGAACTGGCAGAAACCAGTGGGATCCAGGTACACCCACCTGCTGCCCAGAGAAGTCTGGCCAGAAGTGGCCTTCATGGAAGAATTGCGCCTTAAATGCCATAACTCTGACGTGTAAACAAGGCCAATCGACTCAACTATGTACGAAAACATAGGAACTGGGATGTAAAAAATGGCAGCAGGTGCTCTGGTCGAAGTCAAAATTTGAAATATTCTGGTTGTAGCAGAAGGCAGTTTGTTCAAAGGGCTGGACAGTGGTACAATGAGTGTCTGCAGGCAACATTGATTCATGGTGGAGGTTCTTTGTATGTGTAGGGCTGCATTTCTGCCAATGGAGTTGGAGATTTGATCAGGATCAATGGTGTCCTCAATGCTGAAAAATGCAGGCAGGTACTTATCCATCATGCTATACTATCAGGGAGGCGTGTAATTGGCCCTACATTTATTCTGCAGCAGGACAATGATCCCATACAAACAGCCAATGTCATTAGGAATTATCTCCAGCATAAAGGAGATCAAGGAGTCCTGGAAAAGATAGTTTGCCCCCTCCGACAGAGCCCTGATTCTAACATCATCAAGTCTGTCAGGGATTACATGAAGAGACAGAAGGATTTGAGGCAGCCTACATTCACAGAAGATCTGTGATTAGTTTTTCAAGATATTTGGGACAACCAACCTGCCAAGCTCCTTCAAAAACTGTGTGCAAGTGTACCTAGAAGAATTGATGTTGTTTTGAAGGCAAAGGGTGGTCACATCAAATATTGATTTGACTTGGATTTCCCCCTCTGTTCATTTACTTTCCATTTTTTGTTCATTGATAAAAATAACCTATTAACACTTCTATTTCTGAAAGCTTTGTTTATTTACAGCATTTTTTCCACACCTGCCTAAAATGTTAGCATGGTAGGGTATACTTCATAATTTTTTTTACACCCTAAACGTAATCAATAGGCACAGCATAAACTTTTACTTTGAAACATCAGCATTAGAGTAGCAATAAGAACAATAGTTATTTTTGACAATCCAATATAAGCTTACTTGAAAAATCTCCTTTTATGTTGTAAATGCTGCTTGTCTGCTGGCCATCTCTTTCCATAACTGTCTGGATTCCCTGCATGCTTTGCAGCTTCTCTTTTGCTGTTAAAGGGTAATTCCGCTTTCGTTGGGAAAAAATAGCAAATAAAGAAAAAACAATATAGCGTATACAATTCATATTGTAATTAAATGTTATTAAAAATTACCTTTCCTTTTCAATCTGCAGCTGTTATTTTCAGAAAATGCAATGCAACATGGCTTCCTATGCTGTTCTACACAAAATGTGTACTAACCACACCCCAGAAACATAATTTCCTGCTTGTGTGATTGGCTCATAGATTTTCCCTGAAGTCTGCCTAAGATACAAGTCACATTTATGGCATCCCCTGCAACAAAAATGTCATTTTTGGTGAGATACTTCCAATAGGAACATGTCTAAAGGGATGCAGGCCCAGAAGCTTTCCTCATTAGAGCACTGCAGGTGCCACAGCTAACAGGAAACCACTCCCATTTGACCCACTCAGCACTGAGGAACAAACAATTATTTCTTCAGAATAACAAAATGTAGGAATCTACAACAAAGTTTGTTAATATCCTTGTAATGTGCACAGATCACCCAGAGGGGAATGTTTTTTCTCAAAAAAGTGGAGTTACACTTTAGCTTTCAATTTCTAAGGACTATATATCCCATGATACCTTGCTGCCTGCAAGCTGCAATTCCTGTACTGACTCCGCCTCCTACAACTCCTCCTCTCAGCACCTCTATTTCAGAAGGCAGGCTCTGGGAAATGTGTGACACAGCAGTGCCTACTCACAGGACATAGTGTATATGTGTCATAGAATTCAAGGAAGTAAATGTGTGGGGATCTGCACAAAGTAAGTTTGCAAACTTCACAATTGCTCAGATTCTAGTTAGGCTAGAAGTATCTGCAATACACTCTGGAAATTAATATATGGTTTTTCATTTTGATGATTCAGATTAAACCCTTAGTGACGGAGGGTAAAACAAATGTTAATGCCTGAACACAATTTTGCAAATTTGATATGTGTTGACATGCTAATGGCATAATTTGCCATCAAAGAACAACCTAAAATAAATTCTTCAGCTCCTGACAATTGCAGCAATACCACAGGTGTTTATGTTATTTGTTGTTTCTACCCGTAGTAAGGCCCAGAAACAGTGGTACACATTTGGTTTTTTATCCTACCTAAAACATACTGACACTGAGTGCCGGTTCACACTACTCCGACTTGTCAGGCGACTTGGACAAGTAGCTCCCAATGCTGTGCAATGGAACCGTTCTAATCAGAGCGACTCAAGTCGCTCCGACTTAGGAAAAGGTTCCTGTACTATTTTTGGCGAAGTCGGAGTGACTTGCATTGACTTCTATTATGAGAAGTCGTTTGCAAGCCGCGATGAAGTCGGGCTTCACGGGCGACTTCAAAGTCGCCCGAAGTCGGGGCGACTTTGAGTCGGATTAGTGTGAACCGGCTCTGATAATAATTTAAAACATGCTTTTAAAAAAAAAAAATCCTACTCAAACTATACCAACCCTGATCTTTGACCCTTATCTTGACCCTGATGCTAACCCTGGCACTGACCTAGATCAAACCTTGATCTAGCTTTTTTTTTTATTTATTTTATCTTTTTTTTTTTTATATTTTTTTACACACTTTTTTTCCATTTACATCTTCATCTCCTGTATCTTTCTTTCCATTTTGAGAAGAGAAAATAAACACTGGGGTGGGCTGCACCATAACTGATCACTGTGACAGCCAATCAGAGGCTATCACAGCGGTCAGGTGACCCAGGAGCAGGAGTCCGTTTGCCTGTGGCTCTTGGTGAGAGCATTGTCTCTGTGCTGAGAGCATGAACACAGGTACGCAGATATGGGGCCTCACTGATAAAAGTCCACTTCCGTTAGGCCACAAATCTATGTACAATCTGTGGGAAGGGAGTAGGCTAGAAATAATTAAAATAATGTATAATTTTACATTTTGCTCATAAATACACATTGTTTATTTTATCAAAAGATAAGAGCCGGTTCACACTGGGGCGACTTGTCAGGCGACCTGGTCGCCTGACAAGTCGCCGTGGGTCGCCTGCCATAGATTAGCACAGGACCCGTTCTAATAGGAGCGACACAAGTCGCTCCGACTTAGAAAAAGGGTCCTGTACTACTTTGGGGCGACCTGGAGCGACCTGCATTGACTTCAATGATATGAAGTCCGTGCATGCCGCTCCGAGGTCGCGGTGCGCACTGTGCACCGCGACTTCACAGGTCGCCCCGGCAAGTCGGGTCGCCCCTATGTGAACCGGCTCTAATAGAATGAAAAAATGTAAATAAAAAAAATGTTGCAAGTAAATCACATTTAAAAAATAAAAAAACAAGAAAGAGATACAGTATGTGTGTGTGGGTGTGCTTGTGTGTTTGATTGCTTAACCATACCTTGCTTCTCTTAGAGTAGCTTGCTCTTATTAGCCCTTTCATTAGCCTCTGAATTGTAAAATGTAGTCAGCAGAGGCAGAATAATCTGTCAACCTTACTGATTAGAAGTTTGAATGCTTATATATTTCTTTCTGAAAGAATTATATAAAGCAGTATTTCCTGAATTATTGCAAATTGCATTGAATAAAAAATGCTAATAGGACACTGTCCAATTCAGTGGAGGCAGAATACATGCAAATAAAAAAATGACTAATGCTTCTAGAAAGCTTTTGGCTTGAGACCTTTAACACCTAGGTTATATTTGACACTGCTGAACTAAATAAAAAAACATAAAATACTATACCTATACTGCAGGACTGGAATGTGAGAAGAAGTAGCAGCACTACTGCATTAACCTCTTCGGATGTGTCTAGTAAGCCCAGAACTTGACAAAGTTAAAACAAGCTAATGGGCTGTTCTGCTCCTCCCAAGAAACCAGGACCACAATCACATCACCTAGGATGGCGAGCTGGAGGAGATCAGGTACCGGATAAGCTCAGTCTGAACCCAAAATTTCCAAATAACAGCTGTTAAAATCCACATTTCTGGTTCACAGCTATCAATGTCTCTATAGAGTGTACCTGTCATTTTTTCAATGCTACCACCTAGGGGGGCTTTTAGCCCCTTTCGATAGCAATAATAGTAAGCTTAAAAAAAATAGGAATATGTTAAAAATGTAAAACCTAATAAATAACAAAAACAAATTAAAAAAACCCCCGTCACCCTGCGCATACACATATGAATGTAAAATCACACCTAGGAAGTGCATGTGTATGTAAACAATTGCACAACACATTTGGTATCGCCGCACACACCATAATGAAAGAAGTTCTTGGTCCATCATTTACATTTAAAGTTATTGTAAAGGTCAATTTTTTTTTTTAAATAACAAAAATGTCTATGCTTTCCATGGGGCACTCGTGTGTGCTCGCACCTAAGACCCGCTATTGCATCTGTTGACATGGCTCCGCCCCCCCCGACTTCCTCATCACTGGCTTTGATTGACAGAACTGGGAGCCAATGGCTCCTGGTGCCCCAGCAAAGCCAGCGAGTCCCGGAAGTGAGGGGAGAGAAGAACTGCAGATGTGCAAGGCGCTGGTTTGAATAAGGGCTTAGGTAAGTAAAAATGGGCAGGGGGGATACTGATGGATAAACATTTTTTTAATTTAATGCAAAGAATGCATTAAAGTATAACATGTTTAGGCTTTACAACCAGTTTAACTTGATGGACTGTAAAGATATTTAAAACGTCAACTATTATTTGGGGGTTCTAATTTTTCACCATTTTGTGAGTGCACGCAGGTTTGAGATTTGACATGTTTAGTACCTATTTACTCAACACTACCTCATCTTTTTATTTTCTTCAAAGAGATGTGGATTGGATTATTTGTGTGCACTATTGTATTTTTTTTTTTTTTGTGAAAATGTAGATTTGAGAAACAGTTGCGTAAACATGGTGTAACATAAAATTTTGCAACTGCCAACTTTTATTCTAGAGGACCTTTGCATTCTACAAATATATAATAACCCAAATTCACCTGAGAATATGCAAGGTAATTAGCAGCGCTACATAGTGAATCAATAAACTCAAAATAATCAATATAAAAACTCTAATAACCATGTATGTTATAAGACTCAAAATAAAACTGAGGTATCACCCAGTGATAGAAATAGTGACAGTTAAATTTGTTGTCATGTGACATGCTGGATAACAAGTCTTTTCTAATTTTTGACTGCAGAGGGAGGGTTTTTTGGGGTTCCAAATCACTGCCTGAGTGTCATGGACACTTCTAATTGGATGTCCATATTTGGGGTCCTATCTGGCTTCAGAAGACTTCAGTGTCAAGATGAAGTCATGATAAGGTAATCTGTTCTTAAAGCCCTTTTAACAATACTTGCCATTTGATGACCTCTTCAATTTAAATGCTTTTTGCTATGCTATGCCATTGATCCAAAAGCTTAATTAACCTTTGAGAAACCAAGTGAGGACTTTTCTACTTTCTTGCTCCTGCTCAGAGACTCAAACATTACTGATGTTGGAGATAACCAGGCAACTAGCATTTTCAAAGGGAGGTCAAAAATGTCAGTCCCCATATTTATTTCAGTAAAGCTTTTCTTAAAGTGTCATTAAACCCACCTGACCATGCTTTATACACAGTATATGTAGTGTATGGTATCATTACACTACAAGGATCAATGCTTGTGATTGACAATGAAGCACTTCATCATTGCTGTTTTGTTTATCAGGCTACATATCCCTGGAAAAAATGCCAGGTTTTTGAGATGTAAAGCCACATTCATAGGGGCTTTTTGGACAAGTGTGAATGGCAGTGTTAGGAATCTGCTGATTTGGAAAATTAGGAAAGACAATTATTATTTTCACACACAGAATGGGCATATGTAGAATTAAAACACATTCTGCTACTGATCCTGAGTATGGAGATACCACGTGCGTGATGTTTTTTTAAGTGTTTGGACTGATTATGTACCAGACATTGTATCTTATCACAAAAATCAACCAATTGTATCAAAAACAGTGTACTGTAAGACTCGATTCACACTGCCGCGACTTGTCAGACGACTTGTCAGCCTGACAAGTCGCGGTCCCTCGCGGTCCATTGACTGCTACAGGACCCGTTCTAATAGGAGCGACACAAGTCGCTCCGACTTAGAAAAAGGGTCCTGTACTACTTCAGGGCGACCTCAGAGCGACTTGCATAGACTTCAATTATATGAAGTCTGTGCAAGTCGAGCCTAAGACGCGGTGCACAGGACTTCAGAAGTCGCCCCCGAAGTAGTACAGAGTCGTGTCGCCATAGTGTGAACCGACTCTAAAGGTCGCCTCTGTACAAATGGTCAGGGAATATAGCTTAGTGTAGGGCCACCTATAGCAGTCCCCATTCATATAAGCCAACAAGCCTAGCCTACTGGTAGGTGGCTGCCCCCAGTAATCCTATGTTCACTGGCCAGGAAGTACATGAGACTGAATAAGGGAGTAACAAAAGAGTTCCTGTGGTTCTAGGAGTGCAGTTGTCCACAGGGGATGGCTGGGACTGATGTCTCACAGGAACATAGTCAGTTGGACAGGCAGATGGGTTGGTTTAGGCAGAAACACAATCAGCAAACAGGCAAAGGATTGAGCCAGGCAGCAGATATAAACAAGGTTAATAAACAGCCCAGTACAGCTAGCAGGTGGAGGCAACAGTGCGATGGTGACAGGGACACTGTTGATGGCTGCACTGGCTGTGGGGATACTTTACTGATGTGGTGGTGATCTGGGACACTGTTGATGGCTGCACTGGCTCTGGTGACCCTGTACTGATGTGGAGGTGATCAGGGACACTGTTGATGGCTGTGTAATGGATCAACCGGCAAACCGACCAGGTACCTCTGACGGATGCTCCGGCACCCCGACCAGGTACCACCATTGACGGATGCTCCTAGTGCTTCTTGAGGGCTGCAAACAATCCACCAGACACCATAACCGCTTCAGACCCCACAAACTGCCGCAGCTTAGTTGGGGTCCTGCCATCTCCTACCCACCCTGGACCTACGACAAGGCTCCAGGTTCCAGTGGGTGAACTTCTCCTTCTCCAGAGAGGGCAGCAAGAACAGGAACAAGCTCTTACAAGAGCTTAGTGATTATCCAAGGGAGTATGAAGAACATAGTAATCCCTTGTAGCAGGTTCCCCTAATGAGAGACAGGACTCTAGATTGAGGGCGAAGTATAACTCAAACTTTAATGGTACAGCTGCTCTTTTATGCAGTTTTCCCCCACAAGGTTATCGCCCAGGTGGACCTTGTTGGGGACAGGACATGACATTCACAATCCAATGAAAACAGAGTTTTACACTCCCATACATTGTACACAATCCCTCCCCTCTGGCTGATTACAGTATCACATGCAGATGAAAGTGTATACAGGAACACAATTAACCTAAACAAATTATCTAGCCATCTGGACAGAACAATGCGAGGTCATTAACATTTAATAATGGGACAGACCCAATCCACATTCCCTTTCAAAACACAGACAACTCCAGATGTGGAGGTGATCAGGGACACTGTTGATGGCTACACTGGCTCTGGTGACCCTGTACTGATGCGGTGGTGATCTGGGACACTGTTGATGGCAACACTGGCTCTGGTGACCCTGTACTGATGTGGAGGTGATCAGGGACACTGTTGATGGCTGCACTGGCTCTGGTGAACCTGTACTGATGTGTTGGTGATCTGGGACACTGTTGATGGCTGCACTACATAGATATTTGGTTCCTCAGGCCAATAAGGGGTGGGACTTTAAGGCAGGTTTGAAGAAATGCAATATATGCGATTGTGCGATTTTTTTTCAAAGTTTTTCATAAAAACATATTTATTTTCAACTTCATACAAGTATATTGTGCTTTGTTGGGCAAGAGACCCATCAGTGAGTAGGTGCAAGAAAATAAAGGTGTGACACTTGTGATTATGGTGACTTTAGAAACAACTTCCCTGACATCCATGCGTTTTGGATGTTTCAGGGGGCGTCTAAAATCCAACGCGTTTCGGCTTCTGGCTATCCGGCTGTGCCTTTTTCAAGGGTTCACCATATCTACAATCATATTATTCATCATTAATACAATATAAATAAAGTGGTTTCTTTTGATTGTATCATCTATATTCAGTAATCAAAAATTTGCTTACATATTATTTTTTGTGCAGACTTTTAAGATCAGTGTGTGGAGGTACCTCTCTTTTTCCGGGGTAGCAACAGGATCCCCAAGAAAGATGGAGTGCGGTAGGGATTTGGTTTGCTGAAAAACCAATGTTTTAAGGGGTTAATATCATTATTTTCTGGGGTTAGGCTTTGGTGTCATATATATCTGAATCTCATGGGTGCTGCACTGGCTCTTGTGGCACTGGCACTGGTGTGGCAGCAATCAGGAACACTGTTGCTGGCTTACAATGATCTGGTGACATTGGGGACTGGTGTGGCAGCAATTAGAACACTGTTTCCGGCTACATTGGTCTGGCAGCACTGTGAAAGCCGTGTTGGTGATTGGGGACACTGTGATTGGCTGCACTGATCCGATAACATTGTACTGCTGTGACTAGGGATTAGAGAAAATGTCTGGCTGCACTGACATACACTTAAAGAGGATATATTAGGCAGAAAGTGAGCATGTTGTCCCTGAAGTTGATATGTTAAAATCAGAAAATATGGGCAAGCATAAGGGTTTGAGCGACTTTGATGAGTGCCAAATTGTAATGCCTAGAGGACTGGCTCAGAGCAACTCCAAAACTGCAGCTCTTGTGGAATGTTCCTGGTCTACAGTGGTCAGCACTAGGGATGATCGAACGGTTCGGGTCGACCATCGGTTCGACCCGAACATTGACTGTTCGAAATTCGGCCGAATTTCGAACTTTTTGCTGAAAAAGTTCGGAATTCGGCAACCAGAACCGACCAAAATGCAATGGGACAAAAACTGGGCTTTAAAAGCCCGTGATTGGACCAAAACCATCAGTAAAAGCCTATTGAGGGGGCAGGAGGATGCTAGGAATGTGATTGGAGTGACTAGGGGGCCCAGAGGCCAATCAGTAGTGAATACGCCCCCCAGTATATAACATAGCCCTGCCAAATCTCTAACATTGTAATACAGGGACTGTGGAAGAGAGTGGAAGCAGTTCTGTTACTCCTGCTTCAAAGTGTCATTTAGCAGTTATTAGTGTGAGGAAAGGGATATCTAGTGTAGTTAGGGTACTATTTTCCACTATAGTTAGATTTAATCAAATAGTTATTTGGTTCCTCGGACCAGTGTGTGGGACTTTTAGGCAACTTCATTGCCTAAAAGTCCCACACACTGGTCCGAGGAACCAAATAACTATTTGTCTAATTACCAGGGATGTTGGCATAACCACACATAGGAATCTTTAACCTATTACTTGTACAAAAACCTTGGTTTTCTAGAGCTCAAAACCCAAATCGTATAGTTAGATTTAATAATCTAGTTTCTGTAGGGAAAGTGTTAAGTGTCAGGGGACCGTAGTGTAGTGTAGTGTAGTGTAGGGTTAACTGACTCTGACTGCTATGGCAGGGTGACCAAACCCTTCCATGTCAGGATGACCGCCATAGAAAGCCATAGAAAAAAGATTGTTTCTATTAGAATTGCAATAGAGCAGGATAGTGGCTTCGCCCCTGTCACACCCGGCTTTTTGTTGCAGGCGTTTTATTGGGCTTTTTTGGGGACATGTTTGGAGGCAGGCATGACATCAGAATTTCTGTGTAGGGGTATATATACACACACACATGTATGTATATATACACATATATAGGTGTGAAAGTAGCAGAACCCTATGCCTGCGCTAATTAAATAATTAACAGGCATAGGACTACGCTCCTATCACACCTATATGTGTGTATGTGTATAAATACATATAAGTGTGTGTGTATATATACCCCTATACAGAAGTTCAGATGTCATGCCTGCCTCCAAAGATGCCCAAAAAAAACGCCTGCAACAACACACCTGGGCGTTTTTGTAGCAGGCGTTTTTTTGGGCATTTTTTGGGCGTCTTTGGAGGCAGGCATAACATCAGAACTTCTGTATAGGGGTATATATACACACACACATGCATGTATATATACACATACACATATATAGATGTGAAAGTAGCAGAACCCTATGCCTGCGCTAATGAAATAATTAACAGGCATAGGACTTTGCTCCTATCACACCTATATGTGTGTATGTGTATAAATACATATAAGTGTGTGTGTGTATATATACCCCTATACAGAAGTTCAGATGTCATGCCTGCCTCCAAAGACGCCCAAAAAATGCCCAAAAAAATGCCTGCTACAAAAACGCCCTGGTGTGTTGTTGCAGGTGTTTTTTTTGGGCATTTTTTGGGCGTCTTTGGAGGCAGGCATGACATCTGAACTTCTGTATAGGGGTATATATACACACACACTTATATGTATTTATACACATACACACATATAGGTGTGATAGGAGCGTAGTCCTATGCCTGTTAATTATTTCATTAGCACAGGCATAGTGTTCTGCTACTTTCACACCTATATATGTGTATGTGTATATATACATACATGTGTGTGTGTATATATACCCCTACACAGAAGTTCAGATGTCATGCCTGCCTCCAAACACGTCCACAAAAAAGCCCAATAAAACGCCTGCAACAAAAAGCCGGGTGTGAAAATAGCGAAGCCGCTATCCTGCTCTACTGCAATTCTAATACAAACTTTTTGTTTCTGGCTCTGGACATGCTACAGAGCTGAATCTTCACAGGTACACTTTTTAGACACCCCAATAATTTTTTCAATAATTGGCTCTCTATCAAAAATGACAATTTTTAAGAACTTTTTTTTGTGTGATTAATAGTCCCTGGGGCATGACCCAGAACCCTAGGCACTTTTTAGGGGCATTTATTGGGTTTTAGGGCTTCAAAATTGTGTTTTTTGATTACCGAAGTTCGGGTCCCATTGATTTCAATGGGGTTCTGAAATTCGGGCCGAACTTTCGGGAAGTTCAGGTGTTCTGGTCAAACCAAACTTTTCAAAAGTTCGATCATCCCTAGTCAGCACCAACCAATGGCTCGAATAATAAAAACCAGTAAACTGGCATCAGAAGCATGAGTGGCCAAGGTCATTGATGCACGTAGGAAGCGAATGCTGGTCTATGTAGTCTGATCCAATAGAAGAGCTACTGTAGCTCAAATTGGTGAAAAAGTTAATGCTAGTTCTGATGAAAGTTTTTAGAACATACAATACATCAAAGTTTGCTGCGTATGGGGCTGTGCAGATGAAAAACAGTCAGGGTGTACCAGAGGTGGGGAACTCGAGTCACATGACTTGACTTAAGTCAGACTTAAGTCACCAGTTTGAGGACTTGAAACTTGCTTGACTAAAATTAATAAAAGACTCGACTTGACTTTGACTTGGTTATTCATGACTTGAGACATGACTTTGACTTGAGACATATGACTCGAAATTACTTTACATTTTTAAGTTATTAAATATTTGCATTTTCTCAAAATGTGTTAAAGCAAAATGAATGTGCCTGTTATGTTACTGACACCACAGTCACTTAAAACACCTCAGTGTGTTCTGATTTTTAGGACACTGGCTGTTTAACAGTGGAAATACTTAACATGTTTTTAGTGACTGTGGTGTTGAAACATGACCGGACGAAGGATTTTGAGCTGTTTGGGCATTCAAAGTGTTTCTTTAATATGCCAAGAAAAAAGCACTAAGCAGTTTTGTTAATGTTGAAAATAAAACAAAACCTTTCCTGACCACTGACTTTTAACTGATTTAAAGGTGAAAATTGAGGTAGATCAGTATTTTGACTTGATTCGTGACTTGACCAAAATAAATGACTTGACTTGACTTGCTTGACTTCTAGCAGGGAGTCGACTTGACTTGCTTGCTTTTCGCCACAGTAACTTGGGACTTGCTTGAGACTTGAAGGTTAAGACTTGAGACTTGCTTGTGACTTAAGGCCCGTACACACGTAGCGATTGTCGGCCGTAAATATACGGCTGCCATCCGATCAGCCGATTGTCGGCTTGTTAGTATGATGCTTCCGACAACCGACAGCTAATTTTTGGCCGAACAGAATCTGGCGTGCATACTTTAAAATTTTTGTTGGCCGTCACCAGAACGGCCGATTGTTCGCCAGTCAGTACAGAATTCGGCCGACAAACAGCAGATTAGCAAGACTGGGCATGCTCAGAAAAGAAAAAACACACGGAAAGTTAACCATCACATGACATCACTTCTGCAGTCGGCTGTTGTTGGCCGACAAAATTCGTGTGCAGTCTTTAGCACTTTTCAGCCGACAGGACAGCACCGGACAAAAGACGGCCGATCGTTCGGCCGACAATCAGTGCGTGTGTATGGGGCTTTACTCCCATGTCTGGGGTGTACATGCTGACCTGTGTCTACAGCCAAAAGCGCCTACAATAGGCAGTCAGCATCAGAACTGGACCATGGGAGCAATGGAAGAAGGTAAAGCACATCTTTGACGCAACTTTTGGTGCGATTTTGATTAAACTATGGGCTTTAGGTCACAGTGAGTACCAAAGATGTCCAAAGTCCCATGACAAATCGCACAAGTCTAAATGGACTCTCAAGGATAAACACCTTAATTGTCTAGACTAGAACAACTCAATTACATCCTGTGTATTGGTAGCTAAGAGCCACCAACAACAACACCATCTGGTTACTAGTCGCCTATTAAACTTTCAATTTAATTTCTGGCTTTACTAATCCCTAGTTGCAGAAGCAGGAGCTGTTGGTCTTTATTTGAAAGCAAATTCAGGAATCTCTGACAGCTGTTTGACTTGCTTTTATGGTCTTTAACAAATCTCCTGTTAAGTGATCATTTTTACCTGTCACTATGTTACAACTACTTTTCCTCTTGTTTTTAAACTGTCCCCACTTCATACGTTAAATCTGTGTTTTTGACAGCTGGGCCTGCAATTTGTGCATGGGCAGTTAAGCTTCTATGGATCTCTCCTTCGTGCGTCATGTTGTATCAAATGCTCTCATATCAAAGTTTGACACACACCTTTTAAAGTTGATTTTGACCGCCGTCTGGACCTTATTTTTTAATATTTATTTTTTGAGGAATGCTGTACAGAGAGAAATGTAAAGGTTGCAATTGCAGTTTTGAATTGATTATTTCCTGGCATTCATTCTCATCTTCTGGCTTCAATGTCATATGAACCACTGGCAAGAAACAAGTATGCAGATCAGGAATTCTGATTTTAGCATTACTCAGACTTCAATGGCTGCATGCTTGAAACTGATTAGGAAGCGGGTGTCGACTATATTCATTCAGACAGAAGCCCTGCCGTGCACCACATCTCACACAGGCTGGAGTTTGTCTCAGGTGAGCAACAGCATGCTCTTATCTGGTATGCTTGAAATTGTGACTCAAAAGATAATTAAACCCAAGTCACCCAGGCAACTAGCATTGGAGGTTAGCAATGGCAGCTTAGGTACACTAAATTATCAAAAGTAGTGGGACAACTGCCTTTATATGCACATGAACTTTTTGACATCCCAGTCTTAGTCCGTAGCCATTCTTCACCATTGGTGATTTAATTCTTGAGTAAGCACGTGGCAGTTACATCATCTTGGCATCTGGCTCTTGGGCTCTATTTCAAGCAATGCATTTTTCATGCCTTTTGCTGTTTGCAGAAATACAGGACATTTTTTTTTAAAATGGGTTCCTATGGAACTCATTCACATAAATGCATTTTTGTGCCTCTGCGTTTTTGGAAAGGATCAGGGACTTTTTTTTTTAAATGCAAAACGGTGCATTTTTTTTTTTTTTTGGTTCAATATACTTTAATGGAGAAGCTGCAGAAAAGCATGTATTGCGTTTTTATTGCAAACTTGGTGCAATTTGTGTTTTTAAATCTGCCCAACAACAAATTACCCCCCCCCTCCCCCCCAAACCAAGGGCATAAAAAACAAAAATTGCAGAAAATCGTGGTTAAAAAAAAAAAAAATAATAATAAAAAACAGTGGAAAGCACAGCAAAAAGCACTGCAGAAATCCCTCAAAAACAACATGCATAGATGTGAAAAGAGCCTTAAGCTGGCCATACACTATACAATTTTCCTATTCAATTTCCTTTAGATTTACCTTCAACTATGTAATGCAAGGGACTGTCTTGTTGCATACAAATTAAAAGTGTTTAGGTTTAACCTCATATTATATGGTTGTGGTAAATCTAAAGTAAAGTTGTACAAGAAGATAGTAGAATGTATGGCCAGTCTTACTCCTGAGATCTTGCAGGTGCTGCTATCAGTGTCCAATTAAGGTTTTGTGGCAGAGCAAAACACATACTTTCTGCCTGTCAGTTTTTCAGGCGGATCTGATCGGATGCTCCATGCATCCCTATGGGGCAGCGGATGTCAGCGGAGACAAATCCTCTAACACCCACTGCTCTCTGATCCGATCCTGTCTGTGAAATCCAGACGGATGGAAACCCTATTTTCCATCCGTCTGGCAGATCGGATGAGAACGGACAGGCAGTCCGTTCTCATCCGATCACCTCATAGAGGACAGCGGGGATCTGACAGCTCAGCCTGCGCACACAGAGCAGAGACGGAGCTGTCATCCGTCTGCTTAGCGGGAATCGGCGGATCGATCCCCCGCTGAGCAGAACTGACCTCGTCGGACGGTGCACCATGTGAAAGGACCCTTAGAATCATACTATACCCGCTAACACTTTTTTCTTTAATTGGTATTTAGTTCTGCTTTAAACAAAAATTTTCAGTTTAGTATAATAAATACTTCAGCAAGGACTCTGCTTGGTATCAGAAGAAACTGACAAATTATAAGGTGGTATTGGCTAAAGAAAAATCAAGCTATTTCCTTTCTGGGATTTTTGCATCAGATTAGGAGCACTAGGCACATTATCTTGTATAGGTTTTTTAGATAGTCTGCATTTTCTAAAATATTAAAGTGAGTAATGGTCTTTGTAATCTCTTATCAGTTTAGAAGTCCATTAGCATAATTACTGTGTCTGCACACAGACTGAGTTATACAGCATAAATACAGCCTTTGCCAACATTTTCCATTAAGGCCTTTCCTGTTCATTGTTGGAATAACTGTTCTCATGATTTCAGGTAGTTTTTACCTTATTCTCAAAGTATGTTTTTTTTTTTTTTCTTGACAGTTATCACAGAGTAAATGCATTTTCATGCACAGTACACTAAACCACCCCCAGCCCCCCTGGGTACAACTGTGATAATAACCCTATACCCACAATGAACACATACCTCCCTGTTCACTTTAGTTGCATATCACCTCCCTGTTCACTTTAGTTGCATATCACTGTTCTGCTTAGAATGGCTTTGATGATTTAGTGCACGTTTTCAGGAAAGTACACTTCGGCCGGCCATACACGGAGCAAATTTCTTTCTTGCAACCACGGGTTGCAGGAGTGGTTGCAAGAAAGAAATTTGCTAAATTCCCACACCAACACAGACAGTGTTGATGCGGGAATCCCTCCTGCTGGGCCATTGTTTTCTCCTGAAGGGGGGGATAAGACAGTTATTGCTAGCGGATATAGCGGCCACTAGTGATAATCGCTGGTAAAACCTGGCATGATGGCTGTACCTGATCGATCAACTTGGTACATTCAGCCTGCCAATACACGATTCCAATCTCGGCCAGTTACTGCAGAATGGATGGTCAGAGACTGCAGACAAACTACAGGAGATGGTCAGGGACTGCAGACATAGTACAGGAGAAGGTCAGAGACTGTGGGCATACTACAAGAGACGGTCAGAGATGGCAAACATGGCACAAGAGATTGTCAGAGACTGCAGACACAGTACAGAAGATTTTCAGACTGGTTTAGCAGACTTGCCCTGTTTGCTCACTGTGTCCATCTTCTCAGTGTTATGTGTCCCATGCCTTTCCGCTGTGCCACTGCTAGGCTGACCACATTGCAGAAGCAGGGAGGACCTGGGCGAGTTGTCACATCCGCACATAGACCTGGGCCTGTACAGATCATAGGGGTGCAGTGTTAGCAGACCCTCCACATTGGGCTTATACAGACCATACACAGGGGCAGCCCCTCTTTCTTCTTCTTGGCTGCAATACTGCCTGGATCTGCTGCTCTATCCCCTGCCAGTCTGCCTGCAGCTGCTCTCTGTCCTGCCATGGCCTCCAGTGCAGTCTCCTCCCACCAGCCCAGCAGGATGACACTAAGTATAGTGTCATTCTGTTGGGCTGGTGGGAGGAGACTGCACCAGAGGCCACAGCAGGACTAAGAGCAGCGGCAGGCAGACTGGCAGAGGATAGAGCAGCAGATCCAGGCGGTATTGCAGCCAGGAAGATGATCTACAGCGGGACTGGAGCTCCGGTGAAAAAGATCCTTTCATGCCGTGCTCGGCCGTGCCCCCCTCAGAACTCCTTCACTATTTGTAAAAGGCGCAGAGCGGTGCCATGATATCACTGGCTCTGCGCTTGGCCCACCCCTCCTTGGACAGACAGTTAGCAACCCTGTGCATGGGCCCCTCCTGATGACCGGGCCCCCTATATGTGTATCAGCTATACCCCTCTGATGGCGGCCCTGCTTGTCCGATGGGTTTTTTCAGAGTTAGCGCAGCCCTCTACCAGGAAATTTATTGAGATGCTGATTTCATTTTCCAGCAGGACTTGGCACCTGCCCACACTGCCCAAAGTACCAATACCTGGTTTAATGATCATGGTATCACTGTGCTTGATTGGCCAGCAAACTCGCCTGACCTAAACCCCATAAAGACTCTGAGGGGTATTGTCAAGAGGAAGATGAGAGACACCAGAAGCAACAATGCAGATTAGCTGAAATCACTATCAAAGAAACCTGGGCTTCCATAACACCTTAGCAGTGCCAGAGGCTGATGGCCTCCATGTCACACCACATCGATGCAGTAATTCATGCAAAAGGAGCCCTGACCATGTATTAAGCACATACTATACTTTGCATGGACATACTTTTCATTAAGCCAACATTTCTGTATCAAAAATACTTTTTTTTATTTTTTTATTGGTCTTATGTAATATTCAAATTTTCTGAGATACTGATTTTTGGGTTTTCACTAGCTATAAGCCATATTCATTAAAATTAAACTAAAGAAATGCTTGAAATATATCACTCTGTGTAATGCATCTATATAAAATACACTATATTACCAAAAGTATTGGAACGCTTGCCTTTACACCCACATGAACTTTAATGGCATCCCAGTCTTAGTCCGTAGGGTTCAATATTGAGTTGGCCCACCCTTTGCAGCTATAACAGCTTCAACTCTTTTGAGGAGGCTGTCCACAAGGTTTAGGAGTGTGTCTATAGGAATGTTTGACCATTCTTCCAGTAGCACATTTGTGAGGTCAGGCACTGATGTTGGACGAGAAGGCCTGGCTCGAAGTCTCTGCTCTAATTCATCCCAAATGTGTTCTGTCTGGTTGATGAGGTCAGGACTCTGTGCAGGCCAGTTAATTTCCTCAACCCCAAACTCGCTCATCACTGTCTTTTTATGAACCGTTTTTGTGCACTAGTGCGTAGTCATGTTGGAACAGGAAGAGGCCATTCCCAAACTGTTCCCACAAAGTTGGGAGCATGAAATTTTCCAAAATTTCTTGGTATGTTGACACCTTAAGAGTTCCCTTCACTGAAATTAAGGGGCCAAGCCCAACCCCTTAAAAATAACCCCACACCATAATCCCCCCCCTCCACCAAATGATTTGGACTAGTGAACAAAGCAAGATCCATTAAGACATGGATGAGCGAGTTTGGGGTGAAGGAACTTGACTGGCCTGCTCAGAGTCAGGACCTCAACGCAATAGAACACCTTTGGGATGAATAAGAGCAGAGACTGCGAGCCAGGCCTTCTCATCCACATCCATGCCTGACCCCACAAATATGCTTCTGGAAGAATGGTCAAACATTCCCATAGACACACTCCTAAACTTGTGGAAAGTCTTCCCAGAAGAGTTGAAGCTGTTATAGCTGCAAAGGGTGGGCCAACTCAATATTGAACCCAACGGACTATGACAGGGATGCCATTAAAGTTCATGTTCGTGTAAAGGCAGGTGTCCCAATAATTTTGGTATTATAGTGTATATGAGTTTCACTTTTACTGAAGTAAATTAACTTTTTGATGATATTCTAATTTTATGAGATGCACCTGTATGATAAAGGTGTAAAAATATCAACGAACAAAGCAAACAAAAAAAGTTTTAATTGTTAATAGCTTATAAAATGAAAGTGAACAAAAAAAAAATAAGCAGGGCAATTATAATTAAATGGAGGAGAATAAGGAGTTAATTAAGGCTGATTAGAGTTAATAAGAGGTTAAACAGAGGAACATTTAATAAAAAAACAAAAAATTAAATTTTCTTCTTTTTACTCGACAGGTTGTTTTAAACTGAATTCATCTGCAGATTGAAGCTCATCCCTTTTGATCTGTAGATGAAGAAAAATAGTAAGATACAAAAAGAGAGCTGCTTTCTGAGCAGCTGTGCAATGTTGTTTATAAACATTGCCTGGGTGCTTTTTTTATTTTTATTTTTTGACGGCTCCAATTGCTAGGACTTTAGTTTACACTTCAGCTGTCAACAGGGAACCCCACTGACAGCTGTATAGGTCATTGATTGTTAAGGACGAGGCGGCCCCGCTCCTTACCGACCAATATTTTTCCAGCTTTTTTTTTACATTTCAGCAGTCAGTGGAGGAATCCCACTGTCAGCTGAAAGAACCAAGCCTGAAAGTTTTGGTTTCAGGTATCAGAGCATATGCACGAGTAACGATATTCGTGCACATGCTTAGTATTGGCACTGTAACCAATAACGTTATCTGTATCGGTGCAACCTTAATTATTACATTTTCCAACAAATAGTGTTACTATGCCAAATGTCAATAAATTTGCATCAGGATGTACTGTATCTACAGTATATCCATCTATCTACCTCTCAATAATTAATTTCTGCCACTAGATGGCACCAGTCTTCGAGCTTTAATGACCTTCTCTGTGCCAAAACTGTGGTGTACCTGACCCCTAGAGGGGTGACAGGCCAACCTGGGATCAGTATAGCACCTAAAAACTTAACAAAAACTCACATAATATTATGTGAGGGCTTTGCAGGTCCCTCTTTTGTGTTTAGTTAAAGCGGAGTTCCGGCCTCGGGGGTGAATTTTAGATAAAAATCCCCCCGGGACAGTCAGGGCTAGTGCATTCCATAATGGATAGCCTCTGTACTGTCTTGGGTCGCACTTATCTTTTAGAAGAAATACTTACCTTTAAAATTTCTTCTCCAGCGCTGCCATCTCAGGTGTGGGCAGCTGAAGCCAGCGCGTCCTCTTCGGTGACGTCGGAGTCCCAGAATGGCCTGCACCAGCCTCGCTCTTCACTTCCGGTGCAGGCGTGGCATCCCTGCACAGCTTCTGGGCATGCCCAGAAGCTCTTTAGCAGGGAATGCCGCACCTGCACCGGAAGTGACGAGCGGGGTCGGTGCAGGCGCATTGACTCCTGGGAGCAATGATGTTCAGCTCCCAGGAGCCGTCGCAAGCCGGAAGTGACGGCACGGGCCGCGGCCGCAGAGGGAGGAAGTGGAAGGAAGGTGAGTATATTTTCTTCAAAAACAAGGTAAGTGAACAAAAAAAAAATTCGGGAGCATCCATTTCTTTTTCAGGTGACCCTCAGCAAGCGGATGGCCCAAAATCGATTTTTCAATTTTGAGGCCGAAACTCCGCTTTAAGCTTCTGCTTTTAAATACAATTTAGGCTTCAGTTATGTTACAGGAAATTTGAACCTCTAGATAGGATAGGGAGAAAAGCTTGCCGGTATATTCGTATGAGAATGATCGCTACATCTGTAAATGGCCGCAGAGTGTGTTTCTGGCTTTAGTTTTATATTTTTATATTATGTAATTTATATTTATTGATTTAAGCTATAGGTAAACCCAATACCAAATTCTCATAATCTTTGTCCTATTTAATGTAATTTTAAAAGTTGCTTTCAATATTTTTTAATCAATATATTTAGTTAAAATAATATTTGGTGATCCTGCAATGAACAACCATAGGCATTTCCTGTTCTAGGATAACAACATTCTGGCCCTGCCTCCCAAATTTACTCCTGCATTGCTATCCTGTCACATGCCATCAAGATGAAGACTAGGGTTGCAATGCCAATGCACAGTGCACAGGCATGGTGCATTGTGCAGTACTTGATTTTCTGATTACCAACAATACAGACCTGATCACGGATATAGAAATACGGGGCAACTTAGGAAACAGTGACCATAGGTCAATTAGTTTCAGTATTAATAATAGTAATAGGAAACATAAGGGTAATATAAGGACACTGAATTTTAAAAGAGCCAATTTCCCCAAACTGCGCTCTTTGCTAGAAAATATCAAATGGGATACAACCCTGGGAACAAAGAACACAGAGGAAAAATGGTAGTGCTTCAAGAGCATACTAAACAAAGGGATTGTCCAGTGCATTCCAAAGGGAAATAAATTTAAAAGAGCAAAATTAAACCCTGGGTGGCTAAACTCCAACATAAAAAGGCATATTAATACTAAGGAAAAGGCCTTCAAAAATACAAGGCTGAGGGGTCATTGGCAGCATTCAAACATTACAAAGAGTGTAATAAGAAATGTAAAGGCGAAATCAAGGCGGCTAAAATAGAACACGAGAGACATATAGCGGAAGAGAGTAAAAAAAAGCCCCAAGAATTTCTTTAAGTATATAAATAGTAAGAAAGCGAGGCCAGAACACATTGCCCCATTAAAGACGACGAAGGGAATCTGGCAACAGAGGACAGAGAGAAGGCAAAAGTGTTAAATAATTTCTTCTCTTCAGTCTTCACAAAATAATTGGGGGGGCTACACTAACCCAGCTTGTAAGGCCAAGCTAAAAAAATACACCTCAGAAAGTACCTCCATGGCTAACAGAGGAAAGACTTAGAACTAAACTAGAGAAACTTAACCACTTCCCGCCCGCCCTATAGCAGAATGACGGCGGGAATGTGGTTGTATTATCCTGACCGGACGTCATATGACGGCGGCAGGATAATACAGCTCTGCGCGCCCCCCGGGGGCGCAGAGCAGCGATTGGTGATGCGAGGTGTCAGCCTGACACCCTGCATCTCCGATCTCGGTAAAGAGCCTCTGACGTAGGCTCTTTACCATGTGACCAGCCGTGTCCAATCACGGCTGGTCACATAGTAAACAGGAACAGCCGTTGATCGGCTTTCCTTAGTTCGTGCCTGACAGGCACGAGTAAAGGAGCGCCGATCGGTGGCTCCCCTGACAGGGGGGTGCCACTAGAACCACCAGGGATGCCCACCCATGACCCCAGGGATGCCCACCTATGACCCCAGGGATGCCCACTATGGCCACCAGGGATGGCAATCAGGGCTCAGGGAGCCCCCATTGCCCTCCCCATCAGTGCTGCCGCCAGTGCCCTCCCTATCAGTGCTGCCCACCAGTGCCCATCATTGCCATCTTTCAGTGTTGCCCACCAGTGCCCATTATTGCCCACCAGTGCCGCCTATCAGTGCCCATTAGTGCCCATCAGTGCCGATCAGTGCCACCCATCAGTGCCCACCAGTGCTACCCATCAGTGCCCATTAGTGCCCATCAGTGCCACCTATCAGTGCCCTTCAGTGCCACCTATCAGTGCCCATCAATGCCGCCTATCAGTGCCCAGCAGTGCCGCCTATCAGTGCCCACCAATGCTGCCTATCTGTGCTACCTATCAGTGCCACCCCATCAGTGCCACTCCATCAGTGCCTGCTCATCAGTGCAGTCTCATCAGAGCTCATCAGTGCAGGAAAAAACTTATTTATTTACAAACTTGTATAACATAAACAAAAAAACTTTTTTTTTTTTTTCAAACTTTTCGTTTTTTTTTTTTATTTGTTTAGCAAAAAGGAAAAAACCCAGAGGTGATCAAATACCACCAAAAGAAAGCTCTATTTGTGGGGGGAAAATTACATAAATTTGGTGTAGGTACAGTGTTGCATGACGGCACAATTGTCATTCAAAATGCAACAGCGCTAAAAGGGGAAAATTGGCCTGGGCAGGAAGGGGGTGAAAGTGCCCTGTATTGAAGTGGTTAACATAAATAAATCACGGGGACTGGATGGCTTGCACCCTGAGGGTTCTTAAGGAGCTCAGCCAGGTGATCGCCAGACCATTTTTCTTGATCTTTAAGGATAGTCTACAGATGGGTATGGTGCCAGCTGATTGGAAAAAAGCCAATGTGGTACCAATATTCAAAAAAGGGCCGAGATATATCCCGGGTAACTATAGGCCGGTCAGCCTAACATCAGTAGTCTGCAAGATTTTGGAGGGGATGTTAAGAGACCACATACAAGACTTTAGTATTGAAAATGGTATTATTAGTAGTAATCAGCATGGTTACATGAAAAATCTATTAACCTTCTACGATGAAGTGAGTTGCCATCTAGATAAAGGAAGACCTGTGGATGTGGTGTGTCTGGACTTTGCAAAGGCATTTGACACAGTTCCCCACAAACGCTTACTGTACAAACTAAGGTACATAGGTATGGACCTTAGGGTGCGTACCTGGATAGAGAACTGACTCCAGGGGAGAGTTCAGAGGGTGGTGATTAATGGGGAGTACTTGGATTGGGCAGGTGTGGAAAGTGGGGTCCCCCAAGGTTCTGTCCTGGGACCAATCCTGTTTAATTTATTCATAAACAACCTAGAGGTGGGGATATCCAGCACAATCTTGGTATTTGTGAATGATACTAAACTAAGCATGCCAATATCTTCGATGCAGGATGTGGAAACCTTACAAGCGGTACTGAACAAAATAATGGGGTGGGCAACTACATGGCAGATGAGGTTTAATGTTGAAAAATGTAAAGTAATGCACTTGAGCGTCAGAAACACGAAAGCAAGCTACTCACTAGGGGGGGAACCTCTGAGTGAATCTAAGATGGAAAAGGACCCGGGGGTACTAGTGGACAACTGACTTGGCAGTGGCATGCAATGCCAAGCCGCTGCAAGCAAAGCCAACAAAATACTGGCATGTATAAAAAAGGGGATTCACTCCAGAAATAAAGAGATTATTCTTCCACTCTACAAGACTCTGGTCTGGCCACATCTGGAGTATCCTGTCCAGTTCTGGGCACCGGTCCTCAGGAAGGATGTGCTGGAACTAGAGAGTCCAGAGAAGGGCAACAAAAATAATTAGGGGAATGGAGGACATCAGATATGAGGAAAGACTACAAGCACTGAACCTATTCTCTCTGGAGAAGAGACGCTTGAGAGGGGATATGATATCAATGTACAAATACTGTACTGGTGATGACCCTAGCATAAGGAACAAACTTTTCAGAGAAAGGTAATACAATAACACACGTGGCTACTCACTAAAAGTAGAGGAAAAACGGTTTAATCTTTAATTACGTATGGGGTTCTTCACTGTCAGAGCAGTGGGGATGTGGAATTCTCTTCCACAAGCAGTCGTATCAGCAGGAAACATCAATAGTTTAAAAAAACTATTAGATGGGCACCTTTAAAGACCACAATGTACGGTTAACAGCAAACACGCACACACCATAGAAAAAGGGGGGTTTGGAAAGGGCGTCTGTTGGGGACTTTTCTATTTGGGTGCCATACCAAGACAATGAATGTTTAGAAACATATAATAAAAGAATCTGATTTTTATTGAAAAACACACAATTAAAATTATATCCACTGTATTTCATCAAAGGAATCAGTGTCACAACAAAGCTTGGTTTGGAAGCCACAAATGTTAAGAGAAAGATGCACAGTTATAATATGTTGCATTCTACACAGGGGTCATTTTCCAGAGGAATTGTAGACCCTTTTACCAGCCAGAGGGTTATCCTGGTTTAGCGTTTGTGTAGAGATGATTGTTGCCCAGAACTATAGCCCGACATGTTTCGCGGCGTGGGCCGCTTCCTCAGGGGCAGTTGAGGGTTTTACAAGGACATCATATAATAACTAAGAGAGAAGAACACATAATACATAAGTAACATATAGATTTCAATCATATACATATCATATTTCTCGGAGAAACATACAATAAACAGTGTACTATGGATTCATTGGTCATGAATAAGAAAGCCTGGATATACCACACCTGAAGCAGAGGAAATCATCCACATAGCAAGCCTGGAAGTAGGACCGCAAGGTAAGTATGTCCCCCCGGGGCGAGCACGGGAGCCAGCCAAGGAAAACGGCGGTCATATAGGTAAGTCTGGATTGGAAGGAAGTATGAATAATATTAACAAGCTAGTGTGGTTGCCAATGTTGGATTATGGGTAAATTAGCCATTGTATAGCTTTGTAAATAAAAACAAAAGAGTCATACCCAAGCCGCGTAAGATAATATCCTGAGGGCAGGGACAGGGTGATAAAGACCAAGTCCCTCAACACGGAAACAGTACGCGGTCCACAACAAAGCCAATGGGAAAGGTGCTAATATGGCATCCTCCGTGGCTATAAATCAATAAAGTAATAGTATTCATAGCAATGGAAAAGAATGGCCACTCATTATCATAACATTCAATTGAAAAAGATAACAGGAAAAGAGAAGAGAGACTTGAGGAGACTATATAGAAGTATGTGAACCACCATATATATCGTGGTCACACACATACATATATATCGTTGTATATGGGATATATCCATACAATAGAGAGATTTGCCGTGAGACTATAAGTAAAATAATAAACTTGATTCACCAAAGGAAGGAAATATCCTATCATCAAGAATGGAGAAAGGCCTGAGCGAAAAATCATACCAAGTCGGTTCAATTACATACCGAGTGCTTATCGGAACAGCGTCTCCCGTCCCTGCTGCTGCAGTGGGAGACACTGAGTCCCGCCGTTATATTGGGGAAGCTCCACCTCGGGAGCGCCATGACGTCATGACGCCACCCGAGGCTGGCGCCGTGAGTGCGTGCACAAAAGCCGCGCATGCGCACTGTCCATATGGGTCAAACCAATCGGAAGGAAGGCTGCACCATCTTGGACACACCAACCCGCCCCACAAAGGGGAGGGGCTGGGACACGGCGTCACGTACTCGCCCCGGGGGAGAAAAAACCCAAAGCAGTCCAAAACATCAGCCAAGGCCGATGACCAACCATGATTGCCAAGCAGAGTACCGCCGTCCAGGCCGGCCAGACCTTGTTATATCACATGACCAATGATGTACAAAATGTCTAGCATAGAGGTCTTTCAGAACATATTGATTAATACATTAAACATTAGTTGTTTAGAACATGACATATATAGATACGTGACAGTAATGCAATTATAGGTGACAACATTATATCGACAAACAATTGTTCCCAACACGAAGCACTGGTAGCCTAAAGGGGCACTCTAGTGCCTCCTGTGTTTAAGATTACTTAGTATAATGGATATGGGAAGTGGACAGATAACAATTGAGATGGAGAAACAAAAATTGGGGATATAAGGGATGGGGAAAAGGAAAATAAAATAAGGAAGGGGAATGGAAAGGGAGGTGGGGATGGAAAATTGTTAGAAAATGGATAAGGGGGAAGGGGAGAAACGAGGGGGAAGAGAAATTGATTGGAATATTTCCAGTGGACATAACCCATCATAGGAAGGGTTTGTAAGAATGAGCCTCATTCAAGCCTGGTGAAGCAAGAGCATTGAGTTTTTCTATCCATATGGCCTCTCGCTGTAAGATTCGACGATCCCAGTCACCCCCCCTGGGGTCCGGGGGAACAATCTCCAGGACCCTAAAGGAGATGCATGAGTTGTCGAATCTGTGGTGTAGACCTATATGGCGCGTTACGGGGGTGAGGATCTTACCTCCACCCGAGCAATAGACGTGGTCCCCTATTCTTTGACCGAACTGTCTAATAGTTTTTCCGACATAAAAAGCCGAGCATAAGCAATTCATTAAATAAATAACTCCGCGCGTGGTGCAATCAGCCCGCGCATGGAGCCTGTGTATTTCGCCACTAGGCAGATGTGTGACTGGACCTTCTTTCACCCAAGGACAACGAGAACAGCTACCACATTGGTATGTCCCCGGTGTGTTGGGGGAAGGCAGGCACTCATCTGTGTAGTGGCTTTTTATCAACAAATCCTTTAGGGAGGTAGCTCTCCTAAAGACCATTTCAGGACGTGGCTTTATATATTTTGATAATGTTTGTTCTTCAGCTAAAAGGTGCCAATGTTTTTGGACAATGGAACGTAATTGATGAGTATTGTCAGAAAATTGAGTAATTAGCCTGACCGTTTGTGTGGAGGGATTGTCTTTCTTTTTATGTAATAAATCTTTTCTTTGTAATATTTTCACTCTATTAAAGGCCTTTCTGAGAACAGTACGAGAGTATCCTCGGGCCAGTAGTCGCTGTTGTAGTTTCTTGGCCTCAATGAAAAAAACCCTATCCAAAGAGCAATTTCTCCTTCCGCGCAAATATTGCGCGTATGGTATGCTCTGCTTGAGAGGAATGGGGTGTGAGCTGGAAGCATGCAGAAGCATGTTTCCTGCCGTAGGTTTCCTATAGAGACTGGTGGTAATGTATCCTTCAATATCTTTGTTGATCACAACATCCAGGAACACAATGTGTTCCGAATGGATGCTGTGTGTAAACTTAAGGTTGAAAGGGTTATTATCCAAAGAGATAAGCATATTGTCCAGTTCCTCTCTTGGACCAGTCCATATGAGGAACAGATCATCTATATAGCGGAACCAACACATAATGTGTTCAAGCCAGGGGGCATATGTCTCATTTGAAAAAATATACCTCTCCCAGTCGCCAAGGAACATGTTTGCATATGATGGTGCACAACATGTTCCCATGGCGACTCCTTGGGTTTGTAAATACATAGAGTCCATGAAAGTAAAGAAATTACGTGTCAAAATAAATTTTAGTAAAGAAAGAATAAAATTATTATGAGGCCAAGTGGACCTATCCTGCTGATATAGGAATGAACTAACCGATCGGATGCCGGCCTCGTGCTATATACTTGAGTACAGTGCCTCAATGTCTACCGCAACGAGGAGGGCATCCGGTGGCGTTTGTATATCTTCAATGTGTCTAAGTAGGTCAGGGGTATCCTGTATGTACGAGGGCAGTGTTTGTACAAAGGGACGCAGAAAAAAATCCACGTATTTACTCGCGTTTTCAGAGATTGATCCAATCCCGGAGACAATCGGTCTTCCAGGGGGCTTGTCTTTATTCTTATGCACCTTGGGTAATGTATATAATGTAGGTGTTCTGGGGTGTTTTATAATCAAAAATTCATAAGTATCTTTGTCAATGATGCCTGCCAGGAAGGCATCAAAGCAAAGATTCTGTAATTCCCTTTGGAAGCCAATTGTGGTGTCAGGATGAATTGGGGCATACCACTCACGATTACTTAGCACCTCCAAGCACATTGTTTGATACTGGTGGTGAGACATTACTACAACATTCCCTCCTTTATCTGAGGGTTTTATAACGAAATTAGGATTTTTTCGTAATTCTTTTAAAGCCAAGTCCTGATTTGGTGTAAGGTTATTAGTCGTAGGTTGCCAATGTGTGCGTTTTAAATCACGCACCGTTTGACAGACGAACGACCAAATATTGGGGCAGGTGGATAGATCCGGAAACCGTTTAGATTTTGATTTAAAGGTTTTTTTAGGAAGCGGGATAGAGGTAGGAGTTTCATCGGAATTGGATTGAGAGACCGATGGATCAGTAGAACCCTCCTCATACAAAAGCATGAGATCTCTTAGGGTTCTAAATTCGTCCATGGTATAATGTTTAATCTGCTCTGTAAGATCAAGTTCGAGTTTTTTTTGTTGGCGAGTTTGGTCAAACATAAATTTATAAGTTAAATTACGTGCAAATAAATAGATGTCCTTGATCGTATCGAAGACATCTATTTGTTGCGACAGGCAAAAGCCCAGACCTAATTGAAGAACCTCGATCTGGTCATGTGACAGTGGGAAGTGAGTAAGGTTGATAATGTTGAGTGAGCCAGAGTGGCTATCTAAGGAAGTGTGGGTGGTGCCGGGGTCTGTGGGACAAATCCCTTGAGTTTTGTCTGCTTTTTGATTTTGGGAGTTGCTCCCAATTGTGAAGCTAAAAAACCGTCATCTGTAGTGGAGGTGTGCGTTTGGGTGGTGGATGGATGAGAAAGAATTTTTTGTAGTGCAGGAGTGAGGTCGCTAGTGTCACCATGTTGTGTAGAAAGACGTCTTTTACCATGCGGGTTTCCCGGTGAGTACCCACCACCATTCAAAGTGCGTTTCTTAGCGCGAGTGCGCGGAACGTTCGATCGTGCTTTAACCTGTGGATACATAGAAGCAGTGTTAGAAGAATCAGATTCGGGATAGTCATCTGTATGGTTTTTAGGGCCCAAACTGTTAGAGTTTTTAGAATTACCATTGGATTTAGAAGTCCAATTGTAGGCATAACCACCCATATGGGCGAGTTTGTCTCGATTGAATTTTGATTGTTTCTTGAAAAATATATCTTGGTTGATTTTTTCTAATTGTTTTTTTATCTCTTGCCATTTAGATGGAAAATCATGATGTTGCATGACATGCTTGTACTGAGTGTTGAGGTTGCCAATTTCAACATTCAGCACATCCATGTCTGATTTGTATTGAGTTACCAAAATGGTCATAAGTGCTTTGCTACAGTCATCCAAAGCTGACTCCCAGCTCTTTTTAAAAGAGTCTGACGGGTTTCTGGTGGTAGGGAAAGTATGGAGTCTTAATCCCTTGGGGTTCAAGTTTTCTGTGATATATTTTTCAAAAAAGCTAATGTGCCAATAGAGATGAGATTTGCGTTTCAACAATCCAAACATTTTTTGACAGTAGATCTTAAGTTCCTCTATATCCCTATGATTGGAGGTATATGTCGACTGGATTTGAGACATGAATTCTGTCCATTCTTCACCATGTAGATCCATTATCAAAGATAATAAAATAACAACAAATTTATATTGAGATAGATAAGTACAAATGAGGGGACTGACAGAAAAAAAGAGGAGGTTTTTTGCGCCCACGGTGTGTTATCCACCTATTGAACAGAAAAAATTGAACAGTCCCAGGTATGGGAATTCAAGTAAAAAAGCACCACGTCCCAAATATTGCATAGGGTCTGGAAAATGACCCCTGTGTAGAATGCAACATATTATAACTGTGCATCTTTCTCTTAACATTTGTGGCTTCCAAACCAAGCTTTGTTGTGACACTGATTCCTTTGATGAAATACAGTGGATATAATTTTAATTGTGTGTTTTTCAATAAAAATCAGATTCTTTTATTATATGTTTCTAAACATTCATTGTCTTAGTATGGCACCCAAATAGAAAAGTCCCCAACAGACGCCCTTTCCAAACCCCCCTTTTTCTATGCAATATTTGGGACGTGGTGCTTTTTTACTTGAATTCCCGTACCTGGGACTGTTCAATTTTTTTTACGCACACACCATAGGTTGAACTGGATGGACTGATGTCTTCTTTCAGCCTCACAAACTATGTAACCGTTGTCACCATCAGCAGTCATCACTGGATGCACATGCTGGATTCCTGCAGCCTCTTTCCAGCCCTTCCCTCTCTACATGCATGAAGCATGTAGAGAGGGAAGGGCTGGAAAGAGGCTGCAGGAATCCAGCAGCACCGATGTGTAACACAGGATGAAAAAAGGGTGAAAACCGTACTTTCTAAAAGAAAAGAAAAATGAAAATAGTTTTTACTACTAACGTTTTTAGCAAACTACATGGCATTAAATTAGGGTTTACATCTACCTCAGCATCTTAATAGAAGTCAAAAACTATGTTACAGAATTACATTTAGATGGGAAGAGCAAAGAACTAGGAACAAGTTCAAAAAGAAGGGGAGATGAGATGCAACCCTAGTAATTGTTATTCAAGCTGCAAGCAGGGTCAGAAAGTAAATCCAAGAACTTACTTCACGGTTTGTTCAAAAACAAATTTTGGTAATTTTAAAGCAGTAGTCAACTCTCCTGGATATCTCTGCACCATAAAAAGCAGTATAACATGGCTTACTAGTTGGTGGCTTTAACATTTTTTCAAAGTGTGCCGTTTCAGAGATTTTATCCTCTCCATCTTTCAACTACGTCAGTTGCACATACGCATTGGTATCCATATTGAGGGCACACTGTGTGCTGTCAGTCTATACAGCTATGTGCCATGTCTTCGTCATAAGTACTTCAGGACATTGCACTTTAATCCCGCGAGAGTTCTCATCATCCATCAATTCTTGAAAAAACCCATGTGACTATCTACCTAACAGGGTGGTATTTACATAGTGATGTACAACATCAACACAGGGAACGAGGAGGAACACTAACTCCATTGCTGGCTGTGCAGTAAGCAATCAGGAGTAACATGCTGTATTTGCATGTGTATTCGTATGTGGGTCTAAGGCACCAGGCCAACCTTATTGGAAACAAGGCTTGATTTACTTGTATTGCACATGCACAATAGTCCCAAAGTGATACAGGAGAAAGGGCGTAAGTACAGGTGACGTGGAAGAAATAGAGAGGGTGCTGCAATGATGGCCCGGTGATATTATGCTAGCTGTGGATTTTTGTATTGAGTTTACTACCGCTTTAAGCATGGACAAAATAGACAAAAGTAGCTGCTTTGGTCGTGTTATTGCTAAAATATCCGACAAAAGCTATATTTAAATCATAATTTATTCCATAACAGCTGTGCAAGTAAGCTAATAAATTAAAGTCAACTGAAGATGGAAAAATCTATTTAAACTTTCACTGTTGCCCTGAAAAGTCATGCATCACAGTAATGTGCATGATTAGGAAGAGATATGATTCAGCAGAATATACTTTTACATGTATTAGAACATTTTCACAATTTATTTCTGTTGCCAGACCTTTACTTTTAACCACAGTCTTCCCATAAATTTCAATGTGCACTTAACATGTTTTATGTATGTTGCTTACCTGTAAAAGTATCCTTGTGTAGACATTCTAAAATAAGGTGACCAGATTTTTAAAATGAAATCCGGGGACATTTTTTGTTTTTTTAAATTGGCAAATGGCACAGGACTAAATAATACACAGGGTGCTGGATACAGGACTGCATAATACACAGAGCACCAAAGCAGGACTACATAATACACAGAACGCTTGGCACTGGACTACATAACACACAGAGCGCTGGGCACAGGACTACATAATACACAGAGCGATGGGCACAGGACTACATAATACAGAGAGCGCTGGGCACAGGACTACATAATACACAGAGCGCTGGGCACAGGGCTAAATAATACACAGAGCGCTGGATACAGGACTGCATAATACACAGAGCTATGGGTATAGGACTACATAGTACACAGAGCACTGAAACAGGACCGCAAAATACATAGAGCACTGGGCACAATACTGCATAATACATAGAGCGCTAGGCACAGGACTACATAATACACAGAGCGATGGGCACAGGACTACATAATACAGAGAGCGCTGGGCACAGGACTACATAATACACAGAGCACTGGGCACAGGGCTAAATAATACACAGAGCGCTGGATACAGGACTGCATAATACACAGAGCGCTGGGTATAGGACTACATAGTACACAGAGCACTGAAACAAGACCGCAAAATACACAGAGCGCTGGGCACAATACTGCATAATACATAGAGCGCTGGGCACAGGACTACATATTATGCAGGAGGGTATTAGGCATAGAGTGCGGGGTTCAGAGGTTTTGCTATGCACAGAGGACACTTCTGCCCCAACATCCATAGCTCACCTCTGCACCCTTCTCTCGCAGATTATCCCTGCAGCCACCTCTTAGTTCTTCCCCCACAACAGCTAAATTTACCTGTGTAAAAACAGACCGCCCCCCCCCCCCCCATCTACTCATCTTCCATTCTCAGCCCTCCACACAATCAATTTTTGGCTCTGCCTCTCCTCCACTGAACAGCAGCAGGAGCGGCAGTGAGATCGTCCAGCAGGGGGCGTCTGCATCTGAGCCACCAGGCTGTTTCTCAGCCAACATGGGATTTCCTGTCTACATTAATCCGGCCCTGAATCCGGGGACAGACTTGTACCGGGGACAGTGTCCTCAATCCAGGGACTGTCCCCGGAAATGTCTGGTCACCCTATTCTAAAACCCTGAGACTGCTGCTGAGTGCTACCATCCTGGATGTAATATCAGAAGCCCCATCAGACTCAGAACTGTCACTCAAGTGATACTCTATAGCAGGGTTCGCAGTCTGGACCCAGACCATGTGACCGATCTAACTGGTCCATGGTTGTGCCACTTAGCAGCTGGGTGTCTTCTCCTGGGTCTCCTGCCTGGCTGCTGTTGTCATCCTCACAGCAAGACAGGGGGCTGGAGATAATGCAGATCTGCACAGAAAACGTGAGTCTTTTCAAATTAACAAGCGGGTAATCACCCACTTGTTAACATAATAGTTGCGCAGCTCCTGTCCTTGGTCCAAACCTGTCCCATCTCCCGCCCCTGCCGTACTGTGAGGGTGACAGCAGCGGCTGGGCAGGAGACCCCCGAAGAAGACATACAGGCTGATAAGTACCTCTGCTCTGCAGTGTTTAGGTAGGACTGTGCAGGGAAGGCTGGCTGCGAATGAAAGGGGGATAGTGATATAAGGGAGGAAAGGTACAGTGCGTTTTTGAAAAGTAGTGTGTACACTGCATTGTGTGCGATTCAACGTGATTTCAGCCCATTCAAATAAAAAATTCAAATGAAAGTCGCACAGGAATCGCACAGGAACATTGACTGTGTCCCTTTGTGATTCAGGTATGAACCAGCTCTCAAGGGGGGTTATAGACACTGATGTAAAGGGGGGGGGGGTTGTGATGTTAAAGGGGGTTGTGATATGAAGGGGGGAGGCTGTGAACACTGTTGTAAAGAGGGGACTATGATGTGAAGGGAATGACTGAGGAAACTGACGTAAAGGGGTCTATGATGTAGAAGGGGACTTAGCACACTGATGTAAAAGGTGGTTATGTGGCAGGGGGACTGAGACCTCTAATGTAAAAAGGGGGGGGGGGGGTTGTGATGTAAGGGGGGGACTGAGGATACTGGTGTAAAGAGGGGATTGTGTTGTGAAGGGTGGATTGAAAACGCTAATGTACTAAGGGGACTGTGATGTGTTGTAGTACAAACATGGGATTTGGACCTCTGCTGTAAAAAGTTTTTTACTAACTGGACCTCCGTGAATTTTATTTAAAGAGCTCTGCTCTATAGTATCCCCTTCTCCCCTACCCAGGCAGCTGCATAAAATATTATGTAGGGAGGAGAGGAGGAGTTTGACCAGCACAGACAGTAATGATAACCTCTAATGGAGGAGGGGGTGTATTGCCGAAAGTTTCAACCTGCCGAGATCTCAACCCTCGTCACTTCCGCTTGAGATAGTGGTAAGTTGACGCTATGATGTGCAAGGAGGGAGGGGGCTGTGCTAGTAATCTGACTCTTCTTGAAGAAGTCAAACTCGCTAGCAAGTTCAAAGGCCCATTGAAAGTGGATAAAAAGGAAAAATTCTACAAGTAAGCAATTGAAATGCTTGTTTTTTCAGATTTTTTATTGATTTTTTTAGGGGTTTTACAATGCAAGCAAAATGCACAGATCATGAACAGCTTTGGCAGGATAAGGCAACAGCAGCACCACAACAGTACATGGCAAACGGGTTACAGTGTAAAGGTGTGATATGCACAAACCAGCATCGCACTTAGTAAACAATCCTGTAAAAATGGAGCTGTGGGGAAAGACTGTTCCAAAAGGGGCACCCACTATCTCTGGTTGGCCCAATAGTGGCATTGAAATAAAGAAAAAAGTGTCCAAGACAAAAAGAAAAAAAAAAAAAAAGTGTGTGTGGGGGGGTTGACATGAATGAGAAAGAAGGGGGTAGGGTTGCAAGGAAAGAAGTGGGAAGGAAAAGACAGGAAAATGTGAGAATCCCAGCTACAGCTTCCAGGAGGTTCATAAAATATCTTGCCAATTAAGCTACCGTCAAGTGTTTTGTAGTCCAGGAAGGGAAAGTTCAGCTGGAATTACAAAGTGTAGATACATTTGGGAGATTGAAGCTGAAGAATTTAAAGTGGCTCCAAAGATTAAACATTTTTTACCTTCATGCATTCCTTGCATGAAGGTAAAACATGTTTAGGCATCAGCATCCCCCTCACCCCCCCCTTTTACTTACCTGAGTCCTCATTCAATCCAGCGTCGTGCACGTCTGCAGCTCTTCTCTCTCTCTCCATTTCTGGGTCTTTCTGGCTTTGCTGGGGCACCAGGAGCCATTGGCTTCCAGTACTGTCCAAGACCTGTTGCCTGCATAAATGGACGCAGCAGCGGGCCTCGGGCACGAGCATGGATGAGTGCCCCCATGGGAAGCAGCTTCCCGTGGGAGCACTGGAAAGAGGAAGGGCCAGGAGCACTGACTTGAGAAGAGGAGGTTCATGGCTGCTCTGTGCAATTCCATATAGACATGTTTTGTTTTTTGTTTTTTTTTAAACAATTATTTTACTTTTACAATTGCTTTAACCTGATGTGAATTGGGTATCACCAAGAGCATCCAGAGAGGAGTATCCATCAAGACTTGGAAGGCAGCCTTGGGAGTAATGCTAGCTGCTTAGTATTATTAGCAAAGGTTAGGAACCCCCAAGCCACCTGTTTTGTGGTTAATGTACATGGTTTTATGGGATTCCCTGGGGTGATGATGATTCTGCATAAAGCACTTTGTTAATTTTTTGCATAGGTCTGAGAGAAAAAGTAGGTATCGGAATGCGGAGGGCGGGAAGAAGGTCATCTTGATTGTGAAAATTCTGCCCATCCAGGAAAGTGGTAAAGTGTTTTAAGATGGTAACAAATCTTTTCAGACCTAAAGAGGGGGATGTGGTTAGTGAATAGAGAGATTTTTATGCCCATGTCAGATGTATAATACTTTATTTATCCTTGCTTTTGCCTAAATTTTTTTGGTGACAGAGCCTCTTTACCCACCTCCTTCCCAAGCCTATTCTGACACTTCGCTCCTACATGTACAAATCTATTTTCTCTTTCGTTCATTGATGGACACAGCTTCAGATCTTCATAACCATTGGGTTATACTGCCCCCTACAGGAGTAGGACACTAGGCAGAAAAAAAAGTCTGGCTATGCCCATAGGCAGTCCCAGGGTGTATACCCCCCTCTCTCTGCTTTAGGCACTCAGTTTTTGTCTGCCTAGTCAGAAGTAAGGACCTAGTTCCTTGCTGGTATCTTTGGTCCTGGCAATTTTTTTCTATGTAGATCGATTTTTTTTTTTTTTTTTTCTGCTGGATTTTTCCTGTGAGATCTACAATCAACTGCAAGACTGGGCGACGAGCTGGATAATCTTGATCCAGTGATCATCCCAGTTTGACCAGTGAGCGCACACAGACGTAAGCTCGGCTCTAGGTCGGCCACGACATAGCCCCACCAGACAGGGGCTGGCCTGGAAGTTAATCGCCTCGCGAGGTCGCATGCGAACAGGTCTCTGCCTAAGTCGCAGCATTCCTCCTGGCTGAAACCCCCCCCCCCATTTATATGGAGAGGGGTTCTGTCTGGAATGGTGCCATCTAGTTCCTGGTATGGTGAATAGCTGTCCCCCCTCACCCCTTGGAGGGTTTTGGGTGGACGTGGGCCCCTCCTTGGGATGATCGGACCCCGGGTTCCCCTCCTTTCCGTCAGGCAGCCCCCTTGTCATCTGTCCCCCATCCTACCCCCTCCCCCTCCACATATGTTGGGGCTGTTTGGGTGGTCTGATCCACCTCCTGGGGTGGGGGCAGGGCGCTATGCGACCAATCGAATGGGCAGGGGGGGTTGTACCTGATGGGGGCTCCTGCCAGGGCCCCCTGTCCTGCCTGGGTCTGTCTTTGAGCCCTGGGTTCCCTCCTGGGTCCCCAAAAAGCCGGGACCGCTATTTTGTTGTAGCCTGTGTGTTTCTATACACGGGGGCCATGTTTGTGTAGTCCGGCCACCATTTTGTGGTGGTTTGGCATTGAAAATAGCGACGGTCTGGCAATCCGAAAGCGGGCTTATCAAGCCCCGTGGACAAGGCTCCTTCAGCATGAAGGTGCGCCCTCACCTGTATTGGGGGTGGGGGGACGTCTTCGCTGGTTTCCGGACCCGTGGACTTCCCTGGTGCAAGACAAATGGGTCCAGGAAGTCATTCAGTCTGGCTACAAGATCGAGTTTCAGTCTTGTGCCCTGACAAGGTTCTTTCCTTCCAACTTGCGCCTGTCCCCAGAAGGCTTACAATACCTCATTCATTTATTTGCGAATTTTGCACAGAATTTTTGATATATTGGAAATTTTTACTGGAATATTGATCGATGTTACTGCGATTCCCTATTTATGTATATATATATATATATATATATATATATATATATATATATACACATTTATTTATATATCATTGTCACTTTATGCATAAGAGCACTTTAGAGAAACACCTAGGTGAAGCACCTATTAATTATCAATAATTTCAACATCACCAAGCACTATATATATATATATATATATATATATATATATATATATATAATTTTACACACCATATGATCTATTTGTATAGACGAAAATTGTAATAGGAGTGGATTGGTTTTTAGACACATTTATTTATTTATTTATTTACATTCATAGAGGTGAACCACTACAAGCATTTTATTATATTTATAAATACCTTGAAGCGCACCACAACCCCCCCCCCCCTTTTCTTTCAGTATTGATACAACTGTTTTATAGTACCAGTTCTGGTGGTGCAGCATTGGGGTAGCTAGAAGTATCCAAGATCGCGCAGGAATCACACACTAAATACTTACAATACCTGTTACATCAAGGGGTGATTGTCCCAGTTCCGACTTTGGAACGTTTGCAGGGTTTTTACTCAAACCTATTTACAGTTCCCAGGAAGGAAGGCAAAGTGAGTCCAATCCTGGACCTCAAGACGCTGAACTGCTTTGTGCGGGTGCAAAGGTTCAGAATGGAGTCCATTCATACGTTGGTGGCATCCAGGTGTCAGAGTGATTTCCTTGCCTCTAATCGACATCAAGGATGCTTACCTTTACATTCCAATATGTGGCAGTCACAAGAGCTTTCTCCACTTTGCCGTGGGAGACGAGCATTATCAGTTTGTGGCATTACCCTTTGGTCTCGCCTCTGCTCCTTGGGTCTTCACAAAAGTGTTGGCCCCCGGTGCTAGCTTTGCTACGCCAGCGGGAAATTGCGGTACTGGGCTACTTGGACAATCTCCTTCTGTGAGTGGAGACTCCTTCTGCTCTGGTGGAAAGCAGGAGGTCACAATACAAACTCTGCGGGAGTTCAACTGGATTCTGAATTGGTTCCATCCACAAAGCTGGACATTCTGGGCTGGACTCTAGACTGTGCCTTAGCCAAGGTGCTCCTTCCTCTGGTAAACTCCAGAAATTGCAGGCTGCAATTAGTTTCCTGCTGTCCGAGAGATGGTCATCCCTCCAGACTTGCATGCGGGTGCTGGGTCTGATGGTGTCTACCTTTTTTGAAGTGATTCAGTTTCCACAGTTCCATATGAGGTCCCTGCAGAGGGAGATTCCAACCAAATGGGACAAGACTCTGCAGTCTTTGGACAATCAGATCCGGCTGAGTCGGGGAACGAAGGAGTCCCTGATATGGTGGTTTCATTCTCCAGCGATTCGGCTGGGCAAATCCTTCCTCCCCTTGTATTGGACAATGGTCACCATGGATGCCTGCCTCTCTGGCTGGGGTGGCGTCCTCGGCAAGCATTCTATTCAGGGAATCTCGATGCTCGAAGAGTCCAGACTACCGATTAATGTTTTGTAACTCCGAGCGGTCATACTGTGACTTGACCATTGGACGGATCATCTTCAGGGTTGTCCAGTGCGCATTTAATCGGACAATGCCACGGCCGTGGCTTATGTCAATCAGCAAGGGGGCACAAGAAGTGTCCTGGCAGCTCTAGAGGTAGCCGGTATTCTAGGGTGGGCAGAATGGTTTATTCCAGCCCTCTCCACTGTACACATTCCCGGCGTGGAAAACTGGCAGGCGGATTACCTCAGTCAGCAGGCGTTGGACCAAGGGGAGTGGTCCCTTCATCCGGAGGTCTTTCATCAGTTGGGTCTCCGTGGGGTACCCCTGAGGTGGATCTGTTGGCCTCTTGGCTCAACAGAAAGGTGCAGAGGTTTGTGTCTCAGTCAAGGGATCCTCTGGCAGATGCTACAGACGAGCTGGTGGCCCTGTGGGGTCAGTATCATCTTACGCCTTCCCTCCTCTCAAGCTTCTGCCAAGACTTCTACGCAGGATTGAGGCAGAAGGAATTCCAGTCATCTTAGTGGCTCCGGACTGGCCTTGCCAGGCTTGGTATGCCGATCTAGTGCGGCTGGTCACCAATGCTCCTTGGAAGCTTCCTCTCAGGGATGATCTTCTGTCCCAAGGACTGATCTTTTCTTCCTGCTTTTACAGCTGCTGGCTTTGACGGCTTGACTGTTGAATCCCAGGTCAAGCCAATGTTTCCTACACTGTTAAAAGCTAGGAAATCTACTTCTAGGAGGATCTACCATCGTACGTGGAAGACGTATATTGCGTGGTGTGAGTCTCTTGAGGGTCATCCTCTTTCCTTCTCGGTGGCCTGGATCTTGACCTTCCTTCAACGGGGGGGGGGGGGTGAACGGAGATTGGCCTTGAGTACCATCAAGGGCCAGGTGTCGGCTTTGGTGGTCTACTTCCAACAAACTTTTGGCTACTCACTTCCTGGTGCTTACCTTTCTTCAGGATGTCTGCCATTTGGTTCCTTGAGTGCAGGCTCCGTTGTCTTGGAACCTCACTTTGGTGCTTTCGGTCCTCCAGAAGCCTCCCTTTGAGAACCTTCGGGAGATTCCCCTGCCTAGGCTGTCCCAGAAGGTGGCCTTTTTGGTGGCTATCACCTCTGCACACAGGGTGTCAGATCTGGCTGCGTTATCCTGTTGTTCGCCTTACCTGGTGATTCACAGAGATAAGGTGGTTCATCGCCCCTGTCCGTCGTTCCTTCCAAAGGTTGTCTCTAATTTTCATTTGAATGAAAATATTGTGTTGCCTTCCCCGTGTCCCAGGCCTAAACATCCAAAAGAAATTGCCTGCATGCTTTGGATGTGGTCCGGGCAATTAGGGTGTACCTGGCAGCATCAGAGTCTTTCAGGAAGTCAGACTCTCTGTGCTCACGGATGAGCCTCGTAAAGGCTTTGTCCGCTTCCTCTGCAACCATTTCCAGATGGATCAGACAGACAGTGATTCAGGCCTATTCCATCAAGGCTCAGGTTCCTCCTTTCCCTGTTAAGGCACACTCTACTCGGGCGCTTAGTGCCTCCTGGGCTTTCCGTCATCAGGCGTCAGTGACTCAGGTTTTAAGGGCGGCCAATTGGTCGTCAGTGCGCACTTTCACTAAGTTTTATAAAATGGATGTGTTGGCATCTGTGGATGCTTCTTTTGGTCGCAAGGCTGCTGTTGAGAGGACCTGATCCTCTTCGAGGATGTAGCGGTTGGTTAGCAAACTTAGATGCTTAAAATTCTCCATAGGCAACACTTTAAACACCTTTACAGGTTACCAGTTAAGAGTTGCTCAGGAGGTCTGGTGCTTGAATTATTGCTCTCACTCTGACGTTCGCGACAATACCTCACATGTGGTGCAATCATCGTTTACATATGCGTGCAAGAGTAATTTATGCGTTCACATTTGCGCATAAGCACGGTGGGACAGGGGTGCTTTAAATTTTTTTTTTGTACTAACTTTATTGCTATCACAACGGATGAACAACATCCCTTGTAACAGCATGTGTCATGACAGGTCCTCTTAATGGAGAGATTTGGGGTCTATTAGACCCCCAAATTCTCCTCTGGCCCCCCATGCGAGTGATCAGACTGAGATTGGTCCAATCTGCTGCTTCTCTGCCCGCTGGTGGCCAGGTAAAAAAAAAAAATGAGGGCGGAACCCGAAGTGACGAATACCTATCGCTCCCGGTTTCCAGGGCTACAGAGAGAGGGTAATGCAGTCAGTTCCTCTCTCTGTACAGTGCAGTCATTGCCGCCGGGTGCATCACGATGGGACCGGAGAGCCCGGGAGAGGTAGCGGCCCGCTACCCACAGAAGTAATCAAGTGATTAAATAGCCACTCGGATCACTTCTGCAAAAAAGAGAATCGCCGGCTGCAAACAACGATACAGGGATGATGCCTGTCTATGCAGGCATCATCATGGTATTACCACTGAAACTTAGCTACATCCATTTTGGGGGAAGTTGTTACAGCAGTTTTCAGTTGCTGTATGCTGCTTGATACTATTTAAGTAATATATTTTCAACTCTCTGGCAGACTACTGTATTTGGAGAACACAAAATCTCTGGTGCATACATTATGCATACAGTTCCCTGCGGTACTTTTATTTGTAGCTGGACAGAGCAAGCAAGCTTCATGGTCAATGTGTGACGGAAGAGCTGACTGTTGCCCATTACAACTAATCGTATTCTTTCTTTTATTCTCTCAGTGCAGAACAGAAAAATGAAAGTGGAAATCTAATAGATTGAGATGGACAGAAGGAACAGCGTTGCCCCTAGGCAATTTGCAGCACATGTATAGAATGGAATTCTTACTTTCTTTAGGTAAAAATACTAGTTACTAACTCGCCAATGCACACACTACGACAGTCTAGAAAATGGGCGGTAGGCCTTTTGGGAAAGGAAGATCTTCCCAGCGCATTTATGAAATGTCATTTGACATTTTTTGCTGTAGTGGTGCATTTCAGAAATAGATATGAATGAAGCGTAGTGAAATACTTCATTTACAGTAATTCTCTGCATCAGCAGGAACCCTGTGTAATTTATTCTTAGCGTGAAGACCTGGCATGAGATCCATTTATACGGATACAGGACATTTATATGAGTTCTAATGTGCAAGTCCTTTTTCTTTTCATACATCACAGGACACAGAGCCATAAATCATAACATATGGTTATATAGCCACCTATAGGTGAAGGACACTGGCAACCAATCAGAATTGATGACCCTCTATATAACCCCTCCCACAGAGGAAGTACCTCAGTTTTTTCGCTAGTATCTAAAAGGTGAAGGTCGCTGTGGAGAGGTGCTCCACATGTTTGTTCTGTTTCAAAGAAGAAGAAAGAAGATTATGCTATCATACCCCAAACAAAGATCACTGGATCTAAAGGGCTAGCTATCAGATCCATCTAAAACAGTCAGTGGACTAAAAGGATGGTACCTGAGCCTTAGAAAGCAGATACGAGGTTTTGCCTGTAACGATGTCCTTTATTAGGCGCTGGACCCTGTGATCTGGACTCCTTGGAATACCAAACCCCAAATGTGCTCCGTGCAGGGTTCTCTATAGGTCCAAGGCCGTGGCCTCCCTTATATAGGGGTCCCAGTCCTTGAAGGTCTCTAAGACCATGCTCACCATGAAGGGTGCAGATTGTATTCTTGCTTATAGCAGTTTCCTGCGGCAGGACTGGTGAGTCCATTTTAAATTTTTACACAGCAAACAAAAACCTTTAAAAGGTTAAAAATTGCAAAATTGTAATGCAATGCCTATGTCTTTGGACCGCAAAATGCATTCATATTGTTCCAAAGTAGTGCAGGGACTACTTTGAAGTCGTACAGATATGAACGGTACTCATTGGAAATCATGGAGTATGACTTGTCATGCGACTTTGCAGTCCCAAATCGCAGGACAAGTCCCACAAGTGTGAAAGGGGCCTAAAGTATGTTAAAGCATATTGTTACCATGTTTCTTACCCTGGGCAGATCACTAAAAAGTATCAGCTGTGACAAACAAGATTCAACCTAAACTGCTCTCACCCACATTTGTTTGTTGTGTTCGCCCTGGCCCATAAGCGTCCGCATGTTCGCCTCTGCTGGATCGCGTGTCTATGGCGTAGGTCTATTCACGCATGGGAATCTTCACATTTGAGTACAGGCGTACGTCGTGTGGTGGGCGTGTTCGAACGCGATTTTGCATGCACGTGGACGCCACGCACCATGCCGCACATGCATAAGAGGGCATGTTCTGCAGGGAACTGTTTCCAACACACTAGCCTCTGTCACAGGCTGAAAGAGACACAGAGCAGCAGTTACTAGCACTAATAGGTCCTGTATCTTAGGTAATCAGTGTTTTGTGCATTAGGCTGTATAAGCTTGGCACAGACCTTGAGTACACTTTAAAGGTAGTACCTCAAGTTTGTCTTGCTATAAAGCAATGTCTGCCCGAAAGAGGGCTGGAGGGAGCACAGTTGGAAAGGGCACTATGATGCCAACATCAGGCCCTGAAGGTCCTAGTCATGCTTCCACTGTGTCTACTCCTCCTGATAAGCCAGAGGCAATTAGCTAATCTGAGCCATTACGGTTGTCAGGCATAGTAGCTACTCCATGTACTTCTGCCACAGCCTATGTTACCAAGGACAATTTGGCATTGGCATTAGCCAGTCTAGAGGGTAGGATTGCTGACATGATTGCAGCACCTCATGGAGCAAAGAAACTGGTTAGATCTCCCTCTCCTGAGCCGCCCCCTTAATCAGTTCAGGATTGGGCAGAGGTTGTGGAAGATGTAGCTGAGGGTGACCCTATAGAAGGTCAAGCTGAATTTTCCACTTCTGCAGAGTCAGAGGAATCTCTATCAGCCTCTCAATCCCAGAGATTGTTTATCCAGTCTCTTGCTGAGAAGGTCTGGGCTGAGATTGAACTCCTGCCCTTAGAAACAACTGAAACCTCTTTTTCCTTCCTAGGCTTGTTGCGCTCTCCTCAGAGTCCTCGGTCATTTCCCATGCATCCACTCTTGGAGCAAGAAGTGTATAATGACTGGGATCATCCGGATAGGATGTTTGTTCCTCCTAAAATGTTTTCATTGTTATATCCTATGGAGGATGAGTTTTCTAAGAGATGGAAAATTTCCACTGTGGATGCAGCCATTTCTTCGGTTAACAAGAATTTAACCTGTCCTGTGGATAATGCCCGGGTTTTTTCAAGATCCAGCGGATAAAAAGTTGGAATCTTTATTGAAAGCCTCCTTTGCGGTTACAACCAGTGGTAGCAGCCATAGGAGTGTGTCAGTCTTTGAAAGACCGCATAAAGCGAGTGGCCAAGACAGTTCCTTCTCAAGGAGGGTCTGTGGAAGATCTGTCAGATCTACCTCGCACTTTGTGTTTGGCAGAAAATGCTCTTGCGGACTCCATAAGGCAAATGTCATGGTTTGTTCTGATGACAGTGCATGTGCGCAGAATCATTTGGGTAAAGAGTTGGTCTGTGGAATCACCTTGTAAAAAATTACTGGCTAGCTTCACCTTTCAGGGAGAACGCCTTTTTGGTGATGATCTGGATAAATATATCCAAAAGATCTCGGGGGGGGGGGGGGGGGGTAAGTACGTTGCTACCTGTAAAAAGGAAGAGCAGGCGTCCTTCCTTTTAAAAACCTCAGCACTCATAATGCCAGTGCTTCCAATTCCAGGCAGTGACGAATGGCCTCAACTGTCTGTATCCGGACCCAAGCCTTCAGGGCAAGGTCAGAAAAAGCCCTGAGCCCAGAGATCAGCCAAGTCTTCCTCTAAGATCTCTCAATGAAGGGGCACCCCCACTTGCCAGGGTGGGGGGAACGCTCCTGCATTTCTCATGGGTGGAGTTAATTCAAGACAACTGGGTTGTCACCACCATTTCACAGGGATACAAGCTGGGATTTCGGGTGTTCCCGCATCCTCGGTTTGTGAGGTAAAGTATACCAACAGATCCCCTAAAAGAAAGATCTCTCTTTCAGTCATTGGACCAGCTGAGAGCTCAGAGGGTGATAACTGAGGTTCCAGAAAACAAAAAAGGTTCGAGGGTTTTTACTCAAACCTATTCATAATCATGTCTATTCATAATTCATGTCTCACATCCCCAAACGGGGATGTAAGACATATTCTGGATCTCAAGGCGCTGAATCAGTTTCTGAATGTTCGTTCTTTCTGCATGGAATCAATTCATTCAGTCGTAGCAGGGAGAGGAATTTCTTGCATCCATAGACATAAAGGATTCATATCTTCATGTGCCTATATTTCAGACCCATCAATGGTTCCTTTGTTTTGCGATTGAAAACCATTATTTACAGTTTGTGGCTCTGCCCTTTTGGGTTGGCTACAGCTCCAAGAGTGTTCACAAAGATCCTAGCTCCAGTATTGGCTTTTCTAAGGTCCCGAGAGATATCTGTAATAGGATATCTGGACGATACATTACTAATAGATCGATCGGCGTCGGATCTAAGCCGAAATATTGTTCAGATGGTTCATTTTTTGGAACGTCTGCGTTGGATACTGAACTTAGCAAAGTTATTACAGCCAGTTCAGCGCCTTGAATACCTAGGGCTTCTTGTCGACACATTGCAGGCAAAGATATTCTTGCCAGCAATAAGGGGCTCAGACCTAAAGGGTCAGGTTCGTTCTATAGTAAGACTGAGATATCCGTCTATACGTCTTTGCATTATGTTACTGGGGAAGATGGTGTCCACATTATGAGGCCATTCCCTATGCTCAATTCCATGCCAGAACCTTGCAGAACAACATTCTGTCTGCATGGAACGGAAAAACTCAGTCCTTGGACTAGTCCATATCTCTGCTACCAAGATGACAGGGTCTGAATTGGTGATTGTTGACCAGAAATCTGGAGAAGGGGAAATCCTTTCTTCCAGTGACCTGGAAGGTAGTGATTACAGATACCAGTCTCTCCAGCTGGGCAATGGTTCTGGAGGAAGCCATTGTCCAGGGGAAATGGTCTTGGCTAGAGAGTTGCCTCCCCATCAACATTTTTGAAATTTGTGCAGTCTGGCTCTGAAATTCTGGACGCCCAGACTTCGGGGTCGCCCTGTCAGGGTACAATCCGAAAATGGCTTATGTCAACCATCTAGGAGGCACAAAGAGTCGATCAGCCCAGAAAGAGGTGGATATTATCCTGTCCTGGGCAGAGAAGTTTGTGCCATGCCTGACAGCAGTGTTTATTCCAGGAATAGAGAACTGGCAGGCAGATTTCTTGAGCCGTCAACAGATGTTTCGGGGGAAATGGTCTTTACATCCCGAGATTTTTCAATTGATCTGCCTACGCTGGGTCATCCAGGTTAAACAACAAATTAGAGAGGTTTGTGTCCAGGACCAGGGATCCACTTGCACTCGGAGTGGATGCTTTGGTGACTCCTTGGGAGGAGTATTCCCTGATTTATGCCTTTCCTTCGGTACAGCTGATATGGCTTTTTTTGCGCAGGATCCAGCTGGAGGGGAAACCAGTAATTCTGGTAGCTCCGGCTTGACTTTTGAGGATTTGGTATGTACAAATCAAGAGACCAGGCCCTGGGTCCTTTCACTGCGTCCGGACTTGCTCTCTCAAGGTCCAAAATTCCACCCCGCTATACAGTCTCTAAATTTTATGGCTTGGCTATTGAAGCTTTAATCTTGGAAAAGCAGAGTTTGCCTGGCCCCGCAGTTCATACACTGATAAACGCCAGGAAGCCATTCTCTAGAAGTATTTATTACAGGGTATGGAAATCCTACATTGCCTGGTGTGAAGCCAGGAAATGGCATCCCCGCACATATATTATCGGGAAAATTCTATCCTTCCTGCAAGCAGAGGTAGATATGAAATTAGCCCTGAGCATGATTAAAGGGCAGATTTCAGCTTTATCTGTTTTTTTTTTTCAGGAACCGATAACTTCCCATTCGTTGGTTCAAACCTTCATCCGGGGAATATTGCGTTTTCTTCCACCAGTGAAGCTACCGTTGTGTCCTTGGGACTTAAATTTGGTGTTGGCAGTTTTGCAAAAACAGCCTTTTGAACCTCTGGGGCAGGTTCCCTTGGTTCTTTTGACCAAGAAACTGGTCTTTTTGATTGCGAGAACTTCGGCTAGAAGGGTATCGGAACTAGAAGCTCTTTCTTGTAAAGAGCCATTCTTGATATTGTATCAAGATAGGGTGATTTTATGTCCTCACCCAGATTTTTGGCCCAAGGTAGTGTCTGCCTTTCATTTGAATCAGGACATTATACTACCTTCTTTTTTTTTTTCCAGATCCTCACTCAGAGGAGGAAAAGTTATTACATTCTCTTGATGTAATGCGTGTACTTAAGATTTATTTACAGGAAACAGCTCAGAGTCGTAAGAGCGAGAGCTTGTTTGTACAGTCAGAAGGCCCAAGAAAGGGATTGGCAGTATCTAAATCTACGATTTCTTGGTAGATTCGCTAGGTTATTACCCAGGCATATGGTTTAGTAGGAAAGGTTCCACCTTTTCTGTAAAGGCACATTCTACCAGAGGAGTAGGTGCCTCTTGGGCACTTCGCCATCAAGCCTCTATGGCTCAGATTTGCAAGGCCCCGACCTGGTCGGTGCATACATTCACTCGTTTCTATAGAGTGGATGTTGGGACCCAGGAGGAGTCTGCTTTTGGCCGCAGTGTGCTGCAGGCGGTGATGTTACCTTCTGTTAAAGGTCAGATGGCGGTATTTTTTTGTGTCCCCCTCTCCCTCCCCTCAGATGCATTGCTTTGGGACGTCCCATATGTTATGATATATGGCTCTGTGTACTGTGATGTACGAAAAAAAAAAATGGATTTTTAATTCATACTTGCCTGTAAAATCCATTTCTTGAAGTACATCACGGGACACAGAGGTCCCTCCCCTCGGGGTCTTTTATTGCTTGCTACAAAACTGAGGTACTTCCTGTGTGGGAGGAGTTATATAGGGGGTCATCGGATCTGATTGGTTGCCAGTGTCCTTCACCTATACAGTGGGGATCGAAAATTTTGGGCACCCCAGGTAAAAATTTGTATTAATGTGCATAAAGAAGCCAAGGAAAGATGTAAAAATCTCCAAAAGGCATCAAATTGCAGATTAGACATTCTTATAATATGTCAACAAAAGTTAAATTTAATTTCCATCATTGACACTTTCAAAATTACAGAAAACAAAAAAATGGTGTCTAAAAAAGTTTGGGCACCCTGCAGAATTTATAGCACGCACTCCCGCCTTTGCAAGGCTGAGACCTGCCAGTGTCATGGATTGTTCTCAATCATCGTCTGGGAAGACCAGGTGATGTCAATTTCAAAGGTTTTTAATGCCCAGACTCATCTGACCTTGCCCAACGATCAGCACCATGGGATCTTCTAAGTAGTTGTCTAGAAAACTGAAACTGAAAATAGATGACGCTCACAAAGCTGGAGAAGGCTACAAGAAGATAGCAAAGCGTTTTCAGATGTCAATATCCTCTGTTCTTAAATGTTATTAAGAAACGGCAGTCATCAGGAACAGTGGAAGTTAAAGCAAGATCTGGAAGATCAAGAAAAATATCAGACAGAACAGCTCGCAGGATTGTGAGAAAAACAATTCAAAACCCACATTTGACTGCACGATCCCTCCAGAAAGATCTGGCAGACACTGGAGTTGTGGTACACTATTCCACTATAAAGAGATACTTGTACAAATATGGTCTATATGGAAGAGTCATCAGAAGAAAACCTCTTCTTCGTCCTCACCACAAAAATCAGCGTTTGAACTTTGCAAATGAACATATAGACAAGCCTGATGCATTTTGGAAACAAGTTCTGTGGACCGATGAGGTTAAAATTGAACTTTTTGACCAGAATGAGCAAAGGTACATTTGGAGAAGAAGGGGCACAGAATTTAATGAAAAGAACCTCTGTCAAACTGTTAAGCATGGGGGTGGATCAATCATGCTTTGGGGTTGTATTGCAGCCAGTGGCACAGGGAACATCTCACGAGTAGAAAGAAAAATGGATTCAATAACATTTCAGCAAATTTTGGATGGTAACTTGATGCCATCTGTGAAAAAGCTGAAGTTAAAGAGAGGATGGCTTCTACAAATGGATAATGATCCTAAACACACCTCGAAATCCACGGGGATTACATCAAGAGGCGTAAACTGAAGGTTTTGCCATGGCCTTCACAATCTCCTGACCTCAACATAATTGAAAATCTATGGATAGACCTTAAAAGAGCAGTGCGTGACAGACAGCCCAGAAATCTCAAAGAACTGGAAGACTTCTGTAAGGAAGAATGGGCAAAGATACCTCAAACAAGAATTGAAAGACTCTTGGCTGGCTACAAAAAGCGTTTACAAGCTGTGATACTTGCCAAAGGGGGAAGTACAAGATATTAACTCTGCAGGGTGCCCAAATGTTTGCAGACTCCATTTTTTTGTTTTCTGTTATTTTGAAAGTGTAAATGATGGAAATAAAATCTAACTTTTGTTGACATTTTATAAGAATGTCTAATCTGTAATTTGATGCCTTTTGGAGATTTTTCCATCTTTCCTTGGCTTCATTATGCACATTAATACAAATTTTTACCTGGGGTGCCCAAACTTTCGATCCCCACTGTAGGTGGCTATATAACCATATCGCCTCTGAAGCTGTCATAGATGTTTGACCATACGCATAAGGCGGACGTATCAGAGGTGAGCACGCTACATACCGCGGTTTTATCCATTGATGCTGTTATATGATGTCTACTATGTAAGTGCATTACTTTTTTAATACATTTATGTGCCTCGATGTACTTCACGATTGGTTGCCCCTCTGTCTTTTTTCTGAGCCTGCATGTGAAAGACATTTCTGTGGGGTCCTGTGAAGGCATTGTACATCTGTGAATTGTGAAGTTCTCTCTCTCTGCTAAGGAATGTGAGGAATGTGACTAGGAACCATCATTTACGCCGAGCGCTGCTTGCTCTTATGCCTGTTTGACCACTCTGTGACAGGAGGGTCAAAAGTTCCGGTAAGAGGCTACGGGTGTCAGCACAGGGTGTAACTCGTCTCTCTCACTATTCACTGGTGATTGGCTGATTGGATCGGGTCCTTTCTTTCTACCTGCAGTTCTACTCCATTAGATTGTCCATGGACTGTATTACTGTGATAGATTGTTTAATATATGTCTGGCGCAGCTCCTAATATACATCTACTACTTTATATGGACTGTGATCTTCCTATTGAGCTAGCAGCCTTGTGTACACATATATTTTATATTGTCTTAGTATTTTTCTGTCTTAAACGCAAATATCATTCCCTTTTTTATCTATATAACCATATGTTATGATTTATGGCTCTGTTTCCCGTGATGTACTTCAAGAAATGGATTTTACAGGTAAGTATGAATTAAAATCAATTTTTTTTCTGTTATAAAGATTTTATGAACCGGAAAAGAAAGGGCAGAATAAATGACTTAATGAATTCACTAGGGAATGACCACATTGCACTGCCTATGAATCACGTAGTTGGGTGTAAGAAGCTTTGCTAGTATATTTATTTTAACAGGGCACGCTGGCCTTTGAGGTTTTTACCATGGCCATGGACAACTTTGTTTCCTGTATTAAGTGGGTCTTGACTTAACCTTTTGAAGAAATTGATATTTTTCAGTGGCTAGTATTCTATCTTTTCTCCAATGTGGAGTGAATCAATGCCTAGCCCTTGGCAAGATCAAAGCTTAAATTTTGGCCTTAGGGCTCTTTTACACGGTCCGCCTCCATAGGCGGATCCGTGCTGCTTAGCAGGGGATCGTAAACACAGATCCCCGCTGAGAAGGAAGGTGACATCTCCCTTTCCGCTCTGTGTGCGGAGAGGGAGATGTCTGATCCCCATGCTTCTCTATGGGGGAATCGGATGAGAGCGCACCGCCTGTCCGCTCTCATCCGATCCGATCCCCTGGACGGATGGAAAATAGGGTTTCCATCCATCCGGATTTCACGGACCGGATCGGATGCGGATGGCAGCGGACATGTCCTCCTAAAAAAACTGACAGGCAGATCTGATCAGATCGCTCATGTGAAAGGGGCCTTAACCTTCTTAGTCTTGCATTTTCAGGTGTGTACTTTCATCCAATGAATAATATGTTTTTCCACCTGTGATATCCCTAATGACTCAATAGGACTCGAATTTGGCACTTTCTGTTTTCAAAGGTTCCCATTTGAGAATATTCACAACATTTCCTTGTTGACTTTATCAGAAGTTGGCCTTTTGAGTGGCCATTATGGCAAGTAGGGTTTTGGAGTTGGTGACTTTGTATTGCCAATCCCCTTTTTTGGTGTTTGAATAAGGTAGTACTCAGACCCTTTACTTCCAATGGCATTATTGGCATGATTTGAAGAATGATCGTTTTACTTTCACTCTGTACTAAGCTGGTTCATTACCAAGAGCTACTGCGCCCTTTTCGTGAGATGGATTCACTTTTCTTGATTACAGACAACCCTTGGAAGGGTCAGATGACCTCTTTGGCAATGATCTCCAAGTAGATTTGACAGATCTTCAATCAGGCTGATTCTATTTGGAAATTGAACAATATAATAGCGCACACATACACAGAAAGAAATGGTTTTCAAAGTTTGCAAGGCTATTTAAAAACACCTGCTCTTATATATTAAATATGGGGATTTAGTCACACCATATGGCCATATTGTGCTTAAGCCCACCACTACATCAAAGTACCCCATTTTCAGTGGGTCCTACACTATTCATAGAGAAGATAATCCCACTTCTCAAAACCATAGGGCAATACTCCTGTCATGGGAAAAGTTTGCAGGCTCCAGACTCCTCTGCTCAAACCAGGGGCGTAACTACAGGGGTTGCAGGGGTTGCAATTGCAACCGGGCCCCATGCTCAAGGGGGCCTGTGTGGCTCCCCTGTACACCTGGATAGGAGGGGCGGCGGGGGCAGCATGTAGAGAAATCACTGTCCTCCTTTTTCCTCCTGTAGCTGCAGGAGGAAAATGGAGGAGATTGGTTCCTCTGTATTCTGCCCCCGCCACTCCTCCTATCCAGTTCACTTGTGTTCTGCTGTCTCTGGACCCCTGTGTGCTCCCCTGGTCCCCCCCCTGTGCTGCCCCCCACTGTGCTCCCCCCAGGCTTGAAGGGAACGGCCCCAGCCAGGGGCCTGGGGGGCCCTTCATGGTTTCTTGCACCGGGGCCCTGAAGGTTCTAGTTACGCCTCTGGCTCAAACTGCAATGAAGGGACACCTCCTGGAACTACTTACAGGTGGACCATGCTGATGAGGTTTTGGTGTGGACTCATCAGCATGGTCCACCTGTAAGTAGTTCCAGGAGGTGTCCCTTCATTGCAGTTTGAGCAGAGGAGTCTTCAGCCTGCAAACTTTTCCCATGACAGGAGTGAGTATTGCCCTATGGTTTTGAGAAGTGGGATTATCTTCTCTATGAATAGTGTAGGACCCACTGAAAATTAGGTGCTTTGACGTAGTGGTGGGCTTAAGCACAATATGGCCATATGGTGTGACTAAATCCCCATATTTAATATATAAGAGCAGGTGTTTTTAACCGCTTCCATACAGAGCAGTTTGACACCCTTCCTGCCCAGACCAATTTTCAGCTTTCAGCACTCTCACACTTTGAATGACAATTGCTCAGTCATGCTACACTGTAACCAAACAAAATTTTGATCATTTTTTTCACACAAATAGAGCTTTCTTTTGGTGGTATTTGATCACAACTGGGGTTTTTTTTTTTTCGTGATATATGCAAAAAAAGAGCAAACATTTTGAAAAACACTTTTTTTTAGTTTCAATTATGAAATTTTGCAAAAAATAAATTTTTCTTCATACATTTGGGCCAAAATGTATATTGCTACATGTCTCTGGTAAAATTAACCCAAATTAGTGTATATTATTTAGTCTGTGTGAAAGTTATTGAGTCTAGAAGCTATGGTACCAATTACTGAAAATTGATCACACCAGATGTACTGACTGCCTATCTCCTTTCTTGAGGCCCTGAAATGTCAGGACAGTACAAATACCGACCAAATGACCCCTTTTTGTAAAGTAGACAGTCCAAGGTATTTAGTAAGAGGCATGGTGAGTTTTTTGAAGTTGTAATTTTTTCCCACAATTCTTGGGAAAATGAAGAAAACAAATTTTTTTTCTTTTTTTTCCCACAAAGTTGTCAATTTATAAGCTATTTCTAACACATAGCATGTACACAGCAAAAATTACACCCAAAAATACATTCTGCTACTCCTTCCGAGTATGGTGATACCACATGTGTGAGACTTTTACACAGCCTGGCCACAAAAAGAGACTCCACGTCCAAGAAGCACATTCCGGCGTTCTAGGAGCATAAATACACATAAAACTTTCTTACTACCTATCACACTTTTCAAGGCCCTAGAGCACCAATACAATGGAAAAGTCCACAAAATGACCCCATTTTGGAAAGCAAACACTCCAACGTATATTCTATGAGGCATTATGGGTCGTTTGAACATATCATTTTTTTCCACAGGTTTTTGGAAAATGTGGGAAAAAAATGAAAACTTTTTTTTTTTACACAAAGTTGTCAATTTATAGGATATTCCTAACACATAGCATGTACACAGCAAAAATGACACCCCAAAATACATTCTGCCACTCCTCCTGAGTATGGCAATACCACATGTGTGAGACTTTTTCACAGCCTAGCCATATAGAGGGGCCTAACATCCAAGGAGCATCATCATGCATCCTAGCCACTTGCCTAGGCCTATTTTTGACATTTGGTGTTTACAAGCTAAAATCAGTTGTTTTGCTAGAAAACTGCTTAGAACCCCCAAACATTATATATTTTTTTTTAGCAGAGACCCTAGAGAATAAAATGGAGATTATTGCAATATTTTTTATCACACCGTATTTGCGTAGCGGTCTTCCAAACGCAATTTTTTTGGAAAAAATTCACTTTTTTTAATTAAAAAATAAGAAACCAGTAAAGTTAGCCCAATTTTTTTCCATAATGTGAAAGATAATGTTACGCCGAGTAAATAGATACCCAACATGCCATGTTTCAAAATTGCGCACGCTCACGGAATGGTGACAAACTTTGGTACTTAAAAATCCCCATAGGCGACAATTTAAAAATTTCTACAGGTTGCCATCTTTGAGTTACAGAGGAGGTCTAGGGCTCAAATTATTCCCCTTGCTCTAACGATCGCGGCGATACCTCACATGTGTGGTTTGAACACCGTTTACATATGTGGGCGGGGTTTCTGTATGCATTCGCTTCTGCGCGCGAGCTAACGGGGACAGGGCGCTTCAATTTTTTTTTTTTACTATTTATTTTATTTATTATTTTTTATTTTTACACCGTTTAAAAAAAAAAATAAAAAATTGATCATTTTTATTTCTATTAAAAGAAATGTAAATATTCCTCGTAATAGAAATAGGCACGACAGGACCTCTTTTTTGTGAGATCTGGGGTCAAAAAGTCCTCAGATCTCACAAGTACACTAAAAGATAGAAAAAAAAAAAAAAATAATTATAATATAAAATGAAAAAAAAAAAAAAAGGACCTTTAAACCGGTTGCTAGGCAACAACATTTTCCGTAGCTCCGGTCCTCCAAGACCATAGAGTCAAGTGAGGGCAAGCTTGCCCTCACTCGACATCCTGTCTGTGAGGATCCGGGACCGGATCGTTTTCCCCGCTGCCGGCGGGTCCGGTAAGCGGGGAAAAGGACCGGACGCGGCGGGAGGGGGGGGGGGCACCTCTTCCGCCATCCCGGAAGGGTGAACCCACGGCGAATCCGCCGCTGGGACCACCCTTATCGGAAAGCCAACCGTCCACCGTTTAAAAAAATACCAGGGTTATGGCAGCTATCTGCTGCCATAACACCGGTATTTAGGTTTAAACGGAGGACGTATATAAACCTTTTTGGACTTGGACATGGTGGCTGTATGAAGGGTGACAGGTACTCGGGTACTTTGTTGGGCAGGTGACAGGTACTCTGGTACTGATGAGCAGGTGGCAGGTACTTGGGTACTCCGATAGGCAGGTGACAGGTACTCGGGTACTCTGATGGGCAGGTGACAGGCAGGTGATAGGTACTGATGAGTAGTACTCACTGACTGATAGGTGATAGGTGATACTGTACTGATGGGTACTGATGATCAGTACTGATATGTGATAGGTACTGATGAGTACTGATGAGTAGTGATGGGTACTGATGAGCAGGCGGCAAGTACTTGGGTACTTCAGGCGTCAGGTACTTCTATGAGCAGGTGGAAGGTACTCGGGTACTCTGATGGGTAGGTGACAGGTACTCAGGTACTCTGATGACGGGTACTCCGTTGACAGGTACTCAAAGTACCCGAGTACCTGTCATCAGAGTACCCGAGTACCCGTCATCAGAGTACCCGAGTACCTGTCATCAGAGTACCCGAGTACCTGTCATCAGAGTACCCGAGTACCTGTCAGAGTACCCGAGTACCCGTCATCAGAGTACCCGAGTACCCGTCATCAGAGTACCCGAGTACCCGTCATCAGAGTACCCGAGTACCTGTCATCAGAGTACCCGAGTACCTGTCATCAGAGTACCCGAGTACCTGTCATCAGAGTACCCGAGTACCCGTCATCAGAGTACCCGAGTACCTGTCATCAGAGTACCAGAGTACCCGTCATCAGAGTACCCGAGTACCCGTCATCAGAGTACCCGAGTACCTGTCATCAGAGTACCCGAGTACCTGTCATCAGAGTACCCGAGTACCCGTCAGAGTACCCGAGTACCTGTCATCAGAGTACCCGAGTACCTGTCATCAGAGTACCTGTCATCAGAGTACCCGAGTACCTGTCATCAGAGTACCCGAATACCTGTCACCAGCCCATCAGAGTACCCAAGTACCTGTCATCTGAGTACCTGATGGGCTGGTGACAGGTACTCGGGTACTTTGATGGGCTAGTGACAGGTGCTCTTTATTGGGGGGGGGGGGCAATCAGTGTGTTTAGGGTGCACTGTAGTTGGTAACTAGCTGTTACCACAATCTCCTCCTCACACAGGATCAGTGTGTGAGGAGGAGAACACGGTGACAGCTAGTTACCGTGTTCTCTGTTGACATTTGTGACCGGCTGTGATTGGACACAGCCGGTCACGTGGTAAAGAGCCAATTTCATTGGCTCTTTACCTAGATCGGGGATCGACTCTGTCCGAGGGACGAGCCTCGTCCCCGATCGCTGCTCTGCGCGCCCCCGGGGGCGCGCATTGCAGAGAGAACGAGCGGCTCGTGCTGGAGCCGCTCATGTGATCGGCTGTGATTGACACAGCCGATCACGTGGTAAACAGCCAATTTCTATTGGCTGTTTACCTTGATCAGGGATGGGCTATGTCCGAGGGACGAGCCTCATCCCTGATCGCGCCGCAGTAGCAGCGCGCAGTAGCAGCTAGTACGGGCCGACGTCATATGACGGCGGCCCGGATCTAGACAACCACTTTGCCGACGTCATTTTACATGACTCGGTATGGAAGTGGTTAAATAGCCTTGCAAACTTGCAAACTTTGAAAACCATTTCTTTCTGTGTATGTGTGCGCTATTATATTGTTCAATTTGTACATTGGTCTTTTAGTAGCACCAACCAGAGAATTGTGCGTTTTCAGGGTGTGCCCCCCAATATCATTTTTGATTCTATTTGGAGTCTGCAGCCCTAGTTTCAGTCACTCTTCACTCCACTGGAGCATTTAGGGCATCCTGGGCTTCGGTCGTCAGGTTTTAGTTTCTCAGGTTTGTAAAGAAGCCTCTTGGTCTTCAGTTCATACCTTTACCATACTTTATAAGGCTGATAATTTTTCTCCATTCACACAGGGTGATGATATGCGTGCCCTTGTACTGGGCCTTCTTTTCTTGCCACACAGTGTGAATTCGGGAACACGCATCCACATGGTCATATTGGGACCCAGCGGCTGTGTCCCTGCAGCCAGCTGCGTGTCCCAATAGACAACAATGGGATGCCAGCACAGGGATGCACGCAACACCTGTGCATCCCTGTGATGGGAAAAACAGCTCTGCATGGGTCATACATATCATTGCCCAGTGTGAATGGGGCCTTAATAATTCTACATAGTTTTGTGCTGTTGGCAAAAAATGGCTACATTATATTCGCCTAACAGATTGTAAATAACAGACTGAAAATTAATTAGAGTGCAACACTTATCCCTGTGCTAAAAGTGCTCTGTTTGTTTGAATATAATTTGTTGACAAACACCATTTAGCTCAAGAGTAGGGTTGAGCGAACACCTAGATGTCCGTGTTCGACGGGTTCGGCCGAACTTTAAAAAAAAGTCCGGGTCCGTGTCCCGGACTTTTACCGAACTTTTCCCGGACACCGAACCCCATTGAAGTCAATGGGGACCCGAACTTTAAGGCACTAAAATGGCTCTAAAACACCAAAGGAAAGGGCTAGAGTGCTGCAAATGGCAGCAAAACGTAATTAAGAGCATGGCAAGTGCTCTGCAAACAAATGTGGATAGGGAAATAACTTAAAACAACAAAAAAAAAACAGAAAAATAAAACAATGTTCTTCTTCATCTCTGAAGGACGAGGCCCATATGGAGTAGGAGGGAGGTTGAGGTGGTGGTGGATGTGGCGGTGACATAGGCGTGCGCACAGGGTGTGCTGGGTGTGCCTGGGCACACCCTAATCACCTAGGGCACATAGCATTGCCAGTGAGGAGATGGGAAAGATCTCCCTGGGACCTGCTCTGCTCTATTTCTCCTTGCCTACAGGTACATGGCCCCGATACATTACTCTCCCTGCTGGCAAACACATGCATGTGTATTTCAACTTTGGGGTGCACACCTTAATGCAATAGGCTGCGCACACCTATGGGCGGTGTAGGTGGAAGCGGCGGTGGAGGAGGACCAGGGCCGGATTAACAGCATCATGGGCTTGGTGCTGAGGATTTTGAAGGGCCTTAAGGGCCGTGCCTTGCCATGCACCCAGAGTAGGAAGGGTGCAGCCATGCATGCCTAATTCAACATGGGATGCTGTCTCTGAAGCCCATAAACACATCCATGCATCGCCAACTGTCCCTCCTTGTCCGGCCTTCACGCTGTGTGGGGAGGTTCTGAGGGTGCTGCCTGGGGAAGCGAGCATAGAAGCCAGACTTCTGTGTTTACAAGTGACAGAAGAGCGGTAACAGTGAATATGGCCAACCCGGGGCCTATATAAAAGGTAGGGGCCTGGAGCTGCAGCTCCAATAGCCCCTACATTAATCTGGCCCTGAGGAGGAGGACGAGGTAGCCAACACTGCTTCTTTTCAAAAATTTTAAATGAGGGTACACCCCAAAAGAGTGAGAAAGAGCAAAAATGGAACAATGGGTGGGTAAGGTCGGTATCCATTGCTATTCTGCATAAGGTACGGAAAAGTCCCGTGGGATCCATGCCTGGTTCATTTTAATGAACGTGAGCTTGTCCACATTGTCTCTGGACAGGCGGCTGCGCTTGTCTGTTATAACGCCCCCAGCCGTGCTAAATACCCGTTCAGATAATACACTGGCTGCAGGGCACGCCAGCACCTCCAAGGCGTAAAGGGCAAGCTCAAGCCATGTGCCCAATTTGGAGACCCAGAAGTTGAAGGGGGCAGACCCGTCATTCACTACATGTAGGCGTGTGCACACATACTGCTCCACCATGTTGGTAAAATGCTGCCTCCTGCTAAGACGTTCCATCTGAGCTGCTGGTGCTGCTGTTTGTTGTGGCGTGCTGACAAAGCTTTTCCACATTTCGGCCATGCTAACCCTGCCTTCTGAGGTGCTGGCGGTGCCCTGGTTGCGTTGGCGACCTCCTCCTCCTCCTCCTCTGCCTTGTGCTTCCACTGTGGCCCCGCTGTCAGATGGGAATGCCAGCAGCATGGCGTCTACCAGCGTGCGCTTGTACTCGCGCATCTTGCGATCGCGCTCCAGTGAGTGAATTAAGGACGGTACGTTGTCCTTGTAACGGGGATCCAGCAGCGTGGCCACCCAGTAATCAGCACAAGTTAGAATGTGGGCAACTCGGCGGTCGTTGTGGAGACACTGCAGCATGTAATCGCTCATGTGTGCCAGGCTGCCCAGAGGCAACGAAAGGCTGTCCTCTGTGGGAGGTGTATCGTCCGTGTCCTCTGTATCCCCCCAGCCACGCACCAGTGATGGCCATGAGCTGGCCTGGGTGCCACCCTGCTGTGAACATGGTTCCATCTCCTCCTCCAGCTCCTCCTCCTCCTCATCCTCCTCATCCTCCAGAACTGTGCCCCTGCTGGACAATTGCGTCCCTGGCGTTTGCGTGTGCAGGAACCCACCCTCGGAGCCCCTTGCGAATGACTGCCCTGAAAGCCTTGGAAATGTTACCTCTTCATCCTCCTCCTCCTCCTCATCCTGTGCCACATCCTCTTCCATCATCGCCCGAATTGTTTTTTCAAGGAGGCATAGAAGTGGGATAGTTAAGCTGAGAACGGCGTCATTGCCACTGGCCATGTTGGTGGAGTACTCAAAACAGCGCAACAAGGCACACAGGTCTCGCATGGAGGCCCAGTTAAATTAAATAGCGGAATAGAAAATATGATCCAAAAAAAGTGTATGTATATCACACGTACACAACCACACTGGGCCCCAATTACTATTGTTTGTACCCCTAAAAGGCTAGATGAGGAGTAGGGGGAGTATGGAACAGGCAGCACCCTCAAACCTTCAGAAGTATGAGATGAACCCCAACAACTTGGAAAGGTGGATCTCTCTCACACGTACCGACACAGACTATCCCGCAATTCAATTGATCCTCAAAGGTTTTTATTGAATAGCGGATTAGGAAATATGATCAAAAAAAGTGTATGTATCTCGCACGTACACAACCACACTAGGCCCCAATTACTATTGTTTGTACCCCTAAAAGGCTAGATGAGGAGTAGGGGGGGTATGGAACAGGCAGCACCCTCAAACCTTCAGAAGTATGAGATGAACCCCAACAACTTGGAAAGGTGGATCTCTCTCACACGTACCGACACAGACTATCCCCCAATTTAACTGATCCCCAAAGGTTTTTGATTAAATAGCGGAATAGAAAATATGATCCCAAAAAAGTGTATGTATATCACACGTACACAACCACACTGGGCCCCAATTACTATTGTTTGTACCCCTAAAAGGCTAGATGAGGAGTAGGGGGAGTATGGAACAGGCAGCACCCTCAAACCTTCAGAAGTATGAGATGAACCCCAACAACTTGGAAAGGTGGATCTCTCTCACACGTACCAACACAGACTATCCCCCAATTTAACTGATCCCCAAAGGTTTTTGATTAAATAGCGGAATAGAAAATATGATCCCAAAAAAGTGTATGTATATCACACGTACACAACCACACTAGGCCCCAATTACTATTGTTTGTACCCCTAAAAGGCTAGGAGTAGGGGGAGTATGGAACAGGCAGCACCCTCAAACCTTCAGAAGTATGAGATGAACCCCAACAACTTGGAAAGGTGGATCTCTCTCACACGTACCAACACAGACTATCCCCCAATTTAACTGATCCCCAAAGGTTTTTGATTAAATAGCGGAATAGAAAATATGATCCCAAAAAAGTGTATGTATATCACACGTACACAACCACACTAGGCCCCAATTACTATTGTTTGTACCCCTAAAAGGCTAGGAGTAGGGGGAGTATGGAACAGGCAGCACCCTCAAACCTTCAGAAGTATGAGATGAACCCCAACAACTTGGAAAGGTGGATCTCTCTCACACGTACCAACACAGACTATCCCCCAATTTAACTGATCCCCAAAGGTTTTTGATTAAATAGCGGAATAGAAAATATGATCCCAAAAAAGTGTATGTATATCACACGTACACAACCACACTAGGCCCCAATTACTATTGTTTGTACCCCTAAAAGGCTAGGAGTAGGGGGAGTATGGAACAGGCAGCACCCTCAAACCTTCAGAAGTATGAGATGAACCCCAACAACTTGGAAAGGTGGATCTCTCTCACACGTACCAACACAGACTATCCCCCAATTTAACTGATCCCCAGAGGTTTTTGATTAAATAGCGGAATAGAAAATATGATCCCAAAAAAGTGTATGTATATCACACGTACACAACCACACTAGGCCCCAATTACTATTGTTTGTACCCCTAAAAGGCTAGGAGTAGGGGGGAGTATGGAACAGGCAGCACCCTCAAACCTTCAGAAGTATGAGATGAACCCCAACAACTTGGAAAGGTGGATCTCTCTCACACGTACCAACACAGACTATCCCCCAATTTAACTGATCCCCAAAGGTTTTTGATTAAATAGCGGAATAGAAAATATGATCCCAAAAAAGTGTATGTATATCACACGTACACAACCACACTAGGCCCCAATTACTATTGTTTGTACCCCTAAAAGGCTAGATGAGGAGTAGGGGGAGTATGGAACAGGCAGCACCCTCAAACCTTCAGTATGAGATTGTGTTCACTGTACCCCACAAAGATTGAGTTCACTGCACCCCACAATGATTGTGTTCACTGCACCCCACAAAGATTGTGTTCACTGCACCTCACAAAGATTGTGTTCACTGTACCCCCCAAAGATTTTGTTCACTGCACCCCACAAAGATTCTGTTCACTGTACCCCACAAAGATTGTGTTCACTGCACCCCAAAAAGATTGTGTTCACTGCACCCCAAAAAGGATGTTGTTCACTCCACCCCAAAAAGATTGTGTTCACTGCACCCCACAAAGATTGTGTTCACTGCACCCCAAAAAGATTGTGTTCACTGCACCCCAAAAATGATTTTGTTCACTGCACCCCAAAAAGGATTTTGTTCACTGCACCCCAAAAAGGATGTTGTTCACTCCACCCCAAAAAGATTGTGTTCACTGCACCCCAAAAAGATTGTGTTCACTGCACCCCACAAAGGATTTTGTTCACTGCACCCCAAAAAGATTGTGTTCACTGCACCCCAAAAAGGATGTTGTTCACTGCACCCCAAAAAGGATTTTGTTCACTGCACCCCAAAAAGATTGTGTTCACTGCACCCCACAAAGGATTTTGTTCACTGCACCCCACAAAGATTGTGTTCACTGCACACCAAAAAGGATTGTGTTCACTGCACCCCAAAAAGATTTTGTTCACTGCACCCCAAAAAGATTGTGTTCACTGCAGCCCAAAAAGATTGTGTTCACTGCAGCCCAAAAAGATTGTGTTCACTGCAGCCCAAAAAGATTGTGTTCACTGCAGCCCAAAAAGATTGTGTTCACTGCAGCCCAAAAAGATTGTGTTCACTGCAGCTCACACACAGAAAAATGGATGTGGATCACTGACACCTGCCTATCTCCAATCCCACACCACACAGCAATATCGATTGTAGTTTGTAGAACACAGTTTCCCTAAAATTCAGCAGACTCTGTCCCTAACAGGATTGAGAAGAGATCGTAGATCAGGATTGAGTGCAGATTCACCCCACCCCCCACACAGCAATATCGATTGTAGTTTGTAGAACACAGTTTCCCTAAAATTCAGCAGACTCTGTCCCTAACAGGATTGAGAAGAGATCGTAGATCAGGATTGAGTGCAGATTCACCCCACCCCCCACACAGCAATATCGATTGTAGTTTGTAGAACACAGTTTCCCTAAAATTCAGCAGACTCTGTCCCTAACAGGATTGAGAAGAGATCGTAGATCAGGATTGAGTGCAGATTCACCCCACCCCCCACACAGCAATATCGATTGTAGTTTGTAGAAGACACTGACCCTATATAATTCAGCAGACTCTATCCCTAAAATGCCTACAACTCGCCCTGCCTAAACACTCCGACCTGTCCCTCAATTCTATCCGGACACAAATGGTTTTTTCCTGCCTATCTTTCCCTAATCAGCAGCCAGCACGTTGATGTGTGCTCTCTGTCCCTGAATCTAAGCAGCATAATGACGCCGCTGCGGCTGCCTCGAACTTATAAAGACTTGGTCACATGCTTCAGACGGCCAATCACAGCTACTGAGACATTTGCAGGCATGGCTGGGATGGCTTAAGGCACACCAGTTAAACGATTGTTGATTGGCTGTTGAAAGCCCGCCATGAAAAGAGCGCCAAAGCATGCAAAACCCGGAAATAAAACGACCGAACACGGATTTTTACCCGAACATACAGTAAAGTGTCCGTGTCCGTGTTCGGGTACAAAAAATCCAATTATTCGGTACGAACACGAATAATACAGTCCGTGTTCGCTCAACACTACTCAAGAGAGCTAACGCAGAGCTAACACAACAGGAGAAATATACACTATATATACAGTATAATATAATATAATATATATATATATATATATATATATATATATATATATATATATATATATATATATATATATATATATTCAAAAAAATTGAGTAATTTTCAGTTCAGTTTGATGAAATTTCAGAATTATAGTCCTATAGCTGAAAATAGGGCCTTAGGCTGGTGTTAAAGCTTTGTAAATTTGGCCTTTTATCGTTATCTTTTAACCACATACAAACATTCTCCTCTAATCCTTGCATTCTTAACTGCTGTGCCAGGCATAATATGAGTAACCGCATCAAATTAGCAGAATCCAAGTGTACCACGTAAAGAGATTTTTCAGTACCCAGATTTAAATTTATCTCCTCATTCAAATGGATTTTGTTAGATGGAACTTGTCATTCAAAAACATATGCTGATTGTCTATTAGATTGATCACTACCATATTGTATTATTTTATTCACAAAATACATTCATATTATTGACACACAAAAAATATCAGGCTTACTGGTATATAGTCACTGTCCTTAAATAATAGTACCAATCTTGTGGGATTGACACATTTTAAGGATAGTTTAAGAAAATAAGATCTATTGGTTTATCAGTTAGTGATCAGTTAGTGGTTGTAAACTTCCCTTTACCGTTTTGTGGAAATAACATGGTGTGGGCGGGTTTCTGTCAGTCACAGGCTGTAGCACCCCTCCAGCCTGTATCTTAAAATAAGAGGGAGGTGAAGCCACAATTAATCCACATATTATATATCACTCTATTGTGTTTAGCTGGGTAGTGGGTATGGAAGAAGAATGGAGTGGGCTTTCATTTACCACTGTGTGCACACCCACATGTGTGACGCTTAAGTCCCGTGGGCTGCTCAGATGTGATAGGGAGAAAATGCTTAACTTAGAAAGTCACTGAAAACTGAACATGTGCAGTGCTGCCACCACAACTGCAAAATTCCTAGCTAAATTGGGGACATGGATAGAAGGGGAAGATAAAGAGCAGTATGATCAACCATTTTATTTTTTGCAGAATACAGAAATGAATCTCATAATGACTGAGTGTGTATGAACAGCATGTAATACAGCATATATTGATAGTTTTTTATGATGTGGGTTTAGTGACACTTTAACCACTTAAGGACCGGAAGGTTTTACCCCCTTAATGACCAGGCCATTTTTTGCGATACGGCACTGCGTTACTTTACCTGACAATTGCGCGGTCATGCAACGCTGTGCCCAAATAAAATTGATGTCCTTTTTTCCCACAAATAGAGCTTTCTTTTGGTGGTATTTGATCACCTCTGCGTTTTTGCGCTATAAACAAAAAAAGAGCGTCAATTTTGAAAAAAAAATAAAAAATTTTACTTTCTGCTATAAAACATTCCCAATAAAAAAAATGTAAAAATCGAATTTTTTCATCAACTTAGGTCAATATGTATTCTGCTACATATTTTTGGTTATTTATTTTTGTTTGGTCCACCATACACTGTAACAAATCTTGTGGGAAAAACAAATAAAAATAATCTAATTGTGAAAAATGAGTAGTGCTGGGCTGCACACCTGGCTGTGTGGTGAAAGGGGGGATTATAGTCGACCCTGAGCTGGCTGGCAACCATAATGGGTTTGCAGGTTGTTTTCTAGTTGTGGAGGTACCCCATCCAACTGGACGAATCTGTTTAATAATCATGTTCTAAATTAATCCCACAATTTGGGTTTAGGCCACAGCGTTTTTATTTTTATGTTTATCCAGAATATAGCTGACCCTGAGCTGGCAGGCAACCATAATGGGTTTACCAGGGTATTGGGAAGGAAGGTTTGGGCCCGGATTATTCTGGTTTGGTGTGTTATTCCAGTGCTGATACTGGGGTCCTCTTCCTGGGGTCTAGCTCTGTTTGTGTTGGTGCCGTTGAGGTGTAAGGCGCTGCTGGTGGTAGGCAGGTCTTCAGATCTTGTTCTCCTTATTCTTTTAGGAGGGACTGTTTCCTCCTCTGATTTGGTCCCCGATCCACAACGCTCTACTGGCTTGAATTCCGAACCAGAATCGAATGATGAGAGATCCCCGCTGCTCTCATCATCCGACATAGTAAGGATTGTATATGCCTCCTCAGATATAAAAAATCTTCTGGACATGGCGGCTGGTATTGATGGCCTATGTGACAGATCACTGATGGTGGTACTGATGGCCTGTGTGGCAGGTCACTAATGGCAGTACTGATGGCCTTTGTGACAGGTCACTGAAGGCGGTACTGATGGCCCGTGTAACAGGTCACTGATGGCGGTACTGATGGCCTGTGTGACATACTGATTACGGTACTGATGGCCTGTGTGACAGATCCAGATGAACTGTGTGACAGATGGACTGTGTGACAGATCCAGATGAGCAGTTTGACAGATCCAGATGGGCTGTGTGACAGATCCAGAGCCTGGGGGCATGCATTAGTGGCGCATCCTTTTTGACGTCATATGATGCCCAGTCAGGATAATTTAACCACTTTGCGGCCGTCATTTTGCTATATGACAGGCAGGAAGTGGTTAATGGTCTGTTCTGTACACCAAAAAAAAAAAAGTATATTGTAGCCAAATCAAATATCCTTGTTTTGCTCCCACTGACTTAGGAGTATTTATTACTTTCACTGTTTGCTGATGTAGAGGCATAGTTTACTACAACTGACCACCAACATAGGGGAATTTTTGCGCTCACTGACCTCTGATGCTGCAGCATTTTTTAACTGCTATAGACTACAGTGCGGAAGACAGTAAATTGACTCTTTGATGAAAATGTTTGGGGGACACCACTTGTAAGTAAATTAGTACATGAATTTGTATGGGATAAGGAAATATATCTTTCATTCTTAAGATAGCTTGATGATGATTTTTTTTCTCCTATTTAGGAAGAAAAATATGACCTGTGAAATAACGCGTGACATTCTAAGTGGTCCTGGCGGTAGATACAAGTGTTTTTATTATACGCTGGTCTACTTGCACAGATATAAGTGCAGTTTTCTTAAATAAAAGCTTGAGATTTTAATACTACAATATGAAGGCCGTTTATATGTTTTGACATGCATGTTGCCGGAGTGATATAAACCGGAGGAAGAATGAGAAATCTGGCGTAAAGAAACCCATATGAATGTAATATAAAGCACTTTATGACACTATATACGTGGGTCATATAGAAGAGTTGAGAGCACTGTGAGCACAGTGGTGACATGAGTGGTTTGTGTGCACTTTGCAGAATTGTAATTTTGGGCACTACTCCTAATCCCCAACACTTGCACATAAACCAATATATGAAAGCGTATCACGTTGAATGAAGAGCGAGTTAAAGGAGACACAGAGATGTTTTTATACACAGAATGATTTATTTCAGTTTTGTGTTTTGTCATTGTGATTACACAAATGTAAGGATAAGAGTGTATGATTTATAGAGATAAGCACATGTGGTATATATTGTATAATATTAGACAGAGCAGCACCATTTTGTTTAATTTGTGATCTATATATATATATGTGGGAACACATAAGGTGTTGGCAGCAGTCACGTGTAGTTTTTCTTTTAAATCATTTATCATTCCTTTTTAGTTTGTTTTTTTTTCACAAGTTTTAGTTGTATATGGTGGCCCTGAAGTTAATTTTTTAACTTCAGGGCCACCATATATATTATTGACTGGACCAGTCTTTTTCAACCAGGGTGCCTAGAGGTTTCTTCAGGGGAGCCTTGTAATTTGCCTAAACATTGCCCAAAAATTGTATACAAGCTGGCATGTGGATGAAGGCTGCCTTTTAGTAACACAAAGCCACGGATATTTTCATTGTGCACCACTAAAACGTTCTAGCTGCCGGCATTCTAACGACCAATGGCGCCATCAGTTACAGTATAATCACTTATTTTTACTGTTTTACATAGCTATACCTGCAAAAGGGACCAGCCTGAAGTGATCTAGCAGGACATCAATTTCTGACTAAAATTTCACTTTAATAGAAGTTCTATTTTAATATTGGCTTTCCATTAACAATTTGCTGTTCTCAAAGATCTCATCTAATCTTGGCCTAACACCAATAGAAAATCTTCCTTACCAAAAGGAAGATTTCTTTTTACCACATAGAGCTTCCAGAATCAATTTTGAATATAGCTAAAGCAGAACTACTCTGCATCTAAGCACAACAAACCTAAAACAATATTGGATTAATTTTTAGTATTCAAAGCAAACTCGCCCATCCATCCACATCTCCATGCTTTACTTTGTTGAGAGTTCACTTTTTTAAAAAACACTGCCTAGCACTTCAAACTGTGTCCATCTTGAGTGAGGGCAAATTAATCATGCAGCATTTACTTTCTGGAATCATTCTGCCCTTATCTCAGGCATGCATTCAGAGGGTTTGCTTAGATGAGAAAACCCCCTCCTCCCCTCCTGAAGACTCCTCGGATGTATGACATTATTTGCCTAGGCCTGGAAACCAGGAAGTAACTGAAGAAAAATAAAAAAAGGAAATATACTCTCTATTTACTAACACTAGTAGTATAAGGATTTAAAATAGTTCATGATGATTGAGAGAGGAAAATAAGTCATCCATCAGTGCCAGTTTACACTGGTGCGATGCGGGAACCCTGCATCGCACCCGTCTCGCAGGTAGTTCCCACTGCCATATGGGAACTGCTGGGTTGGTCAATACAAAGTTAATGACACCCCCAGATTAGTTTGCATATTGCAGTGTGAACTGTCAGTTCGTACAGGAATTGGATCTCATAGGTGTGAACACCCATGCAATCCAGTTCTGGTGCAGACCAAAAAAAGGGTCCTGCATGAGTTTGGTCCGAATGCAATGCGAATTCAGCGATACAATCTGTATGTATGGCTGAATTTGCATCGCACAGACATCACATGTGATTTTTAAAGCAGTGCGGTGCGAATCGCATGCGATGTCTGACATCGCTATAGTGTGAACCGGCACTCACTGCATTAAAGTGGAATTTAGGTTGAACAGCGAGATATAAACAATAGACTGTAATTATAGTCAAAAGTAATCTATTGTATTAGGTGTTATATCATTGTTTTCCCTTTGGTGTCTAGAAGATGAATAAAAACAACCTTAGCAGTTTGCACAATGGTTTAGATGATTTCCTCCTCACTGTTGGATCTTTAATTTTTGACAGTTTGACTTATGTTCTCTCAATTTTTGGCATCTGTGACAAGGCTCTGTCTATTTTTTTTCCATAATTACCATGCCTCTTTAAGTCAAGGTGAAACACAATGTTCTGCCGTGCATATTTGTTAGTTATTCTTTTATTAGTCTTGCTTTTGGATTCTAATTTTCGATTACACACTAATCATTTTGTTCTTTAAAGTGTACCTATGGTTAAAATATAAAACCATATCTTTATTTTCAGAGTGTATTGCAGATATTCCTGTCTACTTCAATTAATCTGCACAATCGGGAAGTTTGTAAACTTAGGACCCTTTCATGCGTGCGTTCCAATCAGGTCCACCTGTCAGTTTTTCAGGTGGACCTGTTGGGACGCTCCATGCACCCCTATGGAGCAGCGGATGTCAGCAGTGACATGTTCTGCTGACAACCGCTGCTATCCGGTCCTGTCCTTGAAATCCAGACTATTGTTTTCAGAGGATCGGATTGGATGAAAATGGACAGTCGGTCCGTTTTCATCCGATCTCCCATAGAGAAGAGCAGGGATCTGACAGGTCAGTCTCCGCAAAGTAAGCAGAAACAGACCTGTCATCTACCAGTCCCCGCTAAGCAAAACTGAGTCCGCCGGGCCTAAAGCCCATGTGAAAGGACTCTTACTTTGTGAAGAATCCTACACATTTACTTGCTTGAATTCTGTGAGCCGTATTCATAGTGAGCCTGCCTTCTGAACTACAGAGTTGTTGGGAGGAGGAGGTTCAGAAAGCATAATCAGTACAGGAAATGTACTGCATCACCACAGATTTCAGGCAGCAAGGTACCATGTCCATGTGATATATAGTATAGTAGAGAATGCGGGAATTATGGAAAGAGATGGGCAGTTCTCATGTGAAAGATTTCAAGTAAGCTTATATTGCATTGTCAAAAATAACTATTGTTTGTATTGCCATTACTATGCCGATGTTACAAAAACAGGCTGGACCCTGTAAGTACAGATCAGCTGTGAGCGCCTCTTCTGCCCCCCCCCCCAATTACTTTGTGGCTGCACAGCGGGCTGTGTATATGCTCACTCCTTCTCCTCCCCCCCTCCCTTCTTGTAGGAACAGCAAGGAGACTGGAGGATACGTGGCAGCAATGGATCATGGGACATGCAGCGATATTCAGTGCAAGTGAATGAGGGGGGTGAACTACAGGAGCTGACAAAGCCTTGAAAACTGGGGGGGGGGGGCAAAGTTTTACTTAGCAATTGAGCAGAGTTCTGGGCAGTGCAGTATGGGGAACCAGAGAATGCAGTCCTGTTGCTCTGTATGCCTACACCAGTAGAGAGAGTGTTGTAAGGGCTAGAGTGCTGAGGACTGAGCCTCTGAGAGTTTTTTTTTCTGCTGGGAGAGTACCAGAGTGGTACAGACCTGTTGACTGTGAGTGTCTGTGCCTGCCAGAAACAGAAAAGTTGAGCATGAGAAAGCCAGAGTTGAGGCTAGAGGCCATGATCATGAGGCCTAAGTTACCGGGATTGGGTTCCTGAGGGCAGAAGACTGCCAAGCGTCCTGGACAAGGTTTGCTTGTACCAAAAGTGAGTGGATTCAGCTATTCTTGTTGTTGATCCAATACAACCGGAGACTTTCCTTTTTGCTTAACTGCCGGACAGTACTTCACAGCATGCAGTCTTAAAGAGTTGCACCACTGTACAGACAGGCCCCAATGAAAGCCGGCTTGGGATGGCAAATTAGGCGACAAGTGCTATAGGAACATTTCCCAGGGGTACCCCACATAGGAAAGCCTAGACACATCTGTGTCTGTCTAGGGGTATTCATGTAGGGTGCACTTGGGGACGCTTCTTAAACAGCTGTTGCAAAGAGTTGCTGTGAGGTTGTTCATTGCCATTTATACTTTTTCTGTATATTCTGTTTTTTTTTTTTAAACTGTCTGTATCATGTTAACTTTGTTCAGTATACTTTGTTCAGTATATGTAATTGCCATGCCCTAGCACCGTATTCACATCAATTAATTTACTGCAATTCAACTGATTTTTCACTTGTTTATTGATGTTGGCGTTGTGACGTTAATGTTACTTTGACATTATACCTACTTTATTTACAATATAATAGCCTGGTGTTTATTTTCTATATGTCAGTACAGTAGTTGTGGTAGCATACTAATGCCCAAACTGACATTTTTGTCTTTGGAGAACATTAAGATATATCCAGGTGAGGGGGCAAAGCGGTTTACAGTGTTTACGGTTGTGGCAGAGAACAGAGGACCCAGCAGTTTACAGAGTCGTGTGTGTGTGTGCGTATATATATATATATATATATATATATATATATATATATATAGTGTCTTGTAAAAGTAATTATACCCCTTGAAATTTTCCACATTTTATCATGTTACAACCAAAAACGTAAATGTATTTTATTGGGATTTTATGTGATAGACCAACACAAAGTGGCACATAATTGAGAAGTAATAAAGGAAAGTAATAAATGTTTTTTTTAAAAGTGTGATGTGCATTTGTATTCAATCCCCTTTACTCTGATACCCCTAACTAAAATCTAGTGGAACCAATTGGCTTCAGAAGTCACCTAATTCATAAATAGAGTCCATCTGTGTGTAATTTAATCTCAGTATAAATACAGCTGTTCTGTGAGTCCCTCAGAGGTTTGTTAGAGAACCTTAGTGAACAGACTGCATTATGAAGGCCAAGGAATACATCAGACAGGTTAGGGATAAAATTGCGGAGAGGTTTAAAGCAGGGTTAGGTTTTAAAAAAAATACCAATAATAAAGATATAATACTGCGCTAAATAAACAAACCCTATATCAACAGAAAAAAAGCAGCTTGCACCAATCCTGAAATGTTGATTTAAATAAGCTTAAAATAACATGCAGCGCTTTTGATATTAAAATCCACAAAAAATCAATTGGGTAGTAAAAGTTCATAAGAAATCCACACACAGATGTATGAATGGGGAATCCCAGGAACAGACAGAGTAAAAGTTGTATGTTGTGAATCCAGAAGCCACCACCAGCAAACACCAGGTGTCCAAGCCTCTTACCGGATCTGACAGACCCTCATTATAAAGATCAGTCAAGCGTGCCCAATAAACAATCACTCATGTGGAGCCGATCCCAGATCCAAAAATCTTCCAAGTCAGGCAGCCCAGTCTCAGTGAATGACAGACCTCAGATCAGAGATATAAAGGGAGACTACTCATGGTATTGTACATCAGACTAAGGTTTTATTGAAAGTAAAATTGGCCTCTTACACATTGTCCAGTAAAACACAGCATGGAACGATATGTATGCAGATCAGTAGCTCTGGACTCCAAAAAAATGGTCGCCGGATCCTCCTCAGCAACAAGCACCACGCCAGCCAAGCTCCGCCTACATGTTTCGTTTTACACAAACGTCATCAGGGGGGCATGGCCGGCGAAGCCAATCACAATCTTATATACCAGAGGAGGGAGGGGCGCACAATCACAAACAGGAAAAGGAAGCGGAGCGAGCTGCATTCCAGCAGACAGGAAGTGTACGCCCACACACCAGGGACACCCCCAACTAGCGCCCGCAAATCCAAATAATATAGAATTGATAATAATCCTTGCCAAACTTAGATCCTAATGTAAAAACATATCAAGGATCAAAATATGTGCAGGGGAAATAAGCATTACATGGATGCCGATGCATAGTAGGACCGGCACCATCTTGTGGCCACAGAACTAACTAAACAACAATGCTGTAATCCTAAAGAACAGACACAATAACATAACATAAATTATACAAATCTGATACATAAAAGTTAAAACCACATATAAAAAGGGAATGATAAAATATGCTAAGAAACTATAAAAATCTGATTGGAAAATAAATAAACAAATAAATAATTACCAATCAGATTAATGGAAGATTTATGCATTATTGATAAAAGCATTAACGTCCCATTCAATGTTTAAACCGAATGGGACATAAGTTCTTGCGTTAAAGATCCAGCGGGTCTCCAACTTGTAAACTCCCCTAACTTTAAAAAAATACCACAAACTTTTACCATCTCACGGAGCACTGTTCAATCCATCATCTGAAAATGGAAAGAGTATGGCACAGCTGTAAACCCTACCAAGGCATGGCTGTCCACCTAAACTGACAGGCTGGGCAAGGAGAGCATTAATCAGAGAAGCAGCCAAGAAGCACATGGTAGCTCTGGAGGAGCTGCAAAGATCCAGGTGGGAGAATCTGTCCACAGGACAACTATTAGTTGCACACTCCACAAATCTGGCCTTCATGGAAGAGTAGCAAGAAGAAAGCCATTGTTGATAGAAAGCCCTAAGAAGTCCCGTTTGCAGTTTGTGAGAAGCCATGTGGGGGACACTGCAAACATGTGGAAGGTGCTCTGGTTTTGCTTTTTGGCCTAAAAGCAAAACGCTCTGTGTGGTGGAAAACTAACACTGCATATCACCCTGAACACACCATGAAAAATATTGGTGGCAGCATCATGTTGTGGGGATGCTTTTCTTCAGCAGGGACAGGGAAGCTGGTCAGAGTTGATGGCAAGATGGATGGAGCCAAATACAGGGCAATCTTATAAGAAAACTTGTTAGATTATCCAAATGACTTGAGACAGGGGTGGAGGTTCACCTTCCAGCAGGACAACGACCCTAAACATACAGCCAGAGCTACAATGGGAGTGTTTAGATCAAAGAATATTCATGTGTTAGAATGGCCCAGTCAAAGTTCAGACTTAAATCCAATTGAGAATCTGTGGCAAGACTTGACAATTGCTGTTCACAGATGTTTTCCATCCAATCTGACAGAGCTTGAGCTATTTTGCAAAGAATAGGCAAAAAATTTCACTCTCTAGATGTGCGAAGCTGGTACCGGTAGAGACATACCAAAAAGACTTGCAGCTATAATTGCAGCGAAAGGTGGTTCTACAAAGTATTGACTCTGGGGGGCTGAATACAAATGCACGACACACTTTTTAGATATGTATTTGTAAAACATTTTGAAAACCATTTATCATTTTCCTTCCACTTCCCAATTATGTGCCACTTTGTGTCGGTCTATCACATAAAATCCCAATAAAATAAATTTACGTTTTGTAACATGACAAAATGTGGCAAATTACTTTTACGAGGCACTATATATAAACCACTTTGCTCCCCTCACCTGGATACCTGGATATATCTTAACGTGCCCCAAAGACAAAATGTCAGTTTGGGCACTTCCCAATTATGTGCCACTTTGTGTTGGTCTATCACATAAAATCCCAATAAAATACATTTACATGTTATGTTGTAACATAACAAAATGTGGAAAGTTTCAAGGGGTATGAATACTTTTTGAAGGCACTGTATTGTGACAGGATGATTCTGTAATTTTGGAAGAAACTGTGTTTTAATTTACTCTGTGGTTGGAAATATCCAGCTGGGGACCTGTAGCCTGAAGATTTCATAGTGATCTGTGTGGGAGGAAATCTCTAGTCCTAGGACCAAGATTTGGGAATAGTTAGGACACTGATTGTTCAGGTGGGTTCTGGGCTAATAGTAGAGTCAGGACCAGGGTTCTGGGCTCCACTCTCCTGAGGAGTCCAGGTGTGCAAGGGAGAAGTGTGCATGTCTGCACAGTGCAGTCTGACAGAGAGACAGAGGGCCCAAGCCCGCAGGCTGGAGCAGCAGGGAAGCTTTGAAAGAGAGTGCCAGCAGAGGTATAGAGTGTGTACCGAACAGGGACACTGTTACAGGGTCAAGAGGACTGAGGCCAAAGCCTGAGCAGCAGTGCTGACCAGAGAGCCAGATGGCTTGGTATTTTTCAATAATATCTGTGTGAAGTTCAAACAAACAAAAGTGGGTACACCCCTAAGTGACAATGTCCAAATTGGGCCCAAATTGTCAATATTTTGTGTGACCACCATTATTTTCCTGCACTGCCTTAACCCTCCTGGGCATGGAGTTCACCAGATTTTCACAGGTTGACACTGGAGTCCTCTTCCACTCCTCCATGACGACATCACTGAGCTGGTGGATGTTAGAGACCTTGCACTCCTCCAACTTCTGTTTGAGGATGCCCCACAGATGCTCAATAGGTCTGGAGACATGCTTGGCCAGACCATCACCTTTACCCTCAGCTTCTTTAGCAAGGCAGTGGTCGTCTTGGAGGTGTGTTTGGGGTCGTTATGTTGGAATACTGCCCTGTGGCCCAGTCTCCGAAGGGAGGGGATCATGCTCTGCTTCAGTATGTCACAGTACATGTTGGCATTCATGGTTCCCTCAATAAACTGTAGCTCTCCAGTGCCGGCAGCACTCATGCAGCCCGAGATCGTGACACTCCCCAAATCATGCTTGAGTGTAGGCAAGACATACTTGACTTTGTACTCCTCACCTGGTTGCTGCCACACACGCTTGACACTGTCTGAACCAAAAAATGCATCATCTTTAGAAGAGGCTTCCTTCTAGGACGACAGCCATGCAGACCAATTTTATGCAATGTGCGGCATATGGTCTGAGCACTGACAGGCTGACCCCCCAACCTTTCAACTTCTGCAACAATTATGGCAGCACTCATAGGTCTATTTCCCAAAGACCACGTCTGGATATGACGCTGAGCACATGCACTCAACTTCTTTGTTCAACCATGGCGAGGGCTGTTCTGAGTGGAACCTTTCCTGGTAAGCTGCTGTATGGTCTTGGCCACCATGCTGCAGCTCAGTTTCAGGATCTTGGCAATCTTCTAATAGCCTAGGCCATTTTTATGTAGAGCAACAATTCTTTTTTTCAGATCCTCAGCAAGTTCTTTGCCATGAGATGCCATGTTGAACTTCCAGTAACCAATATGAGAGAGTGAGAGCGATAACACCACTTTGAACACACCTGAGACCTTGTAACACTAACAAGTCACATGACACCGGGGAGGGAAAATGGCTAATTGGGCCCAATTTGGACATTTTCTCTTAGGGGTGTACTAATTTTTTTTGCTAGCAGTTTAGACATTAATGGCTGTGTGTTGAGTTATTTGAGGGGACAGCAAATTTACACTGTTATACAAGCTGTACACTCACTAATTTACATTGTAGCAAAGTGTAATTTCTTCAGTGTTGTCACATGAAAAGACATAATAAAATATTTACAAAAATGTGTGTGGGGGGGGTTACTCACTTTTGTAAGATACTGTGTATGTATATACATGTATGTGTATATACTGTATATTATATCATTTTAACATAGGTGATTTGAAATAAGCATAGACTAAATTACCTTTGGTTACAGATGGGCACCCTGCTGTCAGCATACTCCTGAAGGAAATAGTAAAATTAGTGCAATGCGCGATACACATTTATACATGCTGTGTACATCTTCTTTTCAAAATAGGTTCCTTAAAGATATAAATGGTGGTAGACCATGTTTTTCAGTGGTCAAATGAACTCTAAAAGCTACCATGTCTTCAAGTGTTGGCAGCTGAAAAAGTCAGCTGTACCCACGGTTATTTTCAACATCATCGACTTTAAACTATCTTTGGTCAACATAACCTACAACAGGCTGTTTATATATTTTATATTCATGTGGCAGGAATGGTGGTAGTTTATGTTGATTCATTTGATTATTGTTCTCATTGAAAGCTGGATGATTTTAGAAAATTGCCTTGTTTATGGATGACCCTAGAGCTCACACGTGTTAGAAACTGGGTGTCCTGTATTGAGCCGATTGGGTGAATGAGCATTGAGGAGTTGGCTGCATTTTCTTGAAAGAGGATTGGTGCCAGCGGCATCTGACAATCACTGATGCTGTAGCACCTGTTCCTGTCAATAGCAGTGATTGCTTTTCCAGCACAGGCATTCTGAAGTACTGTGCACTCATGTATATGAGCCCTCATTGGCTGAAAACCTTAATTTACAATAACTGATTATATTGTTTACTGAATATTTCTTATTACTTTATGCACCTGGTAGTTGCAAATGTGTCTTTGGAAAGTACTTTTATTTATTTATTTTTAGCTTCTTCTATAGCCTTTGCCAACTATACTTATATATTCACTTAATTATTTTTATTTTAGGTGAAGCCTGACATTTTGGTTATAGGTAGATTCTTGAGAGCTAAATGACCCACTGGCTGTTCCTTTTTTACCTTTCCTTTTTGTTTTTTTCAGTAATGGCAAATTGCAATTGCAAGAAGAATTTTGTGAACCAATTAGAATTATCTGGGTTTTTAATGAATGGCTTCTAAAGAGTGGAGTGATTTTTATCTTTATCTCCAGGGTCATAAATGATTGTCTTATTTAAAGCTTTTTTTTTTTTTTTTTTTAATGAATCTTTATTTAGTGTACAAGAGAACAGACAAAAATGAGATATCAACAACAAAACTACAAAGTAGGGGAGGCAGCATAACATTGCCGCTTCCCAGGGGGCATAAAAGTGCAATACGGTACAGAACATATTGAAAATAAAACAGTAGCGTGCGTCAGCACACCATAGTGCAAATCAATATTCAGCAGGACAGATCAGAGGGCGGTCTGCCGGGTGTCATGCGCCGTGGTCAGCAACAGACGTCTGTGGGTCCCAGAGGGTGCAATTGCAAGCCCGAGGGAGCCCCAATCGGGAGCACGCCGCCGGGGGAGGGGGGCATCCGCCTCCATCATACCGCCCCCAGTGCGACGACCCCAGCCGGCGCCCCCCCCAGGCAACTCTGACCCCCCCTCAACTAACCGTGGGGGTACAGTAGGCGACTGGGAGGTACCACACAGAGGGGCTGCGTCGACCTAGGGCCAACCCCGCGGGCGGGGGTGCCAAAGGTGAGAAAGACGCTTTGTGTCTTTATTTAAAGCTTTTTAAATTGAAATAGAACATTTGAAAAAGGAACCTATTAATCCCCTTTGACCAAACTAAAGGTTTTATATAAGAAAAAAATCAACATAAAAGTCCAATTCTGTCATAATATCACCGAGATCTCAGGTCTTCTGTCTTTGGATAGATAGAATGGGTGGGCTCTTCTTGCATTGCTCCTATTTCTCTATGGTGATATGAATGCTGCCCATTGGCAGGGTCACCATAGGGTCCTGAAAACTTCCAGTGCCACATCATGACCTCACATTTAAAAGGGGCAGCAACAAGACAGGCAGTGAGCTTGGACTTGTCACAGAGCTTATCTTTGTTGGACTCTGTAACACAGAGATGTATGCTCACCCTTGCAGATATCCACAGTCCAAGGTGACCAGGTAAGAAAGCCACCTGGGCTGTGAATTTGTGTACGGGGGCTTGGCAGGGACGGTGCTCCAATAAGCAGGACCGGCAGGAATACAATGGAAAGGGAAGTCCAGGAATAACTGCAGTCACTGGAATACACGAGTCCGGATAAGGATCAGGCGATGAGAGGAAGATAAGATCACAGGAACAACATGGAGCGAAGGTAAGGATGGAAGCCGGAGTTAGTCTGGAAAACACGCTCAGGAAGCAGGAACACAGGAACAAAGTCTGTCAAACAGGAACAAAGATCAGCAATGAACTGACACTGCTCTAAGCGAGAGGCAGTGTTTTATAGCTTGCTGAATGAGCAATTAGCTTCAGGTGGACAATGAGAGACAGGAGTATACTCAGGTGAAGTCCAGCCCCTTAGTGCTGCAGGCAATACCAGATTAACAGGATTGGAACCATATGAGCTGAAGTGTGGCTCAGAGGTAGGTATTTAGTGACGACCACGCCTGGTTGTCTATAAGCCATGGCGAGAACCGTGACAGGACTACAGCAATGGATCACAACCACCGGAAGAGGCTCCACGCAAAGTTTTATTAAATGTTGGACTCTGGTATGTAAAAAAAATGTTCTTAAAGTGAAAAAAAATAAATGAACCTGACCATATCTATCCACCTTATTGTTGGTTGTCCTCCTTCCTAAAATAAAGGGTAATTAGACTTGAGTATTACAATTACTGTGTGAGATGATGAAATATTATAAAAAGGCAGTTTTATTGCTGACAATGTGCTTTTCTCAGGAAAGTTCTGTTCTTGTAAACCCTGCTAAAAAAAAAAGGCAAAATTATAGAATTGTAGAGATGTATAAAGATGGAAAATGGTCTGTCTGTTACATGCCCTGTATAATAAATGCATAGTAGAGCCGAACAGAGGGGTGCTACCAATTATTTATTTTTTTTTTTTTATTTTTTTTTTTAGGTTTTTCAGCTTTAAACACACATGTGTATTGTTATGGACAAATTAAGTCCAAACCTCAACCCAAGTGAGATCCAGTAGTGTGTTATCCTCATACACAAGTACAATTTTAGTAAAAAACAAAAATTGACATTGAAAACTATACACCTTTTAACTAGCCAGTTTCTCTTCATCATTTCCGTCACTAATTCTATACCTTGTGATCTTGGGTTGCTTTCATATACTACAAAGCCCTGGTAATAGACTACCTGGAAGGCGATGAGGTTATTTTAGTGACAATAAGGTCCCAATAGCAGTTAATAGTAAAAATCATTCATGACTTAATTGCAACAATTAATCCATACTAAAAACAATTGACTTCCAGCATCACAGAGTCAATCGGGTCAACATAAAGCACCATCAATATGGTGCTTACAGAACAAACAAACCTAAAACACAGAACACCAAATCTTGTTGTCATTCGGATGCCAAATGTGAATATGGTTTAAAGTGACAGCCGATGCGTGTAAAGCCCCTGGGGACTAGAGCTCAGTGGTAACCCCCTACTTGATGCAGTACCTGGCAAGACATGGATACATTGTAGCATAACAAATCATCACCCAATAAAGGGTATTGTGGACCAAAAGTAAGGTTATCCCAGTTGGCAATCAGTCATGTAATGCAGACCACCTGACTGATTGGTGGGTGAAATGAATGTGAGCTGACCTTCGCTGGAGAATGGTAATGTCATCCGGACAATACAAGGGACAATATATGGATAAGCAGCAGTAGGTCAATAGATAAGTAACAGTATAGGGCAAGGGAAGACAAATAGGTTAGGGGCCAGGTATAGTGTTAGAAAGCAATTCAAAATAATGTATTTTTTATTGCTCTCAAACACCTGTGCCTGGCTGCTGAAACTGCACTGCTGCTCTACTTTCATGTTTTACTACCGTGTTTCCCCGAAAGTAAGAGCTACCCTGAAAGTAAGATCTAGTGTTATTTTTGGGGAGGGCTGCAATATAAGCCCTACCCTGAAAATAAGCCCTAGTTTAGTGTATGAAAAATCCTAGGATGCACTTTATTAGTGTTTTAAATAATGTCCAATGTGTGTTTTTGTAATATAATACTGTAAAATACCTTCCCTGCATCGCCTCTCAGCTGATTCTGTCTTTCTCCTCTCATACCGTACGGTAGCTGTCAGAGGGGGATCTCAGCCCCTCCCCTCTGCAGTTTACACAGAAGCGCCGGTTTTCGATTCGAATTGTGGGAAATACCTTCGATACATCGGCCCTTCCGTGACCCCCAGCTGTCAGTGGGGGAGAAGAGGGCGGCAGAAAAGCTGAGCCCGGAGCGGCGATGTAGAAGGTATTTCACACTTTTGTAATCTAATCTACCCTGTGCTACTGTGTAAACTGCAGAGGCTGAGATCCCCCTCTGACAGGAGAGGATGAGAGACAGTATGAGGGACGGTATGAGAGACAGGAGACGGTGGGAGACACAGCAGTGATGTAATGAAGGTATTTTACACTATTGTATTACAAAAACACACACTGGACATCTAGAAAACACTAATAAAGTGCATCCTAGGATTTTATATACACTACGGTAAACTAGGTTCACACTGGATTCTTGGCACGCAGGGAGGGAAGAGAGGAACAGAACATTATAGAACCTACCCCGAAAATAAACCCTACTGTGTCTTTTGGTGCCAAAATTAATATAAGACCCGGCTTATTTTCGGGGAAACGCGGTATTAAACCCTATTATGATCTTATTATTACTAAAGTAACCCTGTTGGTCTCCCAGGTAGTCTATTACCAGGGCTTTGTAGTATATTAGTGCTTGGTTATGGTGACAACAGTGGTCTATGGGGATTCAAGACATGCAAGGGCCAAGTGTCTTATTTTTAGCTTTCAGGTTATTGGTGCTCACGCTGTAACATGGCAATTTAATTATCTACAGTTATTACTTTTGGCTGCCTGTACCTAGTGTCACACTCTTTCTCCAGTGGATCTGAGGTGTTACTGGAGGAAGAGGCTGGCCATTCCCTTATGACGTGTCCCGTAGCCACAATGTGTCTGAGCAGTCTTCTCGTTCAATGTATTTTTATTGATTTAATTAGTTTGCAGTTATACAACATATAGGTTACAGTTTTAACAGACAAAATTGTGGCTTGATAAGCCAGGTTAATGACATAAAGCATTATAAGTGAGGTTTCAATAAATTGGAAGGCGATCCTGTAAAACTGGTGTGGTCTGGATACGGTTACTAACATAAAAAGGGCTTTAAAAGGGAACAGCTACAGTTTATAGCAGTGTAACCAAAAGCAGGGAGGGTAGATAGGCAATTAGGCTTAGCCTAAAGACAGTAGGAGTAAGAAATGGCTAACTGGATAACCCAAATTGCCTACAGCTTTGTGGAGAGAAAGCAGAAAGGGGGGGAGGAAAAAAAGGCAGTCAAAGGAAAAGAAGTCAGGGCCAGGGTCAGGATGCTGGGGGTTCACCTGGATGGGGGCACACGGGAGTAATTTATCACAAATGGTGAAAGTAGATCAGCTCGAAAGCAGTAATGTAGCATCAATGTTTGAAGGGAGGTAGTGTTCAACCCATGGCTGCAAGGTCTTAAAATATTTTGTGACTCTATCTTGCAGTACAGCTTCAATCTTGATGTGGAACATGTTTGCGTCACCCTATTTTTAGTCTCAATCAAGTGGAATGAAGGGGATTTCCATGCTTTTGCTATGGTTTGTTTTGTAGCTGTGGTTATTTGTAGTAATAGTTTTAATTGAGTCTTTGAAATATTATCTGGTTGGTGGTTCAAAAATGCTATAAGGGGGTCAGGAGTGATAGTTTTCGACAACTTGGGGGAAAGAATCTGAAAAATATCTGTCCATACCAAGCATACTGTAAGGCCGGACCACCACACATGGAAATAGGTGAACACGTCTCCGCAGACACAAAGGCAGAGCGGCGAAAAGGAGGGTACGTAGTTTGACACCCTGCCACTGAGTGATAAATAACCTTAAAGGTTGACTCCAGAGGAGTGACATTTTGCATCAAAGATTTAGTGTTAATCCATTGTGTGTTCCAGTCATTAGGAGTTAAAGCGACTCCATTGTCTGTTTCCTGTTTGCTAGTTTTGCTAGTATGTTGTGTGAGGAGGTGCACAAGATATAAAGTCAGCTATAGATGGTTCACATCTTGGCCGGTTCCGCAGGTTTGAACCATCTATAGCAGGCTTGTCCAAAGTCCGGCCTGCGAGCCGCTTTGATACAGCCCCACAGGTAATTTGGAAAAATCTATTGTTGTGGCCCCTGTGCATACCTGAGCGCTGCTCAGGACCCCTGGGATCTCTGGATCTTTCAACGCAGCGGAACTGCATGTATGCCATATTAGTTCTTTTACAATTAATTTTATACATCCTCTTATATATGCTACTGTTTTGAATGACTTATACTCACAATGGTGGTCCGTCTTGGCCCGCTGCATCCAATTCCATTTTTTCCTGTTACTTGTGAATACACTATTGCAGGGGTGGCGAACAAGTTCGACAAAAGGAGCCAAAATTTTAAACTGTGAGAGTCAGAGAGCCACACCACGCAGTGACCTGCCAAAACAGACAAACACTCACACAAAAGCATATAACTTTAACAATAATATATTAAACACATAATATAACATGCTCAGTCAGGTGTTTTTTGTTACCTTGTTGAAATGATGGGATGATAATCTCAGTGGGATTTCTGGCATCTTTTGTTTCCAGTAATCTTTTGCAAATCAGGTTTGTATTCAGTTGTAGCCATGGCACAAGTGATGGAATAGGCATGGCACAAGTGATGGAATAGGCATGGCACAAGTGATGGTACAGGCATGGCACAAGTGATGGAATAGGCATGGCACAAGTGATGGAATAGGCATGGCACAAGTGATGGAATAGGCATGGCACAGGTGATGGAATAGGCATGGCACAGGTGATGGAATAGGCATGGCACAAGTGATGGAATAGGCATGGCACAAGTGATGGTATAGGCATGGCACAAGTGATGGAATAGGCATGGCACAAGTGATGGAATAGGCATGGCACAGGTGATGGAATAGGCATGGCACAAGTGATGGAATAGGCATGGCACAAGTGAGGGAAAAGGCATGGCACAAGTGATGGTACAGGCATGGCACAGATGGTATGGCATGGCACAGATGGTACAGGCATAGCACAGATGGTATGGCATGGCACAGATGGTACAGGCATGGCACAGATGGTATGGCATGGCACAGGTGGTATGGCATGGCACAGATGGTACAGGCATAGCACAGATGGTATGGCATGGCACAGATGGTATGGCATGGCACAGATGGTACAGACATGGCACAGATGGTATGGCATGGCACAGATGGTATGGCATGGCACAGGTGGTATGGCATGGCACAGATGGTACAGGCATAGCACAGATGGTATGGTATGGCACAGATGGTATGGCATGGCACAGATGGTATGGCATGGCACAGATGGTACAGGCATGGCACAGATGGTACAGGCATGGCACAGATGGTATGGCATGGCACAGATGGTACAGGCATGGCACAGATGGTACAGGCATGGCACAGATGGTACAGGCATGGCACAGATGTTATGGCATGGCACAGATGGTATGGCATGGCACAGATGGTACAGGCATGGCACAGATGGTATGGCATGGCACAGATGGTATGGCATGGCACAGATGGTATGGCATGGCACAGGTGGTATGGCATGGCACAGATGGTATAATAATGGCACAGGACAGGTGATGGAATAGGCATGAGGAGGAGGAGGACTCACTTACCAGGCTGCTGACTGGTTCCAGATGACCTCCTCACGCTGCGCCTACGGCCTGGTCTGGATCCGGTCTCTCTGAAGTGCCGACTCCCGCCGAGTCCTGGTCTCCGTCCGCTCCGGTCCTCCTGGTCGACTCGCGACGTCTTCTTCTCTCCGCTGCTGCGCACACTGTGCTCGGGCGGGAAGGAAGGTGGAAGGCGGAAGATGATGTCCTACTGTGATTGGTCCAGGCTGGAGTCTGGACCAATCACAGCCCGGACATCATAAAAGTGGGAGTGTCCCGCTGAAGAGTGCCAATCGGCGCCCCTGCTGGATTTTGATTCCACCCCCCCATACCCAGGACACAGTACGGCGCCCGCCAATGGGCGAAAATTTTACATTTTTTTTTTTTTTTTTAAATCTCATCTCTTCACGAGCCACAGTATACCATAAGTGGCAAAGAGCCAAAGAGCCGCAATCAGTTCGGCGGGGAGCCGCATGCGGCTCGAGAGCCGCGTGTTCGCCACCCCTGCACTATTGTTAACCACTTGCCGACTGCCGCATGACTATTTACTGCGGCAGTCAGCCCCCTACAGGCAAACCGACGTAGGTCTACGTCGCTCGTTCCCGCCGCTCTGGCAACGCTGATGGTCTGATTGGGTTTAGAACCGATCAGTCATCAGGTCCAGGCCAATGATTTTTGGCCTGGACCTGTTGATCGGTCCTGCCCAATCAGATACTGATCTGTGCCTGTGTCATGTAAACACAGGCACAGAAAAGACCCGCTCTCCCCTCCCCAAATCCTTTTTGGATTCATCGAGAGGATAGAGCGGATCTAAACTGTGAGTACTGCACCAGCACACCCACACACACGTTAGTTTCTGTCTTAAGGAGGTTTAGGGTCCCCGCCACCCCCCCAATAAAGATTTAACCCCCTGATCACCCCTACACCCCCTGTCACAACACACACTGTATAAAGTATATAGCATTTTCCTATATACCCGTATAAGTGTGACTTGTGACCAGGTTTAGTGCTTAACCCCGTCCCCCCCCCCCGTCCCGTCACATTACACACTAATATACAGGTAATATAGTGTTTTACTGTATTTTCTATTAGTGTGATTGTGATGTGAGTTAGCGTAAGCGAGTTAGTTTCTGTCCCAAGTAGGTTTAGGGTCCCCGCCACCCCCCCCCAAATAAAGATTTAACCCCCTGATCCCCCCAGTTAACCCCCTTATTGCCCTGTCACAGTGTCACTTTTATAGTGTACAGTTTTTTTCTGATCACTATTATTAGTGACACAGGTGACATTTATTAGTGTTAGTGTCAGTCTAGGATATCGCAGATCCCCGGCGCATAATTAGAAATAACCCCTTGATTACCACATACACACACACACATACACTTCCATTACTAGTATAATGTTTGAACAGATCAATATCTGATCTGATCAGAAATATACTAGCGTCCCCTTAGTTTAGGGTTCCCAAAACGCAGTGTTTGCACGATCAGCACTGATTCCTGCCAGCACCTGCGTTTAACCCCTCCGCCCAGCCCACCCCACCCAGGCAAGTGTAGTAATCAATAGATTACTATCACTTACAAAAAAACACAACACACAAAACCGCTGTGTTAGCAGAGACAGGCCTGATCCCTGCTAGCATTAGCAGTTTTTTTTGGTAGCGGTTGAAATAGTCCTTGACAACCAGGTGCTTTTTTACCTGTGAGTCACACTACTGTACCAGTAAATTTAGTTACTAAAATGACCAAACGGTGGTACAGTAGTGCAGAGGCTTACAGTATACTGACCATGTCAGATGAGAGCGAACGGGAAGCCTCACTGGCAGAATCAGGTTCAGTATACGAACCTGAAGAGAGCAGCGGCTCCCTGACAGACAGCTCTGACGACGGATGGGTCCCTGTTACATAGTTACATAGTTGGTGAGGTTGAATAAAGACAAAAGTCCATCCAGTTCAACCTGTGTAGATGTGTGTGGCTGTAATCATCTTGCATACCCCTGAATGTTCTGATCCTTGAGATGTACGTCTAAGAGTCTTTTGAAAGCCACCATACTACCCGCAGAAACCACCTCATGTGGTAGAGAATTCCACAATCTTGTAGCCCTAACAGTAAAGAACCCCCCACGTTGCCTGAGGTTAAAACGCTTCTCCTCTAATCGCATTGTATGCCCCCGAGTTCTCATGCAATCCCTTCGACTGAACAGCTTTTTTTCTAAGCCTAGATCCCCATTTAGATATTTAAAAATTGCTATCATGTCCCCCCTCAGGTGTCTCTTCTCCAGGGAGAATAAATCAAGCGATTGCAGACGCTCCTCATAATCAAGGTCCTCCAATCCCCTAATTAGTTTAGTTGCCCTTCTCTGGACTCTCTCCAGCTCCAACACATCCCTTCTGAGGACTGGTGACCAGAACTGGACCGAATACTCCAGATGAGGTCGGACCAGAGTTTTATAAAGTGGAAGGATTATAGTTTTATCTCTGGAATACATCCCTTTCTTTATGCATGCTAATATTCTGCTAGCCTTGGCAGCTGCCGCTTGACATTGCATGCTGTTGCCTAGTCTATCATCAACCAAGACTCCCAGATCCTTCTCCATTTTTGATTCTCCCAAGGGTTCCCCTCCTAACGTGTATTGTGCTTTTATGTTTCTAGTCCCCAAGTGTAAAACCTTACATTTCTCCACGTTAAACCTCATTTGCCATGTCTTTGCCCACTCCGTTATTTTGTCCAGGTCATTCTGTAGGATATCTGCTTCATGCTGTGCTGTTATTGTCCTGCCTAATTTTGTGTCATCTGCAAAAACTGATATTGAACTACTGATCCCGTCCTCAATGCTGTTTATGAATAAATTGAACAAGGTTGGTCCTAGGACTGAGCCTTGGGGGACCCCGCTTACTACCTCAGACCAGTCTGAGTATGTGCTGTTTATTACCACCCTTTGGATACGCCCTTTTAGCCAGTTCCGTATCCAAGAGCAAACCCTGCTGTCGATACCTGCAGACCTTATTTTATAAATTAAGCGCTTATGGGGAACTGTATCAAACGCCTTAGCAAAATCTAGGTACACCACATCCACTGGTCTGCCCCTATCTAGCTCACAGCTCACCTCCTCGTAGAATGTTAAGAGATTGGTTTGACAAGAACGCCCATTTGTTAACCCGTGCTGGTTACTACTGATGATGCTGTTGTTCTTAGCAAACTCTACGATATAGTCCCTTATCATCCCCTCCAGAAGTTTACATACTACTGATGTCAGACTGACAGGCCTATAATTTCCCGGTATATGCCTCTGACCCTTTTTGAATATCGGAATCACGTTAGCTTTCCTCCACTCCCCTGGTACATCTCCTGTCCTAATACTGTCCGCAAAGATCAGGAACAGTGGTCTGGATATAACCTTACTGAGTTCCTTGAGTACTCTCGGATGTACGCCATCCGGGCCTGGTGATTTGTTTGTGTTGAGTTTATCCAGCCTTTCCCTGATTTCCCCCTCTGTTAGCCATAGTGGCAAGTCCTGTGTATTACTACTAACTATACAGTCATGGTCAGTGTACCCCTCCGATTCCTGTGTAAAGACTGATGAGAAAAAAGCATTCAGTACGGTTGCTTTTTCAGTGTCCTCTGTAACCATCCTCCCATCATTGTTAATTATGTGTGCAATATGCTCTGCCCTAGTTTTTTTGCTGTTGATATACTTAAAGAATTTCTTTGGGTTTTTTTTGCTATCCTCCGCTATTTGTCTCTCAAAGTCTATTTTAGCCATCTTGATTTTGTGTTTACACTTCCTATTTGCCTCCTTGTATTGGTCGAAAGCCAATACTGTTCCCTCTGATTTATATTTCCTGAAGGCCAATTTTTTTCCCCTGTTAGAACCAGTACCCAACCCCATTCTGGAGTTGCTAAGGTGCAGGGATCGCAGTGTGCTCGTATGGAGCAGAGTGTCGGTACTAGAGCCGCTCAGCCTTCTGGTGGCCTGGCAAGCGCCAGCGGCCTAGTACACCCTGGATCTAGTACATCCAGCACTGCAGTAACACTTGGTGATGTGGCGAGTCCCATAAGTGCAGTTGAAGCTGGTGCGGTGGCTATCACAAGTAGTGGCCCGCAGCCACCGCATATTTGAAGACATGCCGGTAGAGCCCATAGTGTCCTCCCTGATGTGCTGGCATATCCCAATTGGAAACCCACTGATACTACAGCGCCAGTAATTCCCCCATTCACTGCCCAACCTGGAATCAACGTGGAAACAGCCAATTTTACGCCCCTAAATTTTTATGAGCTGTTCTTCACAGAAGATCTTTTCAGATCTTTTATGGATCAATCAAATTTATATGCACGTTAATTCATCGCCGCCAACCCAAAATCGCCCCTTGCCAGAACATTTGGCTGGAAATCTATAACTGTTTCCGATTTTTAAATCTTTCTGGGCCTTTCCCTCAACATGGGCATAACCAAAAAGAGTGAATTGCGGTTATATTGGTCCACTAGCCCAATTCACCATATGCGCGTGTACTCCATGTCCAGGGCGAGATACGAGCAAATTCTGTGATTTATGCATTTCAACGACAATGAAATCTGTCGTCCTCAGGGAGACCCTGAATATGATCGGCTCCACAAAATTTGGCCCCTCGTAGACCACTTCAATCAGCGGTTTCCAGCCTTGTTTACCCCCGAACAAGTTGTCTGCGTTGACGAGTCCCTGATTTAGTTTACTGGCCGCCTTGCTATGAAACAGTATCTCCCCAGCAAGCGTGCCAGATATGGGGTCAAACTGTACAGGCTCTGTGACAGGGCCACAGGATATACAGTTAGTTTCCGGGTCTACGAGGGAAAAGATAGCACTGTGGAGCCCCCCAACTGCCCAGACTACATAGGGAGCAGTGGCAAGATAGTTTGGGACTTGGTGTTACCCTTATCCGGAAAGGGGTACCATTTGTACGTGGACAACTTTACACAAGCGTGCCACTATTTAGACACCTTCTCGAATTACAAATTGGCGCATGTGGCACCGTGCGACCTAATCGCCGGGGCTTCCCCCAATGGCCTGGAGAGTCCCGTCTTAGTTGGGGGGAGAGAGCCTGCTTGAAAACGGACAAATTGCTTGCCGTGAAGTGGAGGGATACACAGAATGTTTTCGTTCTATCCTCCCTTCACGCAGACACGCCGATCCAAATTACTACGGCAATTGGTGTTATGGAGAAACCCCTCTGTGTCCACGAATATAACCTTAATATGGGAGGGGGTGGACCTTAACGACCAGCTTTTGGCGCCGTATTTAGTTGCCTGTAAAGCCAGACGCTGGTACAAAAATTGTCTGTTTATTTATTCCAATTGGCTATGCTGAACGCCTTTGTCCTATACAGGGCGTCAGGACGAAACGGATCCTTCCGAGAATTCCAGCAAGAGATCATTAATGCCTACCTGTACCCAGGAGGTGTTTCTGCCCAACTTCCCCTTCCAGATGCAGTGAGCCGGCTGCATGAGAGGCATTTTCACCTGTCCTCATGAGTACCCCTACCCAAAGATACCCCCAAAGAAGATGTCGTGTCTGTAGCAGGCGCGGATTTAGGCGTGACACCCCTTATTATTGTCCCACCTGTCCTGACCAACCTGGTCTCTGCATCGGGGAATGTTTTGAGCGCTACCACGCACTAGTGGAGTTTTAGTGTAGGGTACAGCACGACACAGTGTAAGGCACACTAACACAGGGTCTCGAAATATGTTCGATGGTTATCAACATTTTGAGAGAGCCTAAGCTGGAAAGTTGCAGTTCACAAAAAAAGTGTAAAAAAAAAAAAATGCAAAAAAAATATAAAACAAGAAAGCCAAAAACAGTTGTCGTGTCAGTTATTTTTATGTTCTTCTACTCTTCCTACTGTACTTTTACTGTACTTAGTTTGTTTTTCATTCTTTTGTTAACCTGTTTCTCTTGCAGGTACTCGTCGACTGCCACACTGTTTTTATATATTCTGACACAAACAGCGTTTGCGCTCAGCATATATGGATACCTCTGATGGCAGCGCTGTGGTAGGTTGATTTCACCACTGCAGTTAAAATACCTTTAGGTATACGTGAAATATTGTCATGTATACCCGCCATTAAATAAGTGGGTTTGGATGTTTGGGCAGTTAATGGTGTGTATACTACACAATTTTCCTGTGGTGATTTCTGTTAGGTTCTCTTTTTTTCGTTCAGCCCACAGGCTGCATGAAAAAAAAGCCTACACTATATGCCAAACAAGGACCAGCAATGTACTGGTACGTTGCTGGACTTTGAGTGCTTCTACCAGGATGATGCCTGCAGATTTATGCATCATCTTGGTATCGTTTTTTACAGCCAGTGGTCGGCTTACATGTAAAAGCAATCCTAGCAGATAATTGGCCGCTAGACTGCTTTTACATGCAGTGGGAGGGGATTCCCCCCCGCCTTCTGCCGCCTTCAGCGTTTTTTCTCTGGCTCTCCTCTCCCACCGGTTAACCCGAGAGTGCATCCGGTGGTTCAATTATCTAACCATAGAGCTGATTGGAGATTAGAATGGCTCCAATTATCTCTATGGCCTACTCAACTCCAGTCCTCAGGGCACACTAACAGGCCAGGTTTGCAAGAAAACTGAAATACATCACAGGTGATATCATTTGCTGCTCAGTGATTGCAGTATTCTAGTCTGCATCTCCCCCAAGGTAATACTTAAAATCTGGCCTGTTAGTGTGCCCCGAGGACCGGAGTTGAGAAACACTGGCCTAAGATACCAGAAGCTACGAGCATTTCATGACTTCTGTTTCGCCAGAAATAAACAGCGCCATTGAGAAAGCATTTTATCACACCAATTTTGGTGTGGTCAGATGCGTTGTCAGAGGAGAGATCTAGAGTCTAAAAGACCCCAATTTTTTTAAAAAAGAGTACCTGTCACTACAGATTGCTATCATAGGGATATTTTAATTCACTGTGATAACAATAAAAATGATTAAAAAAAAATGAAATGAAAGGTGTCGAAATAACATAAATAAGCAAAATAAAAAAAAAATCAAGCCCCCCTGTCCCCCCATGCTTGCGCGCAAAGGCGCACGCAAGCGTTGGTCTAGTGTCATATGTAAACCAAAATTGCAGCATGCATGTGAGGTATCGCCGCAAACGTCAGGTCGAGGGCAGTAATTCTTGCAGTAGACCTCCTCTGTAAGTCCAAAGTGGTAACCTGTAAAAACTTTTAAAGGCTTTTAAAAATGTACGTAGTTTGTTGCTGCTGCGCAGGCAATTTTTAAAGCATGTCATGTCAAATTGTGCAATTTTTAAAGCATGTCATGTTTGGTATCTATGTCTATGTCTAAGATCATTTTTTAAAAGAAATATATAATGTTTGGGGTTTCAAAGTTTTTTTCTAGTAAAAAAAAATATTTTTTTTCATGTAAACTAAAAGTCACAGAAAAGGCTTGGTTTTCAAATGGTTAGAAGAGTGGGTGATGTGTGGCTAAGATTGAGCATAAAATGCCGGGACAGTTCAAACACCCCCCAAATGACCCCTTTTTGAAAAGTATACACCCAAAGCTATTTGCTGAAAGGCATATTGAGTCCATGGAGTATTTTATATTTTGCCCTAAGTTTCGGGAAGGTGACAATTTGTTTTTTTTTGTTTGTTTGTTTTTTTTTTACACAAAGTTGTCACTAAATGATAAATTGCTCACATGTGCCATGGGTATATGTGAAATGACACCCCAAAATACATTTTGCTGCTTCTCCTGAGTACAGGGATACCACATGTGTGAGACTTTTTGGGAGCCTAGCTGTGTATAGGACCCCGAAAACCAATCACCGCCTTCAGGTTTTCTAATTGTCTAAATTGTGCATTTTACTTCTGCACTAGCTGTCAGAGTTTCAGAGGCCCTGAAATTTCAAGATAGCACAAACCCCCCCCCCCCCAAATGACCCCATTTTGCAAAGTAGACACTCCAAGCTATTAGCTGAGAGGCATGGTGAGTCCATGGAATAGTTTATATTTTGCCACAAGTTTAGGGAATATTATTTATTTATTTTTTTTTACACAAAGTTGTCACTAAATGATGTATTGCTCACACATGCCATGGGTATATGTGGGATGACACTCCAAAATACATTCTGCTGCTTCTCCTGAGTACAGGGATACCCCATGTGTGAGACTTTTTGGCAGTCTGAAAGCCTGAAGGTGGGGAAAACCAATCCCCACCTTCAAGCTTTCGAAGGGCGTAAATTGTTGATTTTATTCCTTAGTACCTATCACAGTTTTGAAGGCCATGAAATGCCAAGATAGCACAACCCCCCCCCCCCCCCCCCCCACCAAATGACCCCATTTTGCAAAGTAGACACTCCAAGCTATTTGCTGAGAGGCATGGGGAGTATTTTGCAGCTCTCATTTATTTTGGAAAATGAAGAAAAATCAGGAAAATTCATTTTTTTCCCTCTTTTTTCAATTTCCAAAACTTTGTGACAAAAAGTGAGATATGCAAAACACTCAACATGCCTCTCTGCAGATAGCTTAGGGTGTCTACTTTCCGAAAAGGGGTAATTGGGGGGGGGGGGGGTTGTGCTGTCTTGGCATTTCATGGCCTCCAAAACTGTGATAGGTACTAAGGAATAAAATCAAAACTCCAAAACTGTGATAGGTAGTCAGGAGTGAAATCAACAATTTACGCCCTTGGAAAGCCTGAAAGTCGTGATTGGTTTTCGGGGTCCTGTACTCGGCTAGACTGCAAAAAAGTCTCACACATGGGGTATCCCCATACTCAGGAGAAGCAGCAGAATGTATTTTGGGGTGTCATTTCACATATACCCATGGCATGTGTGAGCAATATATCATTTAGTGACAACTTTGTGTAAAAAAAACAAAAAAAATAAATAATTTTCCCGAAACTTGTGGCAAAATATAAAATATTCCATGGACTCACCATACCTCTCAGCAAATAGATTGTCTACTTTGCAAAATGGGTTTTTTTGGGTGGTTTTTGTGCTATCTTAAAATTTTAGGGCCCCCGAAACTGTGACAGGTAGTGGGGAGGGGAAATGCACAATTTACGCCATTAGAAAACCTGAAAGTGGTGATTGGTTTCCGGGGTCCCGTACACAGCTAGGCTCCCAAAAAGTCTCACACATGTGGTATCACTGTACTCAGAAGAAGCAGCTGAATGTAGGTTAGGGTGTCATTCCACATATACCTATGGCATGTGTGAGCAATTTATCTTTTAGTGACAACTTTGTGTTAAAAAAATATATATATTCCATGGACTCACCATGCCTCTCAGCAAATAGTTCGGGGTGTCTACTTTCCAAAATGGGGTCATTTGGGGGGGGGGGGGTTGTGCTATCTTGAAATTTCAGGGCCTCCAAAACTGTGATGGGTAGTGAGAAGTAAAACCAAAAATTTACGCCATTAGAAAACCTGAAGATGGTGATTGGTTTTCGGGGTCCCGTACACAGCTAGGCTCCCAAAAAGTCTCACACATGGGGTATCCCCATACTCAGGAGAAGCAGCAGAATGTATTTTGGGGTGTCATCCCACATATACCCATGTCATGTGTGAGAAATGTATCTTTTAGTGACAACTTTGTGTTAAAAAGAAATGTAATTTTCCCAAAACTTGTGGTAAAATATAAAATATTCCATAGACTCTCACCGTGCCTCTCAGCAAACAGCTTGGGGTGTCTACTTTTCAAAATGGGGTCATTTAGGGGGGTTTGTGGTATCTTGAAATTTCAGGGCCTACTAAACAGTGATAGGTAGTGAGAAAATGCAATGAAAAATGTACGCCATTTGCAATTCTGAAGGTGTTGATTGGTTTTCGGGTTCCCGTACACAGCTAAGCTCCCATAAAGTCTCACATATGTGGTATCCCTGTGCTCAGGAGAAGCAGCAGAATATATTTTGGGGTGTAATTACACATATACCCATGGCATGCATGAGCAATATATCATTTCAATGACATCTTTGTGTAAAAAAAAAAACACCTGTGACAAAAAAATTTAATATTCAAGAGCTCAACATGAAGATAAAATACATAGAGCAGCGCTAATTCAAAAAAACTCAGAACATGATGATAACATATGGTTATATAAAGTCCATATTTAAATCACAGGAAGTGTAGTTAAATGATTCGCAAGTGGTCACCACAAAGTGAATCAACACCAGATGAAAGTGAAATCCCAGCCACCACACACTGACTCTTACCAGAGGATGGCGGGGATACAGCAGCAAGCGGTTATGGGACCGCTAAAACCCTCTTGGATCAGAATCTCCATAGGATATGTGCAGCCTTTAAAACTCTCCAAATGCACCAATGATATAGTACACAACAGATAGCCAAATCCTCCTTGAGTAGTTATTGTACCTCATAGATCAGGGAGAAATTGAAAATAAATAGGTCCATAGTGCGTTATCCTTTAAAAACCAACACTTTTATTAAAGGCTTATAGGGTATGCACCCACCCAGATACAGAAATAAAGGCAGGTAATAAACATCAAGGAAGCAGTATGGCAGCGATGTTTGGCAGCGATTGTTGTTTCCCTATGAACAACCAGAAAAATGTCCGACTTCCGGATTTCCGAGTGTGACGCAATGACGTTCAGCTAGCTCCTCCCGACACGTTTCATCATTACGACGTCTTCAAGGGGGTCAAGTAGCAACTGTGTGGGAACAAAACACACCAGGGGGGATGTTCAAAAGTATCAGTCGCACAAGGGTTAACCACATATAAGCACAATATGAACCCACCGATGATGATTACTGATGGCAGCAATAATAGTCATGAATGATGCCAATGTAGTAAATGGAACATTGAAAAGTTGTCAGGACAACCATATGAGAAACATGCACTCCTCACGCTCCTCTGGCTCCCCTGCATTGGGTCACCGCACATGCCGCTTACCACCAGTGGCTCTATAGCGGTTCAAGCCTCGTTTTAGTCCTCCTTCCCCCAGAGTCTGACGTCACGTCTGGGTCCCCTTCCCGGTCGGCACTCATCGTGAGTGATCAGAGCGGTCATAGACAGCGATCCTTCTTGCCTCCTATACCAGGCATTGTGTGACCCCTTTTCCACCCTTTCATGTCCAGGATTGAGGCATTCCGTTATCTCCTCACAGCCCGAGCAAGGCACAACTGTCCACACTGCTGCATTGTTCCTGGCTGGTTTTATGCCTTCACACACACACTGGATGTTCACCAAGCTGTGAGTTTTTAACCCCTTTTTTTGGCTTCACCATTGCAGATCCAGCGGGGCTCATTGTACAAGGTGTACTGCTGTTTTTATACATACATAGAACTGATTTTAAATAAAACTTTTCCATGTTCTATTTACTACATTGTCATCATTCATTACTATTATTGCTGCCATCATCAATCATCGGTGGGTTCATATAGCGCCTATATGTAGTTAACCCTTGTGTGATTGATTAGGGAGCACGCATGCTTCCAATTGAGATGAATACATTGTAAAATCTCAGTAAATGTCAGTTGGTCTAAATCAGTTACAAATATGTTTGGATACAACATGTATACTTGGTGTTATGTTCCTGTTCATATTTTTTAACTTAAAAGTTGACAGACAATCTTTATTACCAATATTATGTAATGTTATAATTATACAATGTTCCTGACATATATTTCAACTTCCTGGATTTTTTTTTCATCTAGCCTTCAGATATAAAAGGCAGAGTGATTTAACACCTGTTTAGATTTGTCATCCATGTGACAAAATTAAAAGTATTCAGTTTGCAATAAGCTTGTGAAAACATATTTTAAAACATTTTATTAAACCACTATGTGTGGTGAGTGACTGTCATTTTAAGGAGACCGTACAAAGCACCTGAAATATTGAATTGTCAATAGGCCATGACGCCAATAATTTTTAGTGATCTCAATAGTATGTCCCCAATCTCTGTTTCCTTCTGGTCCCCCAGTCTCCAAATGTATATGTAGTCTCTAATAATTCCCTCCATTATATCCACAGTCTCTGACCATGTCCTGCAGTATGTCCACAGTCTCTGACCATCTCTTACAGTATGTCAGCACTCTCTGACAATATCAACAGTCTTAGACCCTCTCCTACCTATGTCCACAGTCTTTAACCATTTCCTACAGTATGTCCAGAGTCTTTGGCCATGTCCTGTAGTGTGTTTACATTCTTTGATGATCTCATGCAGTATGTCCACAGTCCTTGACCAGTATGCCCAGTCTTTCACCAGGTCCTGCAGTATGTCCAGGGTCTCTGATCATTTCTTTTAGTATGTTCATAGTCTCTGACCTTGTTCTAGAGCAGCCTTTTTCAACCAGGGTGCCTTCAGGTTTTTTCAGGGGTGTCTTGGCAAAATGCCTAAATATTGACACAAAATTGTATACAAGCCAGTAAGTGGATCAAGCCTGCCTTTAACCACTTTACGTCCGGAAGATTTTGCTGCTTAATGACCAGGCCCTATTTTGCGATTCAGCACTGCGTGAATTTAACGGACAATTGCGCGGTCGTGCAACGCTGTACCTAAACTAAATCGACATTCTTTTTTTCCCACAAATAGAGCTTTCTTTTGGTGGTATTTTATTACCTGTGCCATTTTTATTTTTTGCTCTATAAACAAAAAAAGAGCGACAATTTAAAAAAAAAACACAATATTTTTCACATTCTGCTATATAGCATTCCGAAAAGAAAATATGCAAAAATCAAAATTTTTTAACACTTTAGGCCAATTTGTTTTCGGCTACATATTTTTGGTAAAAAAAATTGCAATAAGCGCATTTTGATTGGTTTGCGCGAAAGCTATTGCGTTTACTAACTACGGGAAAGATTTATGTCATTTTTATTGGTTTTTTTTTACTAGTAATGGCGGCGATCTGCGTTTTTTGGGGGAGTGCAACATTGCGGCGGACAGATTGGACCCCTAAATGACATTTTTTACACTTTTGGGGGTACCGGTGACATTACTACAGTAATCAGTGCTAAAAATATGCACTGTTACTGTAATAATGCCATTGGCAGGGAAGGGGTAAATACTATGGGTGATCAAGGAGTTAAATGTAAGCCTAGGGTAGTGATTCTAACTGTGGGGGGATTAGGCTTGTGAGATGACCATAGAGACATGCGATCCTATATAGCAGGATCGCATGGTCTCTGTTATCATGTCAGGGAGAAGGACAGACGGCTGTGTTTACATCAGCCATCCATCCTTCTCTGTCAGTGGGGGCACGCGATCGCCCCCTAGCTCCTCCCAGGTGAGCACCGTACATGTATTGGGCTTTGCCTGGGAGAGCCAGCCTTCCCCAGTACATCTGCGGCGGCTGAACGTAAAGTGGTTAAGTTACACAAAGTCACAGGTTTTCATCGTGTACCATAAAAACCTTCTAGTCACTGAAATCCTAAGAACTAATGTTGTAATTGGTTGATAAAGAGAATGTCAGGCACCTGCATAGCATCCTTGTTTCCCCCTGCCCCTCTCCATCAGCCCTGAGGTCATATTAGCTGAGTGAGGGAGAGAAACTGAGACGAGAAACATTAGAATACAAGTCAGTACCAGTGTGAAAAGGTGTGTTTGATTTGGAAGAATAAATAACCTCTAAGGTTGGGTGTCCTACATGTGTGGATGCTGTTGTAATATTTAAACTTATCAGGTTTTTTTTTTTTTTTTTAATGGGGTGCCTTGAGGGTGTGCACAATTTTAAAGGGTGCCTTGACTCAAAAAAGGTTGAGAAACACTGTTCTAGAGTATGTCCATTGTCATGGACTATGTCCTACAGTATAGCCACAGTTTTTAACCATGTCCATCATGATGTCCACTGTATCTGACCATGTCTTGAAGTATGACCAGTCTCTGATCATCTCCTGTATTATGTCCACATTCAATAACCATCTCCTGCATTATGTCAGCAGTCTTTGTGATCTCCCGAATTATAACCACAGTCTTTCCCATTTCTTGCAATATGTCCACAGTCTCTGATAGTCTTCTGTAGCAACTCGGGGTCTGTAACCCGTAAGCTGGCCATCAGTGATCTGACAGGAGTAGCATCAGATCTTGAATCAGCAAGGAGGAATATAACATAATATTACACAACTGGTCTTTTGGACCTGTAGCACTGCCACATATTGACACAAAATTGTTTGCACCACACTGAAACAGCAATGCTTCGGCAAGTATAGAAATTTGGCAAAACTGAACACATAGCTGGATTTATAGGGGGAGCAAAGAATGTGGAGCAAGTCAGTAGTCAGTGTTTCTGTATAGCTTTTAAATTGCATATTCCAGCTACAGCTCTAAATAATCTGAACTCATTCCCTTTCCTTGCGAATGAATAGCAGACTTTAGTTTTAGGTTATGTAAGAAGTGCTGTGCAGATGGCCTGAGCAGACATCTTTGTAATAGTATGTGGTTAGTGTAACAGTTTATTTTTGCCTACATGTCTTCTTCATTTTGTAGTCCTGGATCTGTGCTGTATTCTGTTTAAATTGAAATGATAATGGTCAGTTTTATTCAAATTTGTTTTATTTTTATACATTTTAAACTCTTTTATAAATATTTGAATATTTACATATTGTATAGGTTTTTAATTATTTACATAACATTTATATTTTCAAAATATTCATTTAGCCTGGATGTACATCATTGTATTGTGGTTACAATGATTTTAACCCCTTTGTACTACACTACAGACAAAAGACAGCTACAGCATGGCACTATAATTCTGGGAGGGCTCCCATAGATGTTCTCCTAGAACCCCGTCTCCTGCGCGCCTCCTGGGCCACACATCGAGTGTGCTCTGGGACACAGCTGACATCAGCTAAGGGTAAAGGGCCAGTCACAGCAGCCCTTTACCATGTGATATGCTGTGTCCAATCACAGCTGATTACATGTAAACAGACTTGCCTTTTATCAGCAGTCCTATCCCCATGTGCTGTGTCTGTATGAGCAAAGAAGTGCTGAAAAAAGAGAAAGATCCTGTTCCCTTATAGCTGTTTAAACAGTATAGTGCTTGTGCTGTCTAATCTGTCCTGTTTCTATGCTGTAAAAAAACCTGGTCGATCTTGTCTGTTTCTGTGTCTCCCTATGTAAACTGACCATGGTAATCATGGCTGCTGATCCATGATACCGTGGTCAGTTTATGTGCCTCCTTCGTCCCACTGCTCTCCTTCTCCCTCCCTTCCTGTCAGCTCCTGTGTGTGAGCAATCTCTTCCCCACCCCTCCCCTTCTGCTGCTATTAGTAACTGGCAGTAAAATTTAGAGAAGAATTACTGCCAGCCCCTTTGTTCTATCAAGCTATATTACATAGTGTAAATATTTGTAAAAATGATGCCGCTAAATACCTTCTTTCAGGTTGTTTCTGTTTGCTCACCTGACCTCCGGCTGCTCTGCTTCTCCAATCTAAGGGCTAAATCAGAAGGGGGCTGAATAGACAGCACAGCGTTCACGTGACCTCCCAGCTGACGTCAGAGGGGGATCTCAGCACCTCATGCTGTAGCCCTTAGGTCGGAGGAGAAGAGCAGCTGGAGGTCACGTATTTAGAGACATCATTTTATACAAACATTCACACTGTGTAGTATGGCTTGGTAAAACAGAGGGACTGGAAGTATATTTTCTTTGAATTTACAACCACTTAAAATCTCTTGTCCTAGATATCCACTTCTACTTCAGGTTAATGGGTGCATTAGGTTGGTATACATTGAAGAAGGTGACTAAAATACATCTTCAACTAATATGTACTCCAGATAGCTAAACAAAACAACACGCATTCTAAAATATTTTGATTAACTTGGTTGTGAGACATGCCTAAACATTCTGAACATGAATATTTACAATTGTTAAATTAATTAATGTTTTGCTGTTTAATGTCATGGAACTCATTATAACTGAAAAAGATTATACATTAAATTTATGTCAATTATAGCCCCGAAAACCAACGAAACAAGATTTTAATTAACGCTAGCATTACAAGCTATTTAGTGGAGAAACAATGATAATTACTCACAATGACACCAAATTTTTGGGGGATTTTTTCTTTTATCATTCTAGACCTCCAGTAATATGCAAATAAAAACATGAGCAAAGAGACCATTTACTAATTATTTTGGATGAGGTGGCACTGTAAAAACTAGCAAATGTTGGTACACATGTTTTGACAAAAGAAAACCACGATCACATTGAACAAAAAATATAAACATCAATTTTGTTCCTGACTTGTTGTTCAAAATAGACTCCATATTCCTTAGTTACATTGCCTATATAGCAATAAGTTAACTTGAAAATACAGATGTACCTGTAAAGAAGAGAGTCAATACTTACTACTGCCCACACCAGATGCCTGATAAGCAGCTGGTTCAGCCTCTCAGTGTGCCACTGAGAGGCTGAGCCAGCTGCTCCTGCCTTCTCCCTAGCCCTGTGCTCCAGTGAGTGCTGGAGGGGCAGAGCAGAGAGTGGTGACAGACAGTCACCAATCTCTGCTCAGAGCAGAGCAAGGGCTGAGAATTCAGCAATCATGTTATCACTCAGTGCTCAGTCTTAAAGCTGGCGAGGGACAGCTGTAGCATCACAGCAATGTGTTTATTTTTTAATTCCCATGCCTCTGCTTGACTGACTTTGGAAAGATGTGGACTTAAAAGATTTATTGCTATTGTCAAATATATTTTTAACAAATGTTTTTGGGCCTGGAATTCAGATTTAGGCAAATGCGTGGGATAAAGGATGAATTGATATACAGTTCATCCGGAAAGTATTCACAGTGCTTCACTTTTCCACATTTTGTTATGTTACAGCCTTATTCCCAAATAAATTAAATTCTTTATTTTCCTTAAAATTCTCCAAACAATATCCCATAATAACAATGTGAAAGAAGTTTGTTTGAAATCTTTGCAAATGTATTCAAAATAAAAAACAAAAAAAAATCACATGTACATAAGTGTTCACAACATTTGCCATGACACTCAAAATTGAGCTCAACTGCATCCTCTTTCCACTAATCATCTTTGAGATGTTTCTACAACTTGATTGGAGTCCACCTGTGGTAATATCAGTTCACTGAATATAATTTGGAAAGGCATATACTTGTCTATATAAGGTCCCTCAGTTAACAGTGCATGTCGAGGTCCCTCAGTTAACAGTGCATGTCGGAGCACAAACCAAGCCATGAAGTCTAACCTGCTCCAGAGCACTCTGGACCTTAGACTGTTGCGGAAGTTTATCTTCCAACAGGACAACGACGCTAAGCACACAGCCAAGATAACAAAGTGGCTGTGCATCGATGCTCCCCATTCAACCTGATGGAGCTTGGGAGGTACTGCAAAGAAGAATGGGAGAAACTGCCCAAACATAGGTGTGCCAAGCTTGTAGCATCATACTCCAAAAGACTTGAGGCTGTAATTGGTGGCAAAGGTGCTTCAACTAAGTATTAAGGAAAGTCTGTGAGTACTTATTTACATGGAATTTCTTTATTTTTAATAAACTTGCAAAGATTTCAAACATGCTTTTTTTACATTGTCAATATGGGGTATTGTTTGTAGAATTTTGAGGAAAATAATGAATAAATAAATAATTTATTCTATTTGGGAATAAGGCTGTAATATAACAAAATGTGGAAAAAGTGAAGTGCTGTGAATACCTTCTGGATGCACTGTACTAGGAACCTGTATGTCACATTTCTACATCTTCCCTTAGAAAGACCAAAAAGAAAGCTAAAAGGCACTTTCTAGATCACCAGCTCTGATTGACTGCATGCATGCATGCAGTATAAAAAAAAGCCCTATTATGTAGTAGCTGGCTGTACTGTGCAGGGATACTTGAGAACACATCTAATACAACTAAATGCTTACCTAAGATATTACAACATACTAAAAGTCATGAGTACAAGAAACGTCATCTTTTTGAACATTCTGTACCTCCAATATACAGGAGAAACACAAGAAAAAGAAAGGGTTCTCTATTAAAGTAACAATTTTAAAAACCCATATTTTCTACTAATCTGTTAAATCTGAACACCTGAATGTGGATGTATATTCTTTTAAAAACAGATGTATTTTTACATACGTTTAGTGTATACAGTATACCTGACTCTGTTTTAGTTCAATCTTACTTTATTGAATATAGAGATATCCAAGAACAGAATAAGGGCATCAGAAATACCAAATATTCACAACATCTAGTATCTTTACCACTTGAGTACAGGACCAGGACAAGGGGTGGGCGAGTGCCCTGAGGAAAATGGTTTACTCTAGGGATTGGGGTGTCTTCGTTCTGTTACAAGGCTGGGCAGTTTGACATCTTTGCCCTCGGTTTTGGAAGACCTTGTCCCAGCACTGCTTGAGTACAATGCAAATATGCACAGAAAAAAGTAAGGTAAGCAAGGAAATATGCTGCACCTATGTAAACGGCTATAGATGACAACAAAAATAATAGCCTGGGTATAGAAACTTTAAACACATTTGTTGCCACATATGAAAGGATATGTATCAAATGTTGATATAAATACACCTCAAAGCTAAGAAACATCAACTATCCCAAATGGTGGTTTTACTCATTCTGAACTTATAGGGACTACTAAGGAACTGATGGCCCAGGCACCCAGTAAGAACGCTAAAATCACGCAGTGGATGTGTGAATGTGTAGATGTGGGAAATCCGCAAGACAAAGAAAGGGATAGCAAAGTAAGAAGAAAAGTGGGGCAGACCGAATATGGATTAGGAGTAGCCCTTCTCTTCAAATCTCTTCCAGGGTAGCACCAATAGATAATGGTATTCAAGAGGAAACCTGACTTTGTTTTTATATCAGTCTCCCGTCACCCTTTGCCTAGCAGCACGTGGAGAGGAAGGGGCAGTACTAGGGTCCAGTCAGGCTCTGAAACATGCACATGTGAACAGGGAACATGCTTACAGCAGGAGTAAGCTGAGTGGCCATTGACCGAGTGGTGAAACCTCTATATGCTATAACAACTGATTAACCCCTAAATACACTTCCCTGCAGCTCTTTCATTGCGCTTTAATACCTGGGAAGCAGCATAGCGAGCGTGGGGGCCATTCAATGGAATCGATTCCTTCATCCTCCGGGAACTGGCTACATACTCTCGCCACATGAGGAGGAACCTAGGACCCACTGCGCCAGTGTAGGATCTGACAATGGGTCCAAGGATTTTATCCCGATATCTAATGGCAGTCAGGGTGCCATTGTCTAGCCTGTAGAGGTCTGTACGTCCCTCCATGGATATGCCTTCCAAGGCCATCACTGACCCGTCACCAAACCGGTCATGCTGAATGCTGTTAAAGGTAGCGTAGCATTTTCCACAGTTTCTCCAGACCCTTTCACGTCTCTCACATGTGCTCAGGGTGAACCTGCTCTCATTGTGAAAAAAACAGGTGCCGATGGAAAATGCCAATCGAGCTCCATGATGCTGGGCAGTGAGCACAGGGCCTACTAGAGGATGTCAGGCCCTCAGGCCACCCTCATGAAGTCTGTTTCTAATTGTTTGGTCAGACATTCACACTAGTGGCCTGCTGGAGATCATTTTGTAGGGCTCTGGCAGTGCTCATCCTATTCCTCTTTACACAAAGGAGAAGATACTGGTCCTGCCAATGGGTTAAGGACCTTCTACAGCCCTGTCCAGCTCTCCTAGACTAACTACCTTTCTCCTGGAATCTCCTCTATGCTCTTGAGACTGTTCTGGGAGACGCCGCAAACCTTCTGGCAATGGCACATATTGATGTACCATCTTGGAGGAGTTAGACTGGCTGTGAAACCTCTATAGGGTCCACATATCGCCTCATGCTACCAGTAGTGACAATGACCCAAGCCAAATGCAAAACTAATAAAAAACAATCAGAAAAGACAAGTAGGGGAAAAAATGTCTGTGGCCTCCACCTGCAAAAACATTTCTTTTTTGGAGGCTGTCTCATTGTTGCCCATTTAGTGCACCTGTTGGTAATCTCATTAACACTAAAGCAGCTGGAACTGATTAACACCCCCCTATGCTACTTAACTGACCAGATCAATATCCCAGAAGTTTACTTGACTTGATTCTATACTCTGACTAAAAAGTGTTCCTTTCATTTTTTTGAGCAGTGTAGATAAGACATACAGTAGCTATAGATAGGGGGGAAAAAAAAAGAAAAATTGTGTGTAAGATAAATTTAAGATATATTGTAGATAAAATCGATAGAAAAAAATGTGTGTAAGATACAGTATACTGTAGATAAGATACAGTATCTCACAAAAGTAAATATTTTTGTTAATATTTTATTCTATCTTTTCATGTGACAACACTGAATAAATGACACTTTGCTACAATGTAAAGTAGTGAGTGTACAGCTTGTATAACAGTGTAAATTTGCTGTCCCCTTAAAATAACTCAACACACAGCCATTAATGTCTAAACCGCTGCCAACAAAAGAGTACACTCCTACGTGAAAATGTCCAAATTGGGCCCAATTAGCCATTTTCCCTCCCTGGTTTTATGCGACTCGTTAGTGTTACAAGGTCTTAGGTGTGAATGGGGAGCAGGTGTGTTAAATTTGGTCTTATCACTCTGACGCTCTCATACCGGTCACTAGAAGTTCAACATGGCACCTCATGGCAAAGAACTCTCTAAAGATCTGAAAAAAATAATTTTTCCTCTACATAAAGATGGCCTAGGCTATAAGAAGATTGCCAAGACCTTGAAACTGAGCTGCAGCACAGTGGCCTAGACCATACAAAGCGGTTTAACGGGACAGGTTTCACTCAGAACCGGCCATGGTTGACCAAAGATGTTGAGTGCACGTGCTCAGCGTCATAACCAGAGGTTGTCTTTGGGAAATAGACGTATGAGTGCTGCCAGCATTGCTGCAGAGGTTGAAGGGGTGGGGGGGTCAGCCTGTCAGTGCTCAGACCATACACTGCACACTGCATGACACCGCTGACATCCGATTTTGCTTCCTTTCCGTTTTTTTAACGGAGAAAAAAAGGGTTCTTTTCCGTTCCAAAAAACGGAACAGAACTGAAAGGAAGAAAATCGGATGTCAGCGGATGGTCATCCGCTGACATCCGCAATGCCATTGACATACATTATGTCCGTAAATCATCTGCAAAAAAATAGGATGATTTGCAGACATACGAAGTGCCCGTGTGAGAGGGCCCTTATACAAGCTGTTCATTCACTATTTTGTAGCAAAGTGTAATTTCCTCAGTGTTGTGACATGAAAAGATATAATAAAATATTTACAAAAATATGAGGGGTGTACTCACTTTTGTGAGATACTGTGTGTATGTGTGTGTGTGTATATATAGATAAGCTATAGCCAAGACATGACATGGATATAGATAAGATGAATAGGAAAAAAATAAAAATAAAAATGTGTGTGTAAGATACAGATCTTATTGATAAGATATAGATAGGACAAATATACAGATAAGATAAATAGAACACCCCAGCCCCACCTCCAAAAAAAAAAAAAAAGTGTGTGTATATTGTAGATATTGATAAGATATAATTAGGACATAGATATAGAGAAGATAGACCGGGAAAGAAACTAAATAAAAAAAAATGTGTAAGGTATAGATAAGATATTCATATTGGTAAAATATAGAAATATGAAAGATATAGATAAGATAAATAGAAAAAAAATCTGTGTAAGATATAGATGTAGAAAATATATTGATAAGACATAGATATAGATAAGATAAATAGTAAAAAAATTAATAAATTGTGTAACATATAGATATTGGTAAAATAGAGATAAGAATATGAATACGATTTTGATAAGACATAGTTATAGATAAGATAGAAAAAAACAATACAAAAAAAAATTTTTTTTTAAACATCTGCAAAAAAAAAGGAGTGTGATTGACCAGCTATTATAGGGGTGGAGGAGGCCATATTTTTTTTTTTTTTTTTTTACCATCTAACAAAAACAAGCATTATGGTGGACTATAAGGTGAAGAAAGGGTCGGAATTTTTATGTATTTTTCAGATGCAGTGTATAACCTGTCACTGACGAGAATGGCTGTGCACTGCTGTACTCTTGTATATGGTGGTAGTATCATAAATGTTAGGGATAGAAAATGCTATTGTGTTTATGATCTTACAGCTATATACATGAGTACAGCGGTACACAGACTTTCATATCAATGATATGCTGTACATTGCATCTGTGATGCCCAGGCAGAGGAAATACCCCAGGAATTATGCTGAACAGGTTCAGCCGGCCCCTGTTCAAGAGCCCTTTCTGCACTGGATGACACTCAGACCTTGTGCAAAACCGTGCAATGTAAGGTTTGCCTACTCACCTACTGGGACCACTGGAAGGAGTATATAATATTTTTTTATGTCAGGATGTTTATTTTAAAAAAAATCAAAAAACTGCTTTAATCGGGATTTCTATGATAGGACTTGGATGCGATTAGGCTGGGAGCTGTGTTTTAACATTTTTTTTCATCTTAGGGAATAATTAATAAATATTGAAAGATTTGTTGTTGTGTGCCCCATTATAAAAATAAATCTTCTAAGTCTGGTGTAAAAATAAAAAAAAAAACACCACTGCATCTGCACCACTCACCGGTAACTTACTTAACGGTAACTTGTTTCAGAGTAGTGTTTTTCAGGACAGCACCTCAGATCGTAGCTCCCTCTACTCAGGAAACATTACCACACCCATCTCTCAAAGCAGGCTCCTCCCCACAGATCCTCTGTTGTAAGCTGAGAAACACAAGAACAAGACCCTTTAAATTACAGGGTTCGTACGGTCATTAAAAACCTGGAAAAGTTATGGAATTTTGAGATGACACTTTCCAGGCCTGGAAAGGTCATGGAAAAGTACGATTTTAGAAATGTTTTGGAAAAGTCATGGAAATCTGGGGAGGAGCGGGGGGAGGAACTTTATTATTGCAAATGTATAATTTTATTTTATGCTTGTGCACATTGATTTCCGGGTCCGCAGCAGCCGAGGAGTAGATCATGCACCAAGCACCAATCGCTGGCAGCGGGGAGGGCCGGGCCGCAGTTTGCCTGGATGTGACTGGCCAGCAGCAGCAAACCAATCACAGGCGGCGGAAGCGTCACTGGAGGGCGGGCCGCATGAACGTGATGATGACGCGGAAGGGGGCGGTAACCGTTTCAGTTACCGCACCCCCGCGTCATCACGTTCATGCGGCCGGCCCGCTCTCCAGTGACGCTCCGCTGCCTGTGATTGGTTTGCTGCTGCTGGCCAGTCACATCCAGGCAAACCGCGGCCCGGCCCTCCCCGCTGCCTGTCATTGGTGCACGATCATTTCCTCGGCTGCTGCTGGCCAGTGACCGACCGTAGGGCAAACTGCGAGCACCTACTGTACCAGTCCTACGGGAATGTTAAAAATAAATGTAAATAAATAATTAAGCATCCAATCCTAAGTCGCCTTCGTTTCTGTGAGAACTCTTTTCTGCCTCATGGGACTGTTACTAACAGTTAAGTTCGGCCTAAGAATAGTAAGCGCCGCATTTTGTCCAGCTGCACCTTCATGACTCACTGCCACCTGAACAGCTTTATTTGGGCAAGCAGGAGCACCACTGTTCTTTCTCCCAAAAGTAAGTGCCGCATTTGTGCACCATCAGATCTGTGCCATCCATACCAGTCCGCCTGCACCTCATGACACTGTCGCTTGGGCCTAAAAGATTGCTGTGCTGCATTTTGTGCATCTGACTGTCTGCGCCATCCATACCAGTCCGCCTGCACCTTATGACTGTCGCTTGGGCCTAAAAAGGATTACTGTGGTGCATTTTGTGCATCTCACTGTCTGTGCCATCCATACCAGTCCGCCTGCACCTTATGACTGTCGCTTGGGCCTAAAAAGATTACTGTGCTGCATTTTGTGCATCTGACTGTCTGTGCCATCCATACCAGTCCGCCTGCACCTCATGACTGTCGCTTGGGCCTAAAAAGATTACTGTGCTGCATTTTGTGCATCTGACTGTCTGTGCCATCCATACCAGTCCGCCTGCACCTTATAATGACTGTCGCTTGGGCCTAAAAAGATTACTGTGCTGCATTTTGTGCATCTCACTGTCTGTGCCATCCATACCAGTCCGCCTGCACCTTATAATGACTGTCGCTTGGGCCTAAAAAGATTACTGTGCTGCATTTTGTGCATCTCACTGTCTGTGCCATCCATACCAGTCCGCCTGCACCTCATGACTGTCGCTTGGGCCTAAAAAGATTACTGTGCTGCATTTTGTGCATCTCACTGTCTGTGCCATCCATACCAGTCCACCTCCACCTTATGACTGTTGCTTGGGCCTAAAAAGATTAAGTGCTGCATTTTGTGCCATCCATACCAGTCCGTTCACAGTTACAGCAATGCCAGGGAAATGCAGCTTTAAAAATGTATGGCTTCATGACGAAAAGTATGAGAGGTGGCTGGAGAAAGATCAGGACCCGGGACGTGCTAAATGTACAGTGTATCGTAAAACATTTGACATTTCGAACATGGGAGAGGCAGCGCTGTCTAGCCACGCTAAAGGTGCAAAGCACCAGTCTGCAGCTGCGTGCTCGACAGCTTCCAATCCGATCGCTGGCTTTTTCACCCGTGCGCCTGAAGTGACACCGGCTCCCAGCTGCGGCAGCGGTGCTTCCACCTCATCCTCTGTAAAACAAGGGACCATTTTGAGTCACGCTGTATCCAGAAACGAAACTCTAACAGCAGAGGTACTGTGGGCTCTAAAGGTGGTTAATTCACACTATTCATACAAGTCTTGTGAAGACACAGGTCAGCTTTTCCAGACTATGTTCCCAGACAGCAAGATAGCGGCCAGCTTTGCATGCGGCGAACGTAAGTGCTCATATTTATGCACTTTTGGACTGGCTCCTTTTTTTAAGAAACTGACTTTGACAGATGTATCGAAGCAAAGCGTCTATGTTATGCTCTTTGATGAAAGTCTCAATCACTATTTACAGTCTAAACAGTTAGACATGCATGTCAGGCTGTGGAACGGTTCCGAGGTGAAAACTAAATACATCGGCTCAGAGTTCATGGGCCATTCATCAGCTCAAGACATTGCTGAAAAAATGAATAACTTGCTCTCAGAGATCGGAATCAAGAATCTTGTCCAGATCTCAATGGATGGACCGCACGTCAACTGGAAAGTATTCAAAATACTCCAGAAGCAAGTGCAGGAAGATGCTGGAAAGTCCCTAATTAACATTGGTTCATGCGGGTTGCACATACTGCACAATGCGTTCAGAGATGGATGTAAAGCCACCGGATGGGAAGTTGAACACGGGCTCTCTAGCTTGTATTGGCTGTTCCATGATTGCCCTGCACGTCACGAGGATTTTATGACAGCAACCGGTTGTAAAACTCCCATGCTTAAATTTTGTAAGCACCGGTGGATTGAGAATGTCAATGTTTCAGAAAGAGGATTACAACTCTGGCCACACGTCAAACAATACATTGAGATGGTAGAGCGAGGGAAATTACCCAATCCAAAAATAAAGTCATTTGAAGAGGTAAAGATGCGCTGTGCTGATCCTCTCTTCCCAGTGAAAGTGGGAATATTCAACAGCATTGCAAGAGAAGTCGATCCATTCCTCACCATGTATCAGTCTGACCAACCAATGCTGCCGTTTCTCTCCGGTGATATGTACAAACTGATTAAAGGTAAGGATAAACATAAATTCTGTTTTTGCTAATAATGTTTATTAATATGATATACACTGCAGTGCATTACAATTTGGCTTGTAAATTAGCAAAAAACACTTAATTTTACTTTTTCATAGGCATCATGGGACGATTTCTAAAGGAAAAGCATCTGGAAGAGGCCACATCCACTCTAAAGCTCCTCCATGTCCCTTATCAAGACAGCAGTCTGCACAAGGACTGTTCAAAGATTGACATTGGCTTTGCAGCAGAAACCACCCTGACCCAACTCAAGTCTTCCAAAAAAATTTCAGATAGGCAAAACCTAGAGATTAAGATGGACTGCAAGAAATTTTTGATCACACTCCTGGACAAGTTGCTGAAAAAGGCTCCAGTGCATCACATGTTGGTGAGAAGCATGCAGTGCCTTGACCCGAGACGCATGGCTGGAAGTAGTAAGGAACTCTGCGTAACGCAAATGAGAAGGATGTTGCACATACTTGTTGAGGCTAAACATGTAAATGAGGCAGTGTGCGACGATATCCTTAGGGAGTTTCGAGAGTTTTGTGATTTGGCTGCTCTTCAGGTGAAGTTCAGGGAATATGACCCCAAAACTGATCGAGTGGACACCCTGCTCTATGAGACAATGGGAACAAAACCATCACTTTCCAGAGTGTGGAATGTGGTGAAGCTTCTTCTTGTGTTATCACATGGTCAGGCAAGCGTCGAAAGAGGTTTTTCAATCAACAAAGAATTGATAGTTGAGAATCAGAGGGAAAGATCTCTGGTGGCTCAGAGGCTCATTGTTGACCATGTCAGATCTGTAGGGGGCATAACCAAGGTAGAAATCACAAAGGAGCTGCTCCTTTCAGCTGCAGGAGCCAGGCAGAAGTACCATGGGTACCTGGATGAAGAAAAAAGAAAGAAAGAACAACAAGCTGTTGACTTAAAGAGGAAGGCTTTCACAGATGAGCTGGAAGATTTGAAAAAAAAGAGGGCTAGGATGGAGGCGGACATTTGTGCTCTCGAGAAATCAGCGGATGAATTTGCTGAAAAGGCTGAATCTTCAGGCAATCTGACCTTTATCAGCAAATCCAACAGTTTCCGCCATACTGCAAAAGAAAAGAAAGATTCTCTGCTGAAAATTGAAAAACAGATTGATGAGAAGCTTTCAGAAATGAAAAATTAAATGGTGTTGATTGTTTTTTGGCAATGTTTAAGTTAACTTGTGACTGTTATCGGGTCAATTTATTGCACTTTAAGTTCAGAACAGTGTTGCTGGACACTTTTTTATTTTTTAGTTGCTTCCCCTTGATTTATGTTATATCTCCTGTGGATTACGTTAATCCATTTCTAAGCGGTTCTCAGGGTTTATGTTATGAAACGTCGTTACTGTGCAAGCGTTATTTAAATAAATATTTCATATTCCACTGTACACTACAAAGCTTGTCATTTATATTAGTAAAAATATGCTGGGTGTGACATAGATTTTATTCTTATTTAACACATATACGTAGACATTTCATGAAACATTAGGTCATGAATATTTACGTGAAGTCATGGAAAAGTCATGGAATTTCATTGGTGAAAATGTGTATGAACCCTGAAATTAATCAAGTAGGCAATTGTTGCTACTGAGAAGTCAAACTTGGATTGTCCCAAAATGTCTTTCAGGAGTACAGGTGACATCCCGCCTGCTGACGGAATTAAAGACAATCCAGCTGAGTACTTCTCCACCATTCAGGTGAAGTCTTGTATTTTTATCAGTGGAGTGAAAGCTTCCTCTGATTGGCTGAGGGGGATTTTGCCCATCTGCCCACCACTCCACCTTGGCCAATCAGAGGTAGCCTTGTATTCATTCATAAAATTATTCATCATGACCAAGATGGCTGCCTCACCTCCTAAAGGCTCCGACAACAATGATCAGCGAGCCCACAGGGAGAAAAGATCTATAGGGATATCCATATTTTCTACAAAGTTCAAAGTCACAGTGCAAGTGAAGATGAATACATTTTTGAAAAGAAAAATCACTGAAATAAAAAAATAATAAAATAACTTGTTGTGTCCGTGCTTTTGCCTGAAAAATGATCAGGAGGTGATAGGTCTCTTCATAAAACGGGAAGAGTTAGAAGTTGTATGGGGTTAATGCTGCTGTCTGGGGCCCCATTGGGGAGATTTCCTCTTACACCTTTCACTGAACGATCCTAAATGTCAGGACATGACCTGGTGTCACCACCACAGGAAGGGAGAAGATACTTCCCCAATGGGAACACACAGGGCTGGTGCAAAGATTTTTGACACCCTAGACGAAACCTCATTTTGCCAACCCCTCTGGCTCTGCTCCTAACTCCACCCCCTTTGCCCTGCCCATGTATATGGTGGAGGTGGCGGGGATAGAGATTTTTTGTAATGCCCCCGAGCGTCACCCCCTCAGTGTAATCCCCCCAGTGTACCCCCCCAATATAATCCCCCCCAGTATACCCCCCCCCAATGTAATGCCCCCAATGTAACCCCCCTGTGTAATGCCCCCAAAGCAGGACAGGTGTATTACCCAGCCAGGAACATCATCCTTAACCAGACTGGGCCCAAAATGCTGGTATCACTTGGTACAGTGTTTAGCCTCATCTAGTTGCAGCTTGCCATAGACTTTGACAGACTGCCTGCAGTGGGGCTGAGCACTGCACCTGTCCCCCCTGGATGCCCTAAAGCGTGGGGATGAACACAATGCAGCTGAACTACTCTGTGTGGAAGGGGCCTAAAGCTTCATTCACAATGGCAGTGTCAAAACTGTATTTATACGTGTTTGGAAGACATTTCTAACTGCATAAAAATGTACGTAATGATTTTTCAATGATGCCATTCACACTGTGCGTTTACCTGCAATTAGAAGCATTCAGTTTAGCTGCATTTGGAGAAGATAGATTCTGTGCACACAGGATCCAAATGGACAAATGTCCCGAAACACAGCCGAAGCAGAAACATCTAAATGCAGGAAAAAGTGATCTAGGATACATACCAGTTGGTTATACTTCCCAGATTATTAAATTCAGAAGAGATCTGAGAAGCATAAACAACTGTTATGTCTCTCAGATCACTATTCCCTACATTCACATGCTCCTGCTTTACATGCATTTAGTTGTGTTTAGAGTGTCTAATCAGATCCTGGGTGCACGGAATCCTAATCTAATATGGAAAATCATTACATGCATTTATATGTGTTTAGAATTGTCCTCTAAACAAATATACATGCCAGTTTGACACTGCCAGAGTGAATGAGGCCTAAGAGTTAATTAAATGCAGCAGAATAAAATCAGGTCTCCTTCCCTGCCACAGACCTGTGCTATGTGGCAAAGTTTTGTAAATGTCAGGACTGGATAGACAGAAATACAAACATTTTGACAGACCCTATATACAGTGCCTTGCAAAAGTATTCGGCCCCTTGAACTTTGTGACCTTTTGCCACATTTCAGGCTTCAAACATAAAGATATAAAACTGTAATTTTTTTTGAAGAATCAACAACAAGTGGGACACAATCATGAAGTGGAACGAAATGTATTGGATATTTCAAACTTTTTTAACAAATAAAAAACTGAAAAATTGGGCGTGCAAAATTATTCAGCCCCCTTAAGTTAATACTTTGTAGCGCCACCTTTTGCTGCGATTACAGCTGTAAGTCGCTTGGGGTATGTCTCTATCAGTTTTGCACATCGAGAGACTGACATTTTTGCCCATTCCTCCTTGAAAAACAGCTCGAGCTCAGTGAGGTTGGATGGAGAGCGTTTGTGAACAGCAGTTTTCAGTTCTTTCCACAGATTCTTGATTGGATTCAGGTCTGGACTTTGACTTGGCCATTCTAACACCTGGATATGTTTATTTTTGAACCATTCCATTGTAGATTTTGCTTTATGTTTTGGATCATTGTCTTGTTGGAAGACAAATCTCCGTCCCAGTCTCAGGTCTTTTGCAGACTCCATCAGGTTTTCTTCCAGAATGGTCCTGTATTTGGCTCCATCCATCTTCCCATCAATTCTAACCATCTTCCCTGTCCCTGCTGAAGAAAAGCAGGCCCAAACCATGATGCTGCCACCACCATGTTTGACAGTGGGGATGGTGTGTTCAGGGTGATGAGCTGTGTTGCTTTTACGCCAAACATAACGTTTTGCATTGTTGCCAAATAGTTCGATTTTGGTTTCATCTGACCAGAGCACCTTCTTCCACATGTTTGGTGTGTCTCCCAGGTGGCTTGTGGCAAACTTTATACAACACTTTTTATGGATATCTTTAAGAAATGGCTTTCTTCTTGCCACACTTCCATAAAGGCCATATTTGTGCAATATATGACTAATTGTTGTCCTATGGACAGAGTCTCCCACCTCAGCTGTAGATCTCTGCAGTTCATCCAGAGTGATCATGGGCCTCTTGGCTGCATCTCTGATCACTCTTCTTCTTGTATGAGCTGAAAGTTTTGAGGGACGACCAAGTCTACGTAGATTTGCAGTGGTCTGATGCTCCTTCCATTTCATTATTATCGCTTGCACAGTGCTCCTCGGGATGTTTAAAGCTTGGGAAATATTTTTGTATCCAAATCTGGCTTTAAACTTCTCCGCAACAGTATCTCGGACCTGCCTGGTGTGTTCCTTGTTCTTCATGATGCTCTCTGCGCTTTAAACGGACCACTGAGACTATCACAGTGCAGGTGCATGTTTACGGAGACTTGATTACACACAGGTGGATTCTATTTATCATCATTAGTCATTTAGGTCAACATTGGATCATTCAGAGATCCTCACTGAACTTCTGGAGAGAGTTTGCTGCACTGAAAGTAAAGGGGCTGAATCATTTTGCACGCCCAATTTTTCAGCTTTTTATTTGTTAACAAAGTTTGAAATATCCAATAAATTTAGTTCCACTTCATGATTGTGTCCCACTTGTTGTTGATTCTTCACAAAAAATTACAGTTTTATATCTTTATGTTTGAAGCCTGAAATGTGGCAAAAGGTCGCAAAGTTCAAGGGGGCCGAATACTTTCACAATGCACTGTATGTATTTCATCTGTGTATTTAACAGTTTGCCTGGAGTTTATCTTTAATATTTTGACAGGCAATGCAGACGTGTTGCAATCTTATTTTAAAGACCTCCAACTTTACTGGGAAATGTGCACCCAAACTGCAGCATTATTGATCTTATAAAACACCACAATGGATAACTCTGGTGAGAATGGGCCTCACTAATGTATATGGATGTACCATGCAGTCTGCCTTCATTAAAGAATGCAGAAAACAGTCATCCAGGTCCTGTGTCCCTCAATTGATGCAAAACAGTTTCTGATTAGGCGAGGTGGAGAGGCGGGACAGTGATGTCCTGATCTCTACCTTATCTAATCAGTGAACACTTTGAATTCATTGAGAAAGATGCAAAGTGTTCTCTGAATAGTGGCCTACCAAGTGAGCAACTCCTTATAAATAATTTTTAGAAGGGCAGCCACTCAGCGTGGCTGAGGCTGAAGACTGTGGCAATCTTTGTAGTAGTGGGGACTACTACTACAGTAGATTTTACTTTCACAGTGCTCCCATAGGTATGCCATATGAAATATGGTCCAAGCTGGACCAAGGTAACTCTGCAATACAAACCTTAATCTTAATATTTTTAAACACATAGGAACCCATTAAATAACTTTGTGGTCTCAGATAACCCCTGGTAATAATTACTAAATCTACAGCATATGGCACATTAATGTGGTGGTCAGTGGGAAGAATCTCCCTCTTACAGATAGCTAAAAAAATGTAATGACAGTTGGAACTTATTTAAAATGAAAACAATGATTAATGAACCCATAGCAACCTTTGGAGGAACCCTAGGTGTTCCCTATAACATGGCAAATCATCATTTTTTTTATTTAGTTCCACTTTGAGAGTATCCACAGGTTAAAAAAAATGTTATTTATTGAAACTCTTTATTTTGGTACTCTGATCTAACCAATACACTGGAGGGAGGGTGTGTGTGTGTGTGTGTGTGTGTGTGTGTGTGTGTGTGTGTGTGTGGGGGGGGGGGGGGTGGTGGTAATAGAGCCAGTTCTAAGTTGGAGTTCTATGAAAGCGTCCATCTGTGTTAGTGCTGAGAGTTCTATGAAGGTGTCTATTTGGCAGTCTGTTACAGTGCAGACTTTTGAGAGTATTTGTTGAAAATGAGCGACCCTCTGGGGACAGTTTGTGCACTGGAAGTCTTCTTACATTAAGTCTACTTACCTTGAATGCAAAGTATCCCTTGTGCTGGTGGCTGCTATTTTCATAGGAATCCTCATTGTTCTGCACTCCCATATACCCCCACAGCTGTGATCTTCCTGTCCTGGCGAGGTTAACACTAGCAGTTGGACCCATTTACTATGAACATAGTAGCCACTAGCACAAGAGACACTTTTCATTCAACGTAAGCACCTTCCCTGGTGCAGAATAAAAAAAAAAAAAAAATATATATATATATATATATATATATATATATATATATACTTAACTAAACTTTAAATAGGACAGTAGGCAAAACTTTTGTTTTTCCTTTTAGATAGAGTAAGGGAGGGTTATAACCCCTGTTGGGTTTTTTTTCCTGCTATTTCTGTCTTATTGTGGAGATTTAAAAAATCGATAATGTAGCTTTGGAGAAACAAAATTCCATTTGAAAATTAGAATTTCTTATGCAGATGACATCCAACATCAAGGGTGGTTGTGGGGATTTCCACTGTCTTGCTATCGCTAGTCGGGCCTGCAATTAAAATACTGGTTGCTACTACTTTGACTTGTTTTGGCCATGGGGGAATAGACCATCCCAACAGGAGGTCTAGTGAGCTTAAGGGGGATGGGACCGAGCATACAGAAGTAAGGAGGTAAGACACTTCTAACCAGTAGTTTTTGATAACAGGGTAGTCCCACCAGATGTAATATAGAGTTCCAATGCATCCACACTTGCGCCGACACCCCAGTGTATATATTGACCAGTCTGGATGAAGTATAGTACCATTTGTGAAACCACTTTAGTAACCTTTCCCAATGTGTAATACAATGGGACAACCGCAGCGGCAGTGAAATAGCCAGGTGCCAGTGTTTGGCCAGAGGGGGATCTTGCATGAAGCTAGGCCAGTATTGAATTGAGGGTGATGATAGGTCCTGAGAAGGAATTTTAAGTAACTTGTACACCATGGAAATCTCTCTGACAGCAGGTCTAGGTGTGTTGTGGAACTTCAAAAGGGAGCATGGTATTGAGTTTTCCTCTGACCATTGTGTTTTGGAGAATAGAGAATGAATGTGGAGGTACATATAGAAAGTCTTAGAAGAAATCCCAATAGGAATGTTGTAGAAAGGAGAAGGTTTGCAATCCGGTAGTGGAGAACAGGAGTCCCATATTTGTGATGCCTGCATCTGTCCATGCAGAGAGGGGCAAATCCGGTTGAAGGAGTCCTAAGGAGCTGAGAGGTAATGTGGAGAGTATGGGTAATGGGAGTCCTTTAGTGATTTGTGGAATAGCCGACCATATGTGACCAAGTGACGCTGTTATAGTGTCCAAGGGACAATGGGAATGTGCAAAGCAAATCAGCGATGCGCTGAGGAATAATTTTGGGTCAACACCCAGCACTGTAAAATTTAATTTGTCTCCAATCGGTTTGGTGACGGTTGGACCACCAAGTTTTGATTTTATCTATGAGTACGGCACAATAGTAAGCTGGAATATTGAGAGTCCCCAAGCCACCACAACATACTGGAGAGGTGAGGATATACTTTTTTATCCTGGGATGCTTTGGTTGCCATATGAATTTGTTAAGTATCGCTTGGAGTCTCCATAGTTGTGCTTGAGCAAATGGGAGGGGGATAGTCCGGAATACATATAGAATATTAGGTAACCGGTATATTTTTGCCTGAGCTATTCTACATGCTCAGGCAAAAACGGATTTATAAGTAGGATAGAGGGGGGCTAGAGGACCATGCAAGATGGGACAGTGCAGAGATAATCTTTTTTGTGTGAGTTTTAAGACCTATATTTAACTGATTTACTGTGATTCTCTTTGTAGAGGGAAACTAGACTAAAGCGGTTAAGATTATGCTGGATTTCAGGGAGTGATTGGGTGGGATTCGTTAATGCTATTATGACATCTTTGGCATATAGACCTATTTTGTGTTGCGTGTCTCCAATGACGTTTTCCCAATACCAAAGGGTCTGTGCGTATTTTTTGTGCAAGAGGCTCTATAACTATTGCAAAAGTCAGCGGGGAAAGCGAGCAACCCGGTCTTGTTCCATTTGTGATTATGAAGGGATCTGATATGATACCCGAGGTCCAAACCCATGCACCCGGAGAAGAGTATAGGTTTAAAATTGCTGACAAAAAATATGTTTGAAAGGCAGAATTTTTTGAGTTCTAAGTCCATATAGGTCCAGTGGAGCTTGTTGAACGCCTTCTTTGCATCCAGGGATAGGAACAGAGAATTTTGACGGTGTTCCACCCATTGTCTGAGATCGATGAAGCGCCTGGTGCCATCAGAGGCTTGTCTGCCAGGAACAAAGTCTGCTTGGTCAGGGTGAATTATTTGGGGAATGACTGTTGAAAGATATTGTACTAGTAATTTTGCAAACAATTTAGTATATGAATTTAAGAGTGAAATAGGCCGATAATTGGCAGGGCTGTCTGTAGTTTTGCCGATATTCATTGGGAAAGTCCATCGGGGCAAGGGACTTGCAGCGGGAGTTTCCTTATAGCTTTGAGGATTTCCTCTGGAGTAAAGGGTGCGGAAAAGGTCTCTGCTTGTGCTGAGGAGATTGAAGGGAGTTTAATGGAAGAAAGGAAGGCCTCAATGTCTTCTAATCTGGGGGAGGGGATGATTCTGAGAGATTGTAAAGTTTGGCATAAAAGGTGCTAAATTCTATTGCTAGGTCAAGTGGGTTAGTTATAAGTTTACCATGGGAGTTTGTGAGGAATTCATTTTTTTTGTTGGACAGGTGCTGTTTCATTTGACAAGCTAAAAAGGTTTCCAGTCTGTTACCTGATGAATACATTTAAAATTGTAAGCGTTAGACAAAAAAGTCAGATCTTCTCTGTAGGTGATCATTGAGCTGACCTCTTAGTCGTCTGAGTTCAAGGGAGGTGCAAAGAAAAGAGTGCCCAGATGGGACTTTAATTGAGGTGCACGCAATAGTCACTACTATGCAATAATGAATGTATTGGTTTATTGTAAAAACATAACTGAATATGAACAAGTACCAACAAGTAACAGATATCAAGATATTAATACAAAACATGATCAACATGACAGGATTACAGAGCAACATACATATGAAGCAATAGACTTAGTATATAGCTTTAATTGAGTAAAAACATACAATAAAAGCATAATGGTTAATGCATAAGCCAATAAGCATCCATGCAAGGCATATGTAGCAGTAATACGTGAGTAGAATGCCTTGGAAAAAAAACTCAACAGAAAATCTTGTAGAAAACTCGACGCGTTTCATGGGTCTGTTGGCCCACTCATCAGGAGTAAATAATTATGTAAGCCTGTCAAGACAATAGTGCACATGTTATAAAATAGCCAGCAAGTATGGAATATCAACAAGTGTATGACCCAAGTGGGGAAAACCATACTTACATGCTGCTAAATATGACTAGTGGAGGGAATGCTGTCATGTGGTAAAGGTACCATAAGTCTGACCTGGGAGCTGAAGGGACAAGGATTGGCGGCAAAGGGATGGAGAGCCAGACGAGAAGACGTGTGATATGAAAGCATGATGATAGTAATATGACACCAACTGAAAAACGCATGGATAAACATCTCAGTATTAAAAATATAAATTATATATTTTTGCATACACATGTAAAACAAGAAAACATTTTTTAACAATTTTTTTATTTATTTTGTATTTTTTATTTTATTTTTTTCTATATACTAATATACTCTATATTTCGTTATTTTGCTGTCACTTTTGTGTACAGCTTATACACTTTTAATACTTTGTTACATTTCTATGCAAGTTCAGTCAGTGCCAATTTCCCAAGTTGGATCACACACCTAGCTCTACTAATTTCTACACCTTGTATTATCCCCTTCACTCCTCTGTCTATCAGATTAGCACCAGGTGATGTGATCTCAGTCTTCTCACCCTTGCTCTCTTGATTTTATATTCATCTGTTTATATTCATCTGTTTTTTTGCAACATTTTTTCACACTATTACCTTTTTCTGCTATTACATGTGATACCATATATATACATATATATACTTGTAATACATTTGGATACCAATACTTTTTTCTGTTATCACTATGTGATACAGCTCACACATTTTTTTAATACTGAGATGTTTATCCATGCGTTTTTCAGTTGGTGTCACATTACTATCCTCATACTTTCATATCACACGTCTTCTCGCCTGGCTCTCCATCCCTTTGCCGCCAATCCTTGTCCCTTCAGCTCCCGGGTCAGACTTATGGTACCTTTACCACATGACAGCATTCCCTCCACTAGTCATATTTAGCCGCATGTAAGTATGGTTTTCCCCACTTGGGTCATACACTTGTTGATATTCCATACTTGCTGGCTATTTTATAACATATGCACTATTGTCTTGACAGGCTTACATAAATATTTACTCCTGATGAGTGGGCCAACAGACCCATGAAACGCGTTGAGTTTTCTACAAGATTTTCTGTTGAGTTTTTATCCAAGACATTCTACTCATGTATTACTGCTACATATGCCTTGCACGGATGCTTATTGGCTTGTGCATTAACCATTATACTTTTATTGTATGTTTTTACTCAATTAAAGCTATATACTAAGTCTATTGCTTCATATGTATGTTGCTCTGTAATCCTGTCATGTTGATCATGTTTTGTATTAATATCTTGATATCTGTTACTTGTTGGTACTTGTTCATATTCAGTTATGTTTTTACAATAAACCAATACATTCATTATTCCATAGTAGTGACTATTGCGTGCACCTCAATTAAAGTCCCATCTGGGCACTCTTTTCTTTGCATTTGAATTAGGGATGGAGGTGCACACAATGGCTAGTGTCAGACCATTCCCCCTTTCAAGCTCAAGGGAGGTGGTAGAGGTGGGGTTAACCTTATTAGTTTGTTCTAAGGAATGGATAAGGAGCTGGTAATAGTGAACTTTTCATTCATGTGCACCAAGTTTTATAAAAAAAACCTCGCAAAAAAAGCTTTGTGTGCGTGATCTGTAACGAATTGTGAGTTAATAGTAAAGAAGTTCTCAATCTCAGATTTGATCCGAGTTTCATAGAGAGGATTAGTTAGGAGAGAGGTATTCATTCTCCAAACTGAGTAGCGAGGTAAATGGTTTTGGGCAAACAGCGTGATAGAAATTGGTGCTTGACCAAGTTATTAGATGATTTGCGAGTCAGTGATAGATTGTAGCAAATGCTTATCAGTAAGAAACAAATCAATCCGAGATTAAGAATGTTGAGAGTGGTAATAAAAGGTGTAGTCTTTCTCTCTGTGTCATGCAGACACCACCATGAGTCATAACGGTCCTCTGATTTCAATAAAGAGGAAAGGGCAGAAGGCTTGCGTCTCCATATGTTTGTGGTGTCGAGTGTCAGATCAATGATCTCATTGAAATCTCCACACAATATCAGTGGGGCGTTTCTATACCGGGCAAGTTTAGATAGCAAGGACATAAAATTTCTGCTGGGATCAACCTAGTATTGAATACAATAGGAGCTAAGAGCTCTAAGAGCTACTTAGAAATAGGCTGTCAATGATCAAGTAAAACAAAAACTAAAAAGAACAACAACAAAAAAAAACAAACAGTGGAGTGTGCGTAGCACACCATGATCTTGGAGGGTGGGAGGTAAAGCATAAACGTCTCCCAGGCTGGATCATGGTTGCACAGGGACAACATACTGAAGTGGAGGTTTAACCATTGTCCGCCGTTGACGTGGACGTGCTTGCGGGACGTAGTTGTCGATGTCAGGGCTCGCCCCGATCTATGGTGCGAGGCACAGCAGGGAGTAGGCCCCAGTTTGCTGGTCGCTTATATCCATCTTTAGGTGTGAGGATGGGTACCGATTGATTTTGGTAGGTGACTAACAAGCTGGAAATCCCCACTTGTAGATGATTTTGGGCACTTGAAGGATTGAGGTGATCAGGGCAAATGCTTTGCGCATTTCCATTGTGGCAGAAGAAAAATCTGCGAAGAGTAGAATGTTGGACTAAGGCGCTGGGAGGGGTTTCGTAGTTTTCGCAGCATGGAGTATCTGCTCCTTAAAGTGAAAAAAATGGATGCTGCAAGTACACCTCTGGGGATACTTGAATCAGGAAGGCTGGCAACGCGGATGCTCTTGAATAAAAGTACTTTATTTGTTACATGGGTACACAGGCACAGGCTATATGCTGACGCTTTTAGGCTATAAAGCCTTCATCAAAGCATACACATTTTTCCTAAAAACAGATATTTAAAGCAAAACAAGCCCTCAAAAGAGGGGCGGGTATATCCTAATTAAAGACAATCAAGTCAATTAAAAACACATGGAGAAAAAAAAGGAAGAGACACAGCAGACATATGAGGGACATATCATGGACATTTAGATCATGTTTTCACATTATTCCAATTAATATAGCAAAACAATAAGATTCATGTTAAAAAAAGATGTATGTCCATCCTATCATTCAAGCCATATGGTTTTCTAGTATTGAGGGTATGGATTCAGCAAACCTCAAGTTTAAGCAAAATACGATGAGTATAGCCTCCTCCTGTGGGTCTTTCAACCTGTTCAGCACCAAGAAAAGAAAAAGTGTCAAGGCTGGGGCGGTGCACTGAAATATTTTTGCCATTAATATTAGTAGTGTCATTCACATGTTCTGAGATTCTAACTCTCAGTGTACGAATACTACACCCAGCATATTGCAAATTACAAGCACTGCATTGAAATACATAAAACACAGATTTAGAGCTACAATAATGTATTGTTTAATGGTATATGTTTTTATTAGTTGTTAAAGAAGTCACTAAGGTGATTTTTTGGTGTTTATGGCACTGCTTGCAAGTATTTAGGCCACGCATATAGAATCTGTGGTGGAAAGCCAAGTCTGTGGCTTGTTTGGCTTCTGTGAGCAAAACAAGCCTGGTGACAACTTGCTGATAGGATGAACCTAAATCTTTTTTTTAACATAAATCTTATTAATTTGCTATTTTAGTTGGAATAATGTGAAACCATGTTTTGAATGTCCATGATATGTGTCTCACATGTCTGCTGTGTCTCTTCCTTTTTTTCCTCCATGTGTTTTTAATAGAATTGATTGTTTCTAATTATGATATACCTGCCCCTCTTTTGAGGGCTTGTTTTGGTATAGATATCAGTTCTTAGATTAAATATGATGCTTTGATGAAGGCTCTATAGCTGAAACGCATCAGCATATAGCCTGTGCCTGTGTACCCATGTAACAAATAAAGTACTTTTATTCAAGAGCATCCGATTTGCTAGCCTTCCTGATTCAAGAATACTACCGATGGGACCTGGATAGAGCACCAGATTACAGTTCATGGACTTCCACATTAGCAGTAGAGCTGGGGTAACAATGTGTTTCATCTCTAGGGATATCTGCAGAGAGATGAGGAGGTTTAGAGATCCTATGGCCCGGTCTGTGATGATATCACGGGAAGTTAGACACGATAGCAGGGTGGTAAAGAGCTGTTGTATATAGTTGGTGTAGTCCGCAGGCTTCACTGATTCAAAATCAAATTCCCTGAATTTGATGTTGTTGCACCTACAGCGATCCTCTAGGTCTGCCAATTTCACTTCAATACAGTGAATTTCCTCTGAGTGATAGTCATGAGCATCCAAGAGCTCATTATGTGCCTCTGTATATTCACTCATATTTTCTTCTGCAGCATCTGTTCTCTTCTCTAAACAGTCCACCCGGTCATGGACTTGAGACAAATAGATCTGCAACTCTCTGTGAGAATTTTTTTAAAGTAAGCAGCATACTGGGTTGTCCGTAACAGGGATGGATGCTGTGCTGTGGTGCCTGTGCTGGGAGAGCCATTGGTATTGGTGGCCCAAAGCTGCTTTTTAGCCTGTGGTTCTTTGCATGGGGAACTAGCAGGTGAGGTTGCCAGTCTCTTACCTCTGACTGAATAGATCGGTGTGTCAGCAGTTCCAGTTGGAGGTAAGCTGTCCATTCCCTCATGCTACTGCATTGTGGTGGAATCTCCAGGCTCTGAAGCTGTGTGGGGGGCGGTAGTTGAAATGGAGCTGCCTGCCGTGCTGGAGTGTGTCCATCTTGGGCCAACTGCATGGCCAAGGAGTAGGAGTAATGAATGAGGAGGCAGGGCGCAGGAGGTTTGAATTTCTTTTTGGAAATTCCAAAAAAAAAAACAGATGTTTACCCTCTGTCAGAGAGAGAACAGGGGATATGAAGTTGCTGTAGATCTGAGCCGTGGTGCGGAGCAAGAGAGTCAGGCAGCAACGCCCCCTCCTATACTGCATTTTAAACTTTAAAGTTAGAGCAACCACCAATCACATGATGTTCACTATTACCTTTATTGGCCACAAAAGCTTCATCTGTGCCTCTGTCTGATTTTAATTTGTTACTGGGTCCTATCTTTTCCGTACTTCATGGCTAAGATCCAATTTTCCTTACTTCATGGCTAAGATCCAACCTTCCTTACCTAATGGCTTAAAAAAAAAGTTTTGCATTTAGTTATACCTTAACATTCAGGATCAGCATCTACTTCCTGAACTGGGATGCTAGCTCAGAGGTGCCACAGTCATGTCATATCCCGGAAGTGATGGAATCTGTAAACCAGTTCAAACGTTCAAATACACTGACAAGATTTTAAACATCCTGTGGACAAGTGCATGAGAGGGGAGCCAATTGGACCAAATAAGGAATCAGTGGAATACCATTATATAGACTTGGGATCGTATTCTGAATTGTGTCAGTGTAATGCTGTCGCATACACCTAGGAGACATTTATATTGATCAGGCCCATATTGTACTACCGTCTGGTGAGTGCAAAGTTTGAAAGGTGGTGGTTATAAGCACGGATCAGTTGGGTGTATCACCATATGAGCAACTTTACACATTATTACTGGCATGGAACGGATATTTTGTTTTATACAAATATTTCACACAAATATTTAAATATTATTTTACACGTGTTTGTTATTTTTACATTTGTTTGTTAGTGGTGTTGGAACATGTATATTGTATCATTTTATTTTTGAATGTTGTTTTGGGTATTAATTATCCACATGCTGTTTAGCGCAGCTACTATAGATTTTTCCAATGGCTGTGAAGTGTATCTAAAGCAAGTTATTCTGACAATATCTCCGTGCCTGTGCTAAGTGCACAGGGGCCAGATTTGGAAACTGAAAATCTCAACTTGTAGTTTTGAATTGAGCAGGGAATAGGTATAGCTCCTTATTTAAGCAATATACACTAACTTTTTGTCCTGGCTTTCAATGTCACCGGGGTACAAAGTGAGGTAAAATAGCTTTAACTGGAAAATGGGTCACTGAGAAATCTTCAATTGAGGATACCTGTACTTTGGAGAGACTAGAAAGAAAATCCCCTGTTGGTGGGACTTTGTAGGCACTCAAGTATACGTATACACAGTACTTAACATTTTTTATAAGTTTTATTAACAAATTGCAAAATAACATAAAAGACGGTAAGTTCAATAAGATACATCACATTGGCAGATAATGAATAACCACACCATTCCAGGGTGATGACCCAACTAGTTTCGGAGTTTTTGCGATAGATACTTCTTCTTCAGGGGGAGACCCTGGGTAGTGGTTGATCAGACAAAAAAGTCAAATGACATTATGCCAGAAAAACAGAACAACTAGAACATTGCAGCAATTAATACAATAAAAAAATTGTTTAGATTCAAAGAAGTTACAACTTACATTCTCTGCAGTGATGCTTGACACTATAAACTTGCCATCAAGGTATTAAAATCAAGTAGTCACCATGCTCAACCGGATCCACACATTTGTTTTGTAAACGGTCTAACTGATATGGTATTATCCTGGTTGGTATATTATGTAGAAATGAAACTTGGTTGTGGTATATAATAATCAGCCTCAAACTGCATCAAGAGGAGGCAACTGGAACCCACATGTGGCAAATCCGCTAGAAAATGATTGAAAAACGGCTGTCAGATAATCTCCCTTTATCCTCTATGAGGACACAAGTCAGGTATAGCTTCAGAAAGAACAGAAATAAAAAAAAAAATAAAAAAAAGGGGGAAGAGAGATATAAGAGGAGGAGGGAAATGTGTTTAATTGTTATTTTTTTATGTATTATTTATTTTGACCGCAATGGCCAAAGAGAGGGCTAAAACATTATGGGGGTCTTATAGTGTACCAGCCCGCTCATTGTTCACCCATATAAATGAAAATTATCTTTTAAGCAAAACCACCTAGCTTGTTACAAAGTAACACAGGAAGAAAGGCCATGTATTTAAGTATATTGGACATTGAAAGTAGAGTTCAGTTCTAATTATTTTTCCTCCTCCAAAAGAGGTTAACAGCCAAAGGTTTAGATGTCTTTGAAAAGAAAGTAGAGAGAAGCCTAAAAATTACCTTATGAAGCAGCGGATTAGTGAGCCGACAATATCAGACACCCTCCAGTGTTCACGGCAGGTGAGCAATGCAGCTCACTGTCGTGAAGTTGGAGGTTTAAATAGATCGGTAGGTGAACCCGAGACAGCTGTGAATGATCGCCTCTCAGCTGATCACCGGCTGGGTTCCCTGGTGCGGAGGGACCGAGCGCTTTCCCAACCCCGCCCATATGCAAATTAGGGGGGGCGGAAGTGCGGTCGGCTCCTGCGTTCCACCGGCACGGCATTCACTCCGTCGGCGTGGAATGCAGGCGGAGTGTAGCATGAGTAGGCGTCTATTGTCTCAATGAGACAAGGATGGAAGAGACTAAACCTATATCGCGGCTCGCCACAAAGTGCCGGCCGCTGCCCGTGCCGGGTTGTCTGCTTGGTACATGTTAGAACTGATTAATTATTGTGTACGGGCACATGTTGAATGTAATCAATCCGCAGGAGCCACAACCAGATTTGTTGGTCATGAGTTTGTGTGGTATGTCCACCAAAAAAGAGAAATTATTGTGAACATAATAGAGAAAAGTAGTTAGATTAACCCGGCAATCAAATAGGGTATGCCGATCTTTTTATATTAGATCATCCTAGCAGCAGTGTGGTTCAGGAAGAGCATGAGGAACAACTTGTGGGGGAATTCTGAGCCAGAAAGAATACATACATAAAATGAATGTTATTGGTATTGGGTCAATACATATATAGATATATTGAAATATCACCTCCTATGCATCAATACAGTTGCAATACAATTTGTAAAACAGAAGAAGCTATCTGTTATTGAACATTCCCAAGTTCTCATATAATAGGAAAAGATGACAACATATATGAGAGAATAGTCAACAAAAGGAGGAAAACGACTATTTTTCCATACCTCCCGAGGTGAACCCCTCCAAGAAAGGTTTGAAGGATACCATCTCGTTTAGCCCAGGGGGCTCAGTGGCTTTCAGAAAATAAATCCACCGCAGCTCCATTTGCAGGAGAACCTTGTTCCAGTCTCCGCCTCTGGAGCTGGGGTGGATTCTGTCAAGGATTAGAAATTTTATTTTAGGGAACTTGCCAAGATGAACAAGACTTGTGTGCCGTCCAAGGGGAAGGTCCGGATCACAAGTCTTCATGCTTTTGATGTGTCTGTTAGCGCGTTTAGAGAAATCCAATTTCGTCTTGCCGACGTAAAAACAGCCGCACTCACAGAGGAGTAGATATACCCCTCCGTGAGTGCGGCAGTTGGCGAAGTGTTTGGGTTTAAAGATCTGACTGTTCGGCAGTGTTGGATTTTTTAGAGTAAGCATGAAGCCGCAGTACTTACAGCTGCCGCACATATAGGTGCCCCTGTATTTGCAGGGGTCTGTTCTTGTCTGACTTTTAAATTCGCTCTGAACCAATTTATCTTTAAGCGCTGGTACCTTTTTTATATGTAAAATGAGGGTGCTCAGGGACATACTTTCTTAGGGTGGGATCTAGCGTGAGCATATGACAATATTTAGACACTATTTTTTTTAATTGTTGGATGTTGCTCCGAGTATCTGGTAATTATTCTAAGGGCAGAATCGTCCTGTTTACAGGTCTTGGAAGGCAGAAGTTTGGTTCTGTCACTCAAAATGGCCTTTTTATAGGCTTTCTTTAGAATAGTTTTTGTGTACCCTCTTGCAAGAAGTCTGGTCCTGAGGTCATTTGCAGCCCTCTGAAAACTCTCTAAATCTGTGCAATTTCTCCTGGCTCTGAGGTACTCTCCATATGGAATGGAGTGCACGAGAGCCTGCGGATGAAAGCTAGATGCATGGAGGATGGTGTTCCCCGCAGTGGGCTTCCGAAAAAGGCCACTGCGGAGAACACCATCCTCACCCCTCCGCACCTCCACATCAAGAAATGTAATCACATCTCTATTTGAATTCATTTTGAATGTTAAGTTAAAATCGTTTTTGTTCATCCTATCAATGCAGTTTGTTAAAAGTTCAGACGGTCCTTGCCAGATCATGAAGACATCATCTATGTATCGTACCCACATTAATATGTGGTCCGTATACATAGAAGTGGCCTCATTTGTCAGAAAAAATTCCTCCCACTCCCCCAGAAACAGGTTGGCGTAGGATGGGGCACAACATGTGCCCATCGCTACGCCTTGTATCTGGAGGTAGTGGGAGCCGTCAAAAGTGAATACATTATGAAACAAAATGTACTGCAAGATAGATAGGATGAATTCGCCATAGGCGTCGAAACTATGGCCCGAGACGAATGCGTGTCGTACAGCTGCTATCCCCCGGTCGTGGGGGATAGAGCTGTACAGGGCCTCGACGTCTATGGTGACTAGTAAGCAATCTTAAAGGAACATAAGTGTCTTGAATTCTTTGTAGAAAGTGGATAGTCTCATGAACATGCGACGGTAGGGAAGTAACAAAAGGTTTGAGAAAGGTATCCACCAACTTGCTGGTGTTATCGGAAATCGAACCTCGACCCGAAATAATTGGCCGCCCTGGTGGATTAGTGGCGTCCTTGTGAATTTTGGGGAGCGAATAGAAAGTTGGAGTGATAGAAAAGGTTGTGCGGATAAATTCCCATGTATGTTTGGGAATGATACCGTTCAAATATGCTGAATCAATAAGTTGGTAAAATTCTTGTTGATATTTTATAACAATATTGGCTGTGATCTTCCTATACCAATTTTGATTTTTAAGGATTTTATAACGCATAGCTGTGTACTGTGAATTGTTCATAATAACGACATTTCCGCCCTTGTCGGCCTGTTTGATAGTAATCGAATGGTTTTGTGATAGCTTTGTAATAGCTAGCTTTTGATTAGCTGTAACATTTGGTGTTTTAGAGGGACAAATGTTTAATTTTTCGACCTCTTTAGATACAAGTTTGACAAAGGCGGTAATGTTGGTATTTACAGAGCTAGGGAACTTGTCCGACTTTTTCTTCAGAGACAGTGTTTTAGTAGTGGGGGATGGTTGGTCTGATTCGATTCCTGCCAAGAGTGATGAAAGGTCAATACGATCAATGAGATCATAATTTTCCTCAAGTAGGGATATGAGAGTATCAAGAATGGGATCTTTTTTGGTCTTAGATGTGTCAGATAGATTGTTTTTGTCAAATAAGGCTTTAAAGTTTAATTTTCGAGCGAATAGGTGAAGATCTTTGATGAAATCAAACTTGTCCAATGGGGTGCTGGGGCAGAAGCTGAGGCCTTTGGAAAGGACCTCGGTTTCATCTGACGATAGTTTGTAATCGGATAAATTAATAATTGACAAGTCAGTTTCCAAAGATTGAGGGGTGGAAGGTGTAATGGAGTGCGACGTGAATTTGGAAGTATTTAGTGAGTGGTCGGAGTGAAAATTGGGGCTCGTTGGTGAATGAGTTCTAAAAAAGTAGAATCCTGCAAATCAGTGGTGGATAATACGGAAGGTGGTATCTGAGACACGAGGGATGTCACTGTGTTATTGGTGGGATGGGTGCTTTCTGATGGTGGGTGGGTTGTGTTGTCCGAATGAGGGATATGTGATTTGAAAAGTGAAAGGTTGGAACCTGATTCTTGTTGGACACTAGATTTTTTCATTGATTGCCCAACTGCTGTCTCACCTTGGTATGCTCGTTTGACTCTTTCCTTTATTTTTTGTTTATTTGCGTTTTGTGGCGTAAAGGAAAGAGTCAAACGAGCATACCAAGGTGAGACAGCAGTTGGGCAATCAATGAAAAAATCTAATGTGCAACAAGAATCAGGTTCCAACCTTTCACTTTTCAAATCACATATCCCTCATTCGGACGAAAAATTAAACATTCGTCCCTCTAAAACACCAAATGTTACAGCTAATCAAAAGCTAGCTATTACAAAGCTATCACAAAACCATTTGATTACTATCAAACAGGCCGATAAGGGCGGAAATGTCGTTATTATGAACAATTCACAGTACACAGCTATGTGTTATAAAATTGGTATAGGAAGATCACAGCCAATATTGTTATAAAATATCAACAAGAATTTTACCAACTTATTGATTCAGCATATTTGAACGGTATCATTCCCAAACATACATGGAAATTTATCCGCACAACCTTTCCTATCACTCCAACTTTCTATTCGCTCCCCAAAATTCACAAGGACGCCACTTATCCACCAGGGCAGCCAATTATTTTGGGTCGAGGTTCGATTTCCGATAACGCCAGCAAGTTGGTGGATACCTTTCTCAAACCTTTTGTTACTTCCCTTCCGTCGCATGTTCGTGACACTATCCACTTTCTACAAAGAATTCAAGACACTTATGTTCCTCAAGATTGGCCACTAGTCCCCATAGACGTCGAGGCCCTGTACAGCTCTATCCCCCACGACCGGGGGATAGCAGCTGTACGACACGCATTAGTCTCGGGCCATAGTTTTGACGCCTATGGCGAATTCATCCTATCTATCTTGCAGTACATTTTGTTTCATATTGTATTCACTTTTGACGGCTCCCATATTAATGAGGGTACGATACATAGATGATGTCTTCATGATCTGGCAAGGACCATCTGAACTTTTAACAAACTGCATTGATAGGATGAACAAAAACGAATTTAACTTAACATTCACAATGAATTCAAATAGAGATGTGATTACATTTCTTGATGTGGAGGTGCGGAGGGGTGAGGATGGTGTTCTCCGCAGTGGCCTTTTTCCACCATCCTCCATGCATCTAGCTTTCCTCCGCAGGCTCTCGTGCACTCCATTCCGTATGGAGAGTACCTCAGAGCCAGGAGAAATTGCACAGATTTAGAGAGTTTTCAGAGGGCTGCAAATGACCTCAGGACCAGACTTCTCGCAAGAGGGTACACAAAAACTATTCTAAAGAAAACCTATAAAAAGGCCATTTTGAGTGACAGAACCAAACTTCTGCCTTCCAAGACCTGTAAACAGGACGATTCTGCCCTTAGAATAATTACCAGATACTCGGAGCAACATCCAACAATTAAAAAAAATAGTGTCTAAATATTGGCATATGCTCACGCTAGATCCCACCCTAAGCAAGTATGTCCCTGAGCACCCTCATTTTACATATAAAAAGGTACCAGCGCTTAAAGATAAATTGGTTCAGAGCGAATTTAAAAGTCAGACAAGAACAGACCCCTGCAAATACAGGGGCACGTATGTGTGTGGCAGCTGTAAGTACTGCGGCTTCATGCTTACTCTAAAAAATCCAACACTGCCGAAAGGTCAGATCTTTAAACCCAAACACTTCCTCAACTGCCCACTCACGGAGTGGTATATCTACTCCTCTGTGAGTGCGGCTGTTTTTACGTCGGCAAGACGAAATTGGATTTCTCTAAACGCGCTAACAGACACATCAAAAGCATGAAGACTTGTGATCCGGACCTTCCCCTTGGACGGCACACAAGTCTTGTTCATCTTGGCAAGTTCCCTAAAATAAAATTTCTAATCCTTGACAGAATCCACCCCAGCTCCAGAGGCGGAGACTGGAACAAGGTTCTCCTGCAAATGGAGCTGCGGTGGATTTATTTTCTGAAAGCCACTGAGCCCCCTGGGCTAAACGAGATGGTATTCTTCAAACCTTTCTTGGAGGGGTTCACCTCGGGAGGTATGGAAAAATAGTCGTTTTCCTCCTTTTGTTGACTATTCTCTCATATATGTTGTCATCTTTTCCTATTATATAAGAACTTGGGAATGTTCAATAACAGATAGCTTCTTCTGTTTTACAAATTGTATTGCAACTGTATTGATGCATAGGAGGTGATATTTCAATATATCTATATATGTATTGACCCAATACCAATAACATTCGTTTTATGTATGTATTCTTTCTGGCTCAGAATTCCCCCACAAGTTGTTCCTCATGCTCTTCCTGAACCACACTGCTGCTAGGATGATCTAATATAAAAAGATCGGCATACCCTATTTGATTGCCGGGTTAATCTAACTACTTTTCTCTATTATGTTCACAATCATTTCTCTTTTTTGGTGGACATATCGCACAAACTCATGACCAACAAATCTGGTTGTGGCTCCAGCGGATTGATTACATTCAACATGTGCCCGTAGATAGTAATTAATCAGTTCTAACATGTACCAAGCAGACAACCCAAAATAAATAATACATAAAAAATAAAAATTAAACACATTTCCCTCCTCCTCTTATATCTCTCTTCCCCCTTTTTTTTTTTATTTCTGTTCTTTTTGAAGCTATACCTGACTTGTGTCCTCGTAGAGGATAAAGGGAGATTATCTGACAGCCGCTTTTTAATCATTTTCTAGCGGATTTGCCACATGTGGGTTCCAGTTGCCTCCTCTTGATGCAGTTTGAGGCTGATTATTATATACCACAACCAAGTTTCCTTTCTACATAATATACAAACCAGGATAATACCATATCAGTTAGACCCTTTACAAAACAAATGTGTGGATCCGGTTGAGCATGGTGACTACTTGATTTTAATACCTTGATGGCAAGTTTATAGTGTCAAGCATCACTGCAGAGAATGTAAGTTGTAACTTCTTTGAATCTAAAAAAAAAAATTTTTGTATGAATTGCTGCAATGTTCTAGTTGTTCTGTTTTTCTGGCATAATGTCATTTGACTTTTTTTGTCTGATCAACCACTTACAGACCACTACCCAGGGTCTCCCCCTGAAGAAGGAGTATCTATCGCAAAAACTCCGAAACTAGTTGGGTCATCACCCTGGAATGGTGTGGTTATTCGTTATCTGCCAATGTGATGTATCTTATTGAACTTACCGTCTTTTATGCTATTTTGTAATTTGTTAATAAAACTTATAAAAAAAATTAAGTACTGTGTATACGTATACTTGAGTGCCTACAAAGTCCCACCAACAGGGGATTTTCTTTCTAGCCTTTATTTGGGATGTGGCACCTGGTGAAGCATTCAACACGGGTATCTCTCTTTACTTTGGAGAGAATACATATAATTTCCTGTGTTTGGCAGAAAGTGAAGAAACTCCTCCCCAGTGTGGACATAACAATAAGATTAGAACCTAAAAGGTTCTAATCCTCACTCACATGAGTGAGATGAGATCCACTTTAAAGCAGTAGTAAAGTCCACTTTTTTGTTTATACCTACAGGTAAGCCTATATTAAAGTAGTTTAAAAGTTAGAAGGTTTTTTTTTTTTTTTTTTTTATCCTAATGCATACTATGCATTAAGATAATGCATTATCTTAATACTTTATTTGAAAGTAGGTATAAAGATGTGATATTGTGTTCCAAAATTCTAAAACTTTAGTAGCCTCCAGCTAAGTGATCCGCTAGGAGTTACTGAAAAGAGATGTGCATTACTCAGCAAAATTTTCTGGGTTAAAGGAGAACATCCGTCAGGATGAAATCATAAGCAAAAATACATAATCCCAAATTCTGCATGTCTGCAGCAGCAATACCTAAGCTAAAGCGTCTCCCAGCTGAGTGTTTATAGGAGGAATACGGTCAATTATTCTGTAGCGGTTAGTTGTAGCCATGATTCATTTGGAGCAACAACGGTGTTGTAGACAGGTTGTATCTGCAGAGATAAGACAAAACTTTATAAGGCACTATTTTTTTTTTCCCAGACAGGATATCAATAAGCAAAAATATAACTCAAGTAGGTAACAAAAACACTATTGATTAGGTATGAGGTCTTATCACAGGTATTTGTTTAATGTGTCATAATAAGATAACATTGCATTGTTTCTGCAAAAAGTAGAATTTTATCTTCTTTAATCAGGCTTCCTATCTCCCACATCATCTTCATAAAGATAAGTGTGATTCACGTTTTCCAGTGCTTCATAGGTTTACATTAAAGACAGTTTGGTAAATCTTGGCAACAAATCAAAATTCGCCTCTTCAGCAATGTCAAATCTCATTCTTTGTTATGGGTTTTCTCAAATGACATCATTTTTTGTACTGCCTTTTTGAAAAAGCCTATACGTTTGTTCTTAAGAACTTTGTTTTATTGGTGTAAAATGGCAGGGTTAACAACACTGCTTGGGATTTGAGTGTAGCAGATTTGTCAGCTCAAATGGGAGGTTAGGAGCAAGCTGGATTTAAAGATTTTTTCTGTACTTGCAGCATTTTTAAAGTAATTACGAACAGGGAAATGTATTGAATATTGTTATTTTATTTTATCCACCTGTACTCTTTAAGAAGAAGAAAATAAATATTTGTATCTAAGTGTAGACTGTTATGTGTTTAATTGTAAAGAAGAAGAGTAAAAACATAGATACATGGATACAGGCACGTAAGGAAATCGTGTGGTTGGAGGATGCATCAGTCCGCCCTAACAGGCCGTTGTCTGCCGCTTGTGAAGCTGTCCTGGCCCGCAGGATGTGGAAGTCGTGGATGATGAAACTGAAGGCTGGATGGCAGGCTGGACTGCAGCGTCATCTGTAATGACTTCACCAGCGTGCTTGCAACACGTTTCGGAGCATGTGCACTAGGGGATTACTGTTAGTGCACTCTCCTTTTTCAAGCTGCTATGTTAGGGCTAAATGGTGCCTTATATGTGTTATGGGATTCAGTGCCATCTATTGGAATATATATATATATATATATATATATATATATATAAAAATTATTTATACATCTCCATAAATTTTACAATCAGTCAGGGACAGCAATCGAGTCACACACTCCCAAAACAGAGCATTGTTCAGGGGGTTATGGGAAACCAGAATTTCCCGTGTCACACACCCTACCTACTACATGTAGTGGGCTTTACACTAAAAACATTGCTCTGAGTACCCAATCCCCTTTTTCCCACAGCACAGCAGTTACCCACATCTCCACCCAGGACACCTGCCACCTTCCCATTAGAGGATAATTGTGAGATGCCATCTATGTCCCTCCCTAATGATGCCCTCAGTGATCCATGTATACCGAAAAAGTGTATTTTTTATCCATCAACCCCCTCTCCAGCCGTCCCGCAAAAAAGGAAAATGCATAGGAGAGGTTGTAGAGGGGCGAAGAAACAGAACCGAGCACACACAAATGCAAGACTCGAAAACTGTAAAAATATTTAATCTTTTCACACACATCCTCTCCACTGCAGAAACATCCCTCCTGAGTAGGGGGTCTTAATTTTGCTCTATCCAATAAACCTGATCCATATGTACTGTTCAAAGATCTAAATAAATATATCAGAAACCTTATGTTAAAAAGGTTCTTTCAGATCAATAACGTGAAAAAGGGGCAAGATCCTAACAATACACCAGATAAAATATCCCCCAATGCATCATATTCTAAAGAATTTGATTTGAAGCTGATATCTTAGACATGCTTGAACAACTTTATCACAATGACTCCTTGACAGACCTTGAGGCATTTACTCAGCACTTACATATCCCTCCTCTGGTTCAACGTTCCACACTCAAACCGAAATCCGTTTTTTACCCTTATCATACCAAGGGCCCACATTTAACTACATTCTACAATATGGTATATTCTGATTTTCTTGAACTATGCTAACAACCTCCTAAAAAACATTTAGATCTTGGCTTCCTCACTCCCCAAGAAAACACAGAATTAAAATCCCTTACACAAAACTATAATATCATCATTAAAAACGCAGATATGGGTGGAGGTATTGTCATACAGGATCGACTCGAATATATCAAGGAAGCCAATAGACTTCTTGCTGATTCCTCCACTTACAGGAAATTAAGGAAAGATCCATTACCCGAATATAAACTAGACCTACAGATAATCATTGATCATGCTATCAATCAAAACATTATAGATAAAGATGAAGCCTCCTTTTTGAATAGGACAATCTACCAGACACCCTATTTTTAATATATTACATAAATTCATGAGGATCAGGTTAATCCCCAAGGAAGACCCATCATTGCAGCTATGGATAGCATTACCTCTGGTCTCTCCCTGTACATTGATCAGTACCTACAGCCATTAGCCCAAGGTTTGCCATCTTACATTAGGGATGGAGCCCACCTGTTAGAACAATTGTCACCATATAAATGGGAAAATAACTATATTTGGATGTCTTTGGACGAAAATTCATTATACACGTCCGTTCCACATCAGTTTGGACTCACAGCTTTGGACCATTTCCTGTCCAATGACCCCTATATGAGCCAAAAACAAGGCTATTTTATTCTAGAATGTTACTAATTCTAGAATGCACTAAATTTGTCTGACTCATAATTATTTTAGTTTTGATGATCAATTCTATCTGCAAGTAAAATGGACAGCCATGGGTGCCAATTTTTCACCCTCGTATGCTAACCTAGATATGGGTTTGTGGGAGTTACAAAACATATGACACAATAACCCATACCTCAAACATCTCACATTTTATGGCAGATACATAGATGATATTCTAATCATCTGGGATGGCCTGAGCAAAATTATCTATGATTTTGTCAAACATTGTAACAATAACCCACACATACTATCCTTTACCCACGTTCTAGATCCAGAAAAATTAGCCTTCCTCGATTTAGAATTATATCACATTAAAGATGAAATTCATGCCAAGAATTGCTACAAGCCTACTGCTGGCAACTCTTTATTACACTTTAAAAGTTGCCATTACAATAAGTGGACTATCAACATCCCTAAAGGACAGTTTTGCCAACTCAGGTGAAACTGTACCAGAATAGGTGACTATCAAGAGCAAAGCCTTAACAAAAAAAGGCTACCCAGAATCCCTCATGAACCAAGCCTACACGTGTTATCTGACAGACCCAACTCCCACCAAACAAACTGTCCGGTTTATTACTATGTTACATTATGAACATAAAAAAATGGAATCTGTTCTTACAAAACATTGACCCATATTATTGGACGACCCCCCACCTAAAAACTCTTCTTCCCCCTACACCTCGGGTAACATACAGAAAATCACCGAACCTCAAAAACAAAATTGTACCAAGCAGACTTAAATCTCGTATGAGAGTTCATCTTCCTAGAATTTCATTGACTATTGTTTATTAATTTTTATAAATAATTCCAATTATGATCTTACTCTGTTTGTATGTATGTATATATATATATGTATATATATTGTTATCTGGATCACATTGCAAATATGTATGAATGTATGTATCACATTGAAAATAGTATGTAGGTATGCATACTATTAAGTGGAGCGTTTTGCACTTTCTCCACTAGATAGCACTGCATCCCTAACATATATAAGGCACCATTCCGCCCCAACATAGCAGCTTGAAAAAGGAGTGCGCACTAACAGTAATTCCCTTGTGCGCATGCTCCGAAATGGTCTCGAGCACGCTGGTGATGTAATCACAGATGACGCTGCGGTCCAGCCTGCCATCCAGCCCTCGGTTTCATCATCCACCATTACTTCCACATCCTTCCAGCCAGGGCAGCTTCACGAGCAGCAGAAAACGGCCTGTTAGGACGGACTGATGCAGCCTCCGACCACCAGATTTCCTTATGTGCCTGTATCCATGTTTTAATGTGATTTCTTTCTCTTTCTTACAATTAAACACATAACAGTCTACATTCAGAGGAGCCTGTTTCTTTTCTTCTTCTGCATGTTTGGGGACCGCTTCTACTCCCCTCCAGGCTAGCCCTGATTTTATTGACTGTGCAGTATTCATCCCACAGACAGAGCTATTAGTGCATGATGGACATTACACTGCATTAAACACACCCCTGCTTGCGCCACTATCCACATGTTTTTTTTTATGAACACTTTAATTGTAGAATGCTATTTGGGTGGAATTTATTCTAAGAAACCACTAGAAGGGGCTTTTGCAAATCTGTATGTAAAGAATTAAAATATGGAACAGCAAGCAAGCAAACAAACATGTAAGATTCTAATCAAACATTATTTCTATGAGTTGAGAAAGAGGAAAGCTAAAGCACCAGGTACTACCATGCAGGATATATTTTTTTATATATATATATATATATATATATATATATATATATATATATATATATATATATAATATATATATACTTAACTAAAAACTTTAAATAGAACTGTAGGCAAAACTTTTGTTTTTCATTTTAGATAGAGTAAGGGAGGGTTATAACCCCTGTTGGGTTTTTCTCTGCTATTTCTGTCTTATTGTGGAGATTTACCTTCACTTCCTGTCCCATAGCCGAAACAGAAAGTAGGAGGAAATCCCTTCAAATTTAGGAAATTCCTTGAGGACCCCCAGGCCATCTGAACTACTGTCCCCATTTGAAGATTTTCCCTCTAATACCTTTCTGAGGACAACCCAGAAATTGGGATTTTTACTTTAACTTTTAATATATATACATAGCAGTGGGGGTTGTTAATCAGTTTCAGCTGTGACCAAAAATGTGGTGTGGTGTTAGGAAATTCTACAGCGCTTCAGGCTTTCCTCTGCTGACCAGCTTTATGGAGATGCTGATTTCATTTTCCAGCAGGGCTTGGCACCTGCCCACACTGCCGAAAGTACCAATGCCTGGTTTATTGATCATTGTATCACTGGGCTTGGTTGGCCAGCAAACTCGCCTGACCTAAACCCCATAGAGAATCTGTTGGCTATTGTCAAGAGAAAAATTAGAGCACAGACCCAACAATGCAAAAGAGTCAAAGGCCGATATCAAAGCAACCTGGGTTTCCATAACACCTCAGCAGTGCCACAGGCTAATCAGGTCCATGCCACACCGCATTGATGCAGTAATTCTTGCAAAAGGAGCCCCAACCAAGTATTGAGTGCATACTATACTGTACATGGACATACATTTTAGTAAGCCAAGATTTCTGTATTAAAAATAATTTTTGTTTTTTGTTGTTTTTTTTAATGGTCTTATGTAATATTCAAATTTTCTGAAATACTGAATTTTGGATTTTTACTATCTGTAAGCCATAGTAATCAGGGTAAAATAAATAAATGCTTGAAATATATCACTCTGTATGTAATGTAATGCATCTATATATAATATAGGAGCATCACATTTAATTACTGAAATAAACTAACTTTTTGATGATATTCTAATTTTATTAGATGCACCTGTGTGTGTGTGTGTGTGTGTGTGTGTATATGTGTATATATATATATATATATATATATATATATATATTATAGTATTATATATATATTATTTTATATAATATTTTTATGCCGTTTAACAAAAGGGCTGCTTTATGTTGTTAGCATTCTGCTGTTGGTTTGTAAGAATTCAAAAAAAGACATTCACAACTTCTCCTGACATGGATTTTGAAATACACAAAAAAAGGCAAATGATTCTGGCTTTACTAAGCAACACGTAAAACAATTAGGTCAAATTAATTTTCTAAAGGCAACCTCCACATTTTGACTGTACACTATTACTTAATTGCTTCTAATGTATCTGACTCATAACTTATTGAGACTGTAATCTTCTGTCTTTTGCCACATTTGGCATTAATGTACACTTCCTAATTAATTGCTTCTAAATGTTCAGCTGCACATTTTCTGAAATGAAGAATGATTCCAGTGCTTAAGATCTTGTGAACTGGTGGTTAAATGGCAACTTGCGTGTATATTTAAAAGCAATATTTTGGAATATGCTGCATACAGGGTAATCGTAATAGAAATGACAGGTTATTGGCCGCTTCACCGATGTGCAGCGCCACACTGACCACCATAAGTGTCACAGCACATTATGTTCCTCTCTGGCTGGGCACACTCACAGGACTAGAGCACAAGGACTGCTTTTTAATAAAAAAATGGTACAAAACTGGTTGAAAATAATAATGTAACATGTCAGAAATGTATTTCTGTAGGCTTGTAAAGTTTTGGCATTAGCAGAGCTAAGGACAGTAGCAAACAAAGATACAGGCAGGGTGGGGATCTACTGATATACCTTTCTAGGCTTCATTCCAGATGATTTTGCTTAAAGGGTTGTGACAGTTCTGACCAATCAGAATCCATCTGATCTGTTCTGGAAGTGCTGTGTCTCTGACGTTACTGTCAGGGCCCTTATAAGGTCCTCAGAGGCTTCCTCACCCCCTTTTGCTACAAGGATTCATTACAAGATGGTCGCAACCTGGGATACCGAGTACACCCTCTGGACATGCTTGCCCTATCCTCTGCACCCTGATCTGGGACACCCCACAGGGGAATATCCTTACCTGTGGATATGGCAAAGACCAGACTAAAGGGAGCAAATGCAAAATTGCAGGCAAACATTTGCTCTGTTGAAGACCCGCACAACAGTCAACCTCCCAGTGACGATGCGTACCTTGCACCGGAGCAAGAATCCGCTCTTACACAGGTATCTTGTATCTGATTCTAGCTCTCTTTCAGGTACGCAGCAAGCAGCCTATTTGACTGCAGCAAAATTCTCTGCAACCTTTCCTCAAACAGATTATGGCCTTAATTCAGACATCTTCATCCATCTTCATCCAAAACGCAATATTTAGGCAGTATTGGAGGAAGCTGCAGAAGGCTCTTCTTCCCCAGACTGTCGCCATATTAAAGAGGGAGCCTGGCGCAACATGCTTGCTAGTTTTAAAAAACATTTTGCCTCTGCCTTGGCATTGCACAAACAGATGAATAAGAACAATCTCCTGTGCTCTAGTGCGGTTTTCAGAGACCAATTGACCCTCTCTGTTCCAATCCAGAGATGCATTAGGCCACCATGCCTTGCTGCCCTCTTAGGACTTGGGATGCCCCAATACACATAGACTAGAAAACAACAAAAAGAGGGCGCACCAGTCTAGTGTATTATTTTTGTAAACCATTAACTAGTAAAATGAAAAAACAAATGTTACACTCACAAACACAAGTGTATGTTAGCTTATCAATAAATCCCAATAGGGCCACAGCACATACTCTCTTGCGTGGGAAGAAGCCACTCAGGTCCGATATTGTTGACGCATATCAAGGGGAGTGCCCTTTTCATTAGAGCCCTCTAATGAAGAGGGGACGCCCCTTGAATTGCATCAGCCACATTGGACCTGAAAACCATGAAAAGCAAAAACACTCCAAGTAAGCATTTAAAATACTTGATTTGTCTCTGCTTTGCTTGCATTTTTTTTAAGGATCTCTTTAAGAACCTAGAGCACCCAATTTCTGGTAAAGGCTTTCAGAGTGCCACAGTGAACAACTCTCATGTACTTCCTCCTCTTCTTCCTCTTCTGAATCCCCTATATTTGCTCTATCCTCCTCTTTTTTTAGCCCCGTACCCTGTACCCACTACTTTGAATATTGGTTAAAGAGATAGATTATTCTTGCTGTTGCTCTGTTTCCCAATACCAGAGTCTGTCAGTTTTACAGAATGTCAGTTTCTTTCCTAGCCTACACAAGCATTTAGCGTTCTATCTTTATGAAGTGGTAGCTGCAGGGCAGAGACTTGGGGCTAGTACTAAAGGTGCCAATGACTAGCGATACCACTGGACCCATTCATTCACTAATATGACACTGGGATTGTACATTCTTATATGTGCAACTGAGTTTATATGTGGCTGGATGTAAATGTACATTATCTGAAGCACTTGCAGTTTATTGCAGGCTGGACAGATCTAACTCTCCATAAAAGCTGAGCATGAATCTAAAAACGGCTCCACATGAAAGGTATCTGCTAGTCCTCCAATTACTCCAGTAAGTACCGAGACCATTTAAAAACTTACAGTAACCAATGCTGACATTAGTTTGAAAATTCCCCTGTGCAATGGCAAGCTCTTCTGACTAGATGAGTTGCTTGACAGAAATATCCCATTACTTAACTTCAAAACTCATAATGAGGAGCCTCACTTTGAGGAGGCATGCTTGCTTTTTTTGGCCCTTCTCTTCTGTGAACACCATACAGAAAAGATTTTGTAAAAAAAAAAAAAAAAAAAAGTGTTGACTTCAGTGCGCTTGTATAATTTTGTTAAAGTTCATGTTCAAGGCCATACATTTTGTTATGCTGACCATCACATTGCTACCCTAGCCTTAATTTTGCACATATTTACATTCTTTTGTGTTATATACATTTTATTACTTCATTTTTATTAATTCCCATCCTAGGCTATATCAGCATCTTGAAGCTGGATTGTGTGCACACGTTCTCCCTCCACTGCTGCCTGCGAATGTCTGCATCGTGCATCAGGCTCAGACATAATGGGGACTACTCAGGTACACCTTTATCATTTTCACAGGACAAATTGCTTTGCTTTTCATGTATGGCACTTCATTTACTATTGCTTGATGTATATATGCTTTGAACTGATTTCATGTAGCAGTTGTTATTACATTTAAGTGATTTATGGTGAAAATTTTGCTTGGATAGCATCATGATATCATCACAGAGCATCTATCCAAAACATGGCAAAAAAAGAACTTCATCCATGCTAGCAGCTTAGAAAATTTAGTCTAATGTCAGGTTGGCTTTTAAGACATCTAATTTATGCTCAACCAAAGGTGATATGACCTTTGAAACAGCCAAAGGAAGTGCTTCTGAAAAAGCTGTAAAAATGGCACAGAAATAGGCAAAAAAAGGTGTCAAGTGTGTTGTTCACTTTAATTATGGCCCATAGGTTTCCTAATACTAAAACAAAGACCTACTATGACAAATAGAGATATAAAGTGAGCAGAAAAAAATATATTACATACTATAGTACATTTAAACATTTTCACCCAAGATTGACACAACTTTCACCCAGCATTTACACATTTCTTTCTTTTTTTTTTTCCAAAAACACATATTTCTAATTGGATTCAATTGGAAAAATGTGTGAATCTGTGTGAAAACATTTATAAATGGACCCCTATGTGTTATTTCTACTACAGAGCAAGAGATACAGTGGATATAGCCTGAGCTAATGTTCTAATGTAATTTTCTATCTCACCTGCAAGATATGAGGTTGACAATGTGTACTGACACTGCTAATCCAAATGTGAATTACCATTGATTGTAAATTTAAATGTATACTCCATAATAAGTTTGTTAACAAGGTAAGTAAGACATAACATTCTAGAAGTAGGAGAAAATAATTATGTTAAAGTGATATTTAAAACCACAAAATCAAATGTATTCTATTGCAGCTCCTTAGATGTGGTGACTGCATTTTTTTAGGCTTATTTTTCTTAATTTTACCCAGAAAGTCTGCTTTTTTTTTTCAACTTCCTGTACCAGAACAAGAAAAAGGGTTGTCTCAAACCAAAAAAAGCAGTTTGAGACAAACCGTATAACACAGAAGGAGAACAAATGTTTTTGTAACTGCTAGCTGTTAGCAAGAGTTAAGCTTTTATTTGTTAGTCAAGTCCGTCTAAATCTAGCAGCGCATCTAACACTACCATCCCTCCAGATTAACAATGTTTCTGTCCAAAGTTGCCTCCATTTCTCCTCTTTCCAAAGTGGAGATGCCCTAAGGCATGAAGTATGTTGCTGGCCAGATCATCAGGTTAAAATGAAGTGACAATCCGAAAAAAAACACAAAATGAATGCATTCCCCACATTAAAGAATTTGCAAGTTGCAAAATATTAAATTTTTGTTTTTAGGTCTAATACTGCTAAACACTATCAACAATCCATGACATACTGTATATATATATATATATTTAATCACTAGATCAACAGCTGAAAGTTTCTTCCAAACTATACTCTCTGTACTAAAATCACTGTAATATAAAGCTTTAAAATGCCTCTTAACTTAAGAATAACAGCTAAAATTGCAATTCTGCCTGTAAAAGTGCTTACACCACCTATTTAAATGGGAAGTTACAAGGCGTAACTGTACTTTCCTGTTTGAAGCTGTGGTGCAAGTCCTCGATATCCACCGCTTGGAGTGCTGGTCTGGGAGGGAGCCTGGCTCCTGTGGTTGGTAGATATGAAAGAAGGTCTCCCTATTTGCCGCACATCTGAACAATCCCACTGATCAATGGTTGATGGCAACCTCAGCCTGGACTCCAACCAGGCCATGTCCTCCAACACGTTTTGCTCTGCCCCTTGTAGCTTATCCCCATAATTAAGCTCCGAAGGTTAGAGCTAAATGTTTTGGGGTCATGACCTGGTTGGAGTCCGGGCTGAGGTTGCCACTAACCATCAATGCGTGGGATTTTTCAGATGTGAGAAAAATAGGGAGACCTTCTTTCATATCCAGACTGTACACTGAGCTACGGTTGCGTGCATACACTTACAAGCAAAAGCACTGACAGGCAAGGAGAGTTTAAATAGTTTAAGAGACTTAGACAGCCGCTTATGTCATAAAAAAGGCTGCCTGTCAGCTTTTTTAAACTGCGACCTTACTTTAAGAAAGCCTGAAAAAGGTTAGCATGAGTAGGGACATGAATATCCCTGAGGGATCCCCCTGAGGAAGCCATGTGTCCTGTGGCGTAACACGTAGGGTAGGGGCCAGTATGACATCACGCTTAGGCGCGCACAAAGAACATACTGCGGTATCACAATGTTTGATTTGTTTTGTGAGGATTGCATGCTGTTTACAGTCTGGTGCACTCATAGCACCCAAAAAATGTGTGTTATTTTATACCTTAGTACTGAATAAAACCGGTTATTTTAAAGAAGGAGCACTATGTTCAGCTTTTTTTTTTTTTCATGACCTTGATGAATGGAGATAAGCATAAAGGAGGATTTTAACTCTAAGGCTGCCGTCAGAGAAGTGCAACTGCAAAATAGATCCCAAGATAAGGACAAAAAGAGCATATAGATCATTGGTTGGTCTTTTCCCTCAGGTCACAGCAAATCAGTTGGGGGGATAATTACTAACACATGCTAATGTTCGGAGAACATAGTGGTGAACACCAATTAAGGAAACACAAGTTTGGATGTGATTAAACATTTTACTGATGAAATAATAAGTGCATGTAAGCAAATATGCACTATAGGATGATATGTTTGCTGATTTATCACTGCATTTTCACTTATATGTTTTGATTTGTTGTCTTAAAGCGGAGTTCCACCCTGGTTATACATTTTTTTACAAAAATACCCCCGGGACAGTCAGGGCTAGCACATTCCACAATGGCTAGCCTCTGATCTGTCCCGGGTTGCACTTACCTTTCAGGATAAATACTTACCTTGAAATTGTCTTCTCCAGCGCTGCCATCTCAGGTGTGGGCAGCTTGAAGCCAGCACGATCCTCTTCCGCGTCCTCTTCGGTCCTCTTCCTCCTTCTTCGGTCCCACGATGCACTGCACCGGCCCCGACGTCACTTCCGGGTCGCGCGCGTCATCCCTCCACAGCTTCTGGGCATGCCCAGAAGCTGTTTAGAAGGGAATGACGCGCGCGCCCCGGAACTGACGTCGGGGCCGGTGCAGGCGCAATGATTCCTGGGAGCGATGACGTTCAGCTCCCAGGAATCATTGCAAAATCCAGGAAGTGACGAATCGCCGTGGCCGCCGAGGGGAGGAAGAAGGAAGTAAGGTGAGTATATTTTCTCTAAAAGGTAAGTGAAAAAAAAAAAAATTGCGATTATCCATTTGTTTTTCAGGTGACCGGGAGCGAGAAGATGGAGGTAAGTATAAATTTCGGGTGGAACTCCGCTTTAATGCAAATTGTTTTTGTATATGGATTAAGAAAGATACTTACATTGTTTGATTTTGGAGCACGACACCACTTATGATTATAACCTAGTACATTGATACAGGTATTGAGAGTGTGTAAAGGTGTCAGCTATCTGTCTATTAACACATCAATGTTTTAACTGTTGTACATAAACATTAATTCAGTATAACATAGCAGCGCGCAAGTACACTTTTTGTTTATTTTTTCACACCTACTTTATATTTGTTACACATTCCCATTCTCATTGCATAATTTAAAAATTGCAGCTTATTTGTTTAGATGCTCTTCTCCTAGAAACTCATCACATAAAATCCTACTTGGTTCTCTTTTTGTTTATAAGGGGGCTGAGGAACTGTATGTGCCATAGTTATCCCTGGCTATGCAATTCTTGATTGGTTTGCGCAAAAGTTATAGCGTCCAAAAACGATGGGATATATTTATGGAATCTTTATTAATTTTTATTTAATGGTAATGGCCTTGATCTGTGACATAGTGGGACTACGATTTCATGGCAGACAAATCGGACATCTTTTGACACTTTTGTGGGAACCAGTGACACCAGTACAGTGATCAGTGCTGAAAATATACACTGTCACTGTACTAATGACACTAGCAGGGAAGGGGTTAACATCTAGGGTGATCAAGGGGTTAAATGTGTGCCCAAAATGTTTTACTGTTTGAGGTGTTTTTACTAAGTTTTTACTGTGCTGCTTTGCAGGGAAAAAAAACAGCACATTGCTGCTGTCAGAAGAAAGCCCTGTGTTTGTTTAACCACACATTGCTCTCTTCAGTAATTTCCGGAGTCAATCGTCTGTTGCCAGCAAGCAATCAGCAGGCCAGCACCTGCTGATTGGTTTGTGCTGCAGCCAGTCAGAGCACAGATGGGTGACGGGGATGCGCGGGTGCACTCCCTAGTTCAGCACGCAGATCATGTACTAGATACATGATCCAGCGCAGGAGAGCCACCTGGCCGCCATATATGTACTGTATACGGTCAGAAAGTGGCTACAGAGTAACTATAATTTTGTTGAGGAAAGAAAAAAATCTGGTCTGGCTAATCAATGCACAGTACAGATTTTTTTTTTTTTTTTTTAAACTTTCTACTTGTTCCTGCTCTGAAGAAAAAGCTGTTTGTTCAGCTGTGTCTTTTGGATACTGATTCTAAATCTGAGTAACTTTTTCATTTATTAATCAGCTGGTGCACTTTCAGTGTTCTAATGAGAAGAGTGGCAGGGTCTGCATCGCTTTAGATGTGATTTCACCAAAACTGAAATTTTTGTTTAGAGGATAACTAAAATTTGACTTGTATTTTAGTGTAGACTTCTGGGAAAATCAGTGAGCCAATCACGCGAGCAGAAAATGACATTTCTGGGGGCGTTCCATATAAAAACTGTGTAGAACACCTCCAAGTTGCCTAATTGCATTGAATTTTACAGAAAATTCCAACACTGCAGGTTGAAAAGGAAAGATCATTTTTGATAACCGTAAATTACAGTATGGCTTGTGTCCCAATAGTATATGATATATATGTAGCACCCTGCTAGGTAACCTATAGGGGAGACCTTGTCTGCTTATCAGCAGGGTCCAATTATTCAGTCAGCCTGTCATGTGTTCTCAGGTGTGACTGTTGAGTTGGGGAGTCTCCCCCCTGTATCCAATGGGGGCTCTCATTGGACAGTGGAGGAAACCTGACCAATAGCACACCAGGGCTTGTATCCATCCTAGAGGGCAGATTCTTCTGCAATGCATCCTGGGAGGGGGTAGAAGTCTATGGGGGGCACATGATAGGATGTATTTGGTGGGAAGCAGAGTCCCAGGAGGGAGGTGACAGCTGTCTATCCTCCTGTCAGCATGGAATGGATCTCCTGGGCGGCGGGCCTAGTGGACAGAAGGTTGAGCTGAGCTGCAGAGAGGACCAAGCGGAGCTGTGGGGGTTGGAGTTTCCAGGAAAGCAGTGTCATGAGTACTGTAAACTGCCCCAGGGTCTGCCTTGGAGAGGGGACCACTCCGGAAGGTCAGCGGGATCCAGGAGCCAGCTAGCCTGTGCAGAAGTTGTAGAAAGGGAGTGCCAGTGTTTAGACCCTGAAGAGAAAGAGGGTGCCAGTGTGTGTGGGCCCTGAAGAGTTAAGAGTTGCAGCAGTGATTACAAATGGCTACCTATGCCAGGAAGGCTAAAGGGAGCAGTACAAAGGACTTGTGAGTCACAAGGAAGTGTCAGAAGTCAGTTCAAGTTCACAGACAGCAAGTCAGTGTAAAAAAGCGCCAGCCGGCGTTGACCGGCATTCGGCCTGCGTCAAGTCAGCGTCAAGAGGTATTTTTCTCAGTTGTCCCATTATATTGTGTATAGTCGAGCCAGAGGAGTATCCCACTCATTCCCTTCTCCCATCCATGTTCCTAAAATAAACACAAAACCCAAAGATGCTGGACTGTTTCTTTTCTCAGTGCTCACACTTGGAGACCATGCTTAAATGAGCTGTTGTTACTAGCTGTAAACCCTGGCAGACCCACATCCAGCACAAAGGCTGGAAATCCTGCTACATCCTCTGTATCCCCTCCCTAATAGCTATACTTATCATCTATGCCATGCTAGGGAGCTTGCACACTTACACCTTGCATGGTACCTCCACACACTTGCACCTGCATTTCACTTATTGTATGGGACACCAAATGCAAGCATCCAGCATCAGGGATTACCAGATCAGTGTAGCTGTACTTAGGAAACTGGAATCCGACTGAGTATGATTTAAGTAAGATTTATTAATAGTAAACAAAAACCCCATCAAACAACCGCAAACAGTATACAAGGCAAACGTGAAAATATGTGTAAACAATAAACTGTATGTGAACAAAGTGACAGAAAACCTAACTAGCACACTAACTATAATACAATATATACCAGCAAGGCGGAAGCACAGGTAAACAGGGTATAGCCAGGAAAGGGACTGAGAACAAGGGGAACAGAGATGGGGTAATAGGATACAGGACAAGGCAGGGATCAGGTTTAAAAAAATCAGCAAGCTGATATGTGGCAGGTAAAACAATGAAGCACTGATGCAGATCAGGGGAGGGGTATATACCTTCCCAGCAGCCATTATCAGGTGGAGACTACTTACTGGGATTTGCTGGCTGCTGGGAAACACCCACCGGAACTGTCCCCTTCAGATGTAGGAACCACAGTGCCACCCGCAGGTGAGCCAGGTCCTGACACCTATGTATACTATGTTACAATGTGTACTTCCATATGTTTGAGGTTGCTTTGTGGCTCTGTGTATTGTTTATGAAATTGTTGTTTTAAAAAAATATATATATTGAAACTGAAACTGCACATTACCACAATGCAGGGTAATATAAATTTCATGCCCATACACATTCAGATGTGTGCCAGTATCTGTGAGGGTGCACTCTCCAAAGCATGTTCTAGAAGAACTGGGTTCAAAGTAACAGTTTTGATTGGAATGTACCTCTAATAAATAAGTGTCCCAGATGTATTATTGGTACCTACTGAAAGCTAAACAGAAGTAATGCTGAATAAATAACAAAAAAGAGGTTAAATCATTGTTCAGTGTTTTTGTGCAGCTAGAATTGGAGTTTAAATGAAAGTATTTTTCAGATTGAGTTTTCAAGCGCACCACGGTGTTAATAAAAATATAAACAAAGATTGATTGCCCAGCATATGATGAGAGAACACCTTATCTAAGCAATCATTTTTCTCTCTCTCTTCTGCAGATCTGTATTAATGTATTATGTTGACTATTTTCTGAATACTTTGAGAAATATGAGCAGAATAATAAGATCACTTATTCGGCAAAAACTCCCAAGAACACGTCTGCACTAATGTAATGTGACCTTGCAGCATGGCTTGGAGAGCGGGTGACTTTTAATTAGCAGTATAGAGGTTTGTACTTACTGCTCAAAATGCTTATTAGTTGAAGGAAGGGAATACCGTGGCGTTCATACAAATGAGCTTGGAAATGGCTAATTTGAAACTACTTCTAAACTAATCCATTACCTTCATAAACAGCCATTAAAGGAAGAGACTGCTAATGTGTTGAGTTGCAGGGGAGTAAGGTGAGTGTGGTTTAAAGAACCATGTATCATGTCTGGTGGCAATGTCCTGGAGTAACTCGATTTTGGATTTGAATGTTTCATTTTGTATATTCAGTGACGGGAGTCAATATCCGTAGATCAACCCTCTTTCAAAATATCCCTGACGAGGTCCCAAAATAATCAGCAAAATGAATCACATGTTCTTGGCAGCTAGAATAACTATTGCTAAATACTGGAAGCAGTCAATGGTTCTTCTTGATTATATAAAGCATAAACTTAACTGGATCATTGTTAACGACAGACTTACCTTTATCCTTCGTAACTCTACTAAGAAGTTTAATGTGACATAGGATCCATGGATACAATATCTATTGGTACCTTAGTGAGTCCCAGGCTAACCCTCTCTTATTCTTCCTTTCCTTTTCTCTCCTTCTTGGCTACTTTTCTTTTCTACTATTTTATGTTTGTGTTTCCTGATTATCTCAAGATACTTTAGGAAAAGCATGTGGCCTTACATTTGATTATATTCTTGGGTATGCAAACAGCGGTTCTCTTCTTCCTACTGTTCCTCCCACCCTGCCCCATCCCCTGTTTTTTCCCCACTGTGAAACAGCTCTTTCATGCATTGCCTACCATATTTTGCTACTTGAGCTTGCTATGCTGCTGATCCCCAGTGGATCGAGAGTGTGATCTTTAGCTCTTTTGGTAATGATTGTCATCTTCTTATTTTTATTGTTGTTTTTGTTGGAGTTGTTGTCCGAGAGCAATTAATGCTGAGGTCCTCCTACCTGACGACAATGTGCATTGTCTCTGTTAAGCTTTTGAAGGAATTATATCTCAGTAATGGCAGCGACTTGAGCACCTGTTTGCATCTGCATTTGTATCTTGTTATTCAATAAAAATTATTGAAATATAAAAAATGAGTGCACTTATATTTAAAGCGGAAGTATACTCCGCCATTAAACTTTTACCTACAGATAAGCCTATAATAAGCCTTACCTGTTGGTAAAATTAATATCTCCTAAACCTGCACGATTCAGGAGATATTCGCCCGGCATGCAGTTGCTGACAGCAGCGGCGCATGCGCTGTGGAGGTCCGGCGGACCTTCAGAGCTCTTTGCTGGCTCCTTGCCGGAAAGTAAACTCCCGCGCGCATGTGCAGGAGTGACGTCATTGCGGCTCCGGCCACTCACAGCGCCGGAGCCGCTGCACCCAGAAGAGACGCAGCTCCCTCAGCGTTGTCCGGGCGACCGCGTCGGGGCTTAGTTCTAAGGTAAATATTTCATAATGAGCTAGAATGCGATGCATACTAGCTCATTATGTCTTTGTCTTGCAGGTTTAAGGAACATTTTGACTCTCTTTTCTACATCTCTCCTGTGAACATGTAACTATATTCCAGAGCCCAGTTGCAGACATGCCCCATGGTGACAGCTGAACCCTGCCCCAAAAGTCAGCTGTGTCTGCATTCATTTATGGTTTCTATCTTTTGCACTTGGGCTGTGGCAGCTTACTACAGTCACTGCAAGCAGGAGAAAGAAAACTGTTGAAATCATTACACAGAGCCTCAGCTTGGGACAGATAGTGGCTTTCACAGTGGGGCATTTCTGAATCCAGTGTCTTGAGTATATAGGACAAGGAAATGAACCCCTTCACGCCTAACGGTAAAGCAAATGTGTAAGCATAATTTTGCAACTTTGACACGTGTTAATAAAACCACACATATTGTTACAGCTTCTTTGTGCTTCCAGGTGTATTATTATTAAAGTGTACGGTGCAATATTTCAGTCATATAAATAATGCCATAAATATATAAAAAACTAGTTGACAATTATAAATATATCGTGAAAAGTTCCACATAAAATTTCCATATAAAATCCCCAAAAAAACACAAAAAGGTGCTTCAGCAAGTAGCCAGTGAAAGAAAGTCCACAAAAGTGCTTAAGTGCTGAGGAATCTGTGCAAAACCATGCCAGCAATGTGATGTGATGTTGTGAAGATCCACTCCCATAGGATGTTCCACTTACCAGACGGATTGGACCCCTAGACAATATTGTGTAAGGGTCACTCAGGCATAGTCCAGTAAGGAACCCGGGGAATATTCTTTTAAGGCTGATGTGGAATATGGTATGCTCCCAATGTGTAGATCAGCAGGATAATAAGACCATATGGCGAAGGAAAGGCTCACAATAGTGTAATACTGATAATGCCATTTATTAATAAAGAAGATAATTGTTCCACTCACATTTGGTTTGATAAAAGCAGACTTTGTTTGTCACTAGCAGATAATGTAGGTCATTCAGATCGCGGTGCGTTCGGGCTGTGCTTGGTCCCGGCGTGTGTTCCACCGCTACCGGAAGTGACGTCGCGGCAAGCGTAGGACCGGAAATTGCATCAATGCGTTTCGCCCTCCTCCAGGGCGTTATCACAGACGTATTTCCGCCCACATCCAGGAAGGGTTTATTTATACCTCCTCCTCTACTCATTCATTTACCGCTTCCTGTTCCTATTGGGTGTACCTGGCTTCATGTACACCCAACCGGAAGCTGCTTGCCACCATGATATACTTATAGAGGTTTTAACCATCACCTAGTCTATCCAAAACCTTTGGCTTTACACTTACTTTAAATCTCAGGCTTCTCTTTACCTTCCTTATCGAAATCATCCTCTAAATCTCTTTAGAGACTTCACTTTGTATTCCCAAGTCCTGAAAAATAGCAGTTACCTGGGTGTCATAGATCTCATATAGACCTCTGGATCCCATATGCAGCATATGAAGAGTAAAAGTTATGATACTGGAACAAGCAGTTCATAGTCATATGTGTTTGACATCTTTCTCCCTAATCAGAAGGGAAAGGAGCATGGTAGTTTGATGGGTAAACACTCAGAAAATAGATGAATATTGGGAAATACTATATGATCGATATGTAGAGGGAACTTAAAGTGGTTGTTAAGCCACTACTATAAAATAATCAAATCCATTCTGTAATATAACACTAAGTGCTTCTGTGCCTGTCTTCTAGAAAAAATATGCTGATCTGTACCTATTTCAGAGTGGCTCCCAGCGATCAGCTGATCCCTCAGTTCTCTTCTCTGCCCAGCTGACAGCTCCAGTGGGCGGGCCTGAGCACTGCAGCTGACATCAGCCAGGGAGGAGAGGACGAGAGTTGAGCGGTCACGTGATCGCTGGGAACCGCTCTGATATAGGTACATATCGGCATATTTTTTCTATAAAACAGGCACAGGAGCACTTAGGGTTATATTACAGAGTGGATCTGATTATTTTATAACAAATATGACAGCAGCAGGAATGGTGGGGCGGGCACTGACACAGAAAACAGGCAGGGAGGGGAAGGGGGAGGAGGACACAGGAGACAGAGAGCAGGGGTGCGGATGACGGGGGCACGTACACTGACCAGGGTGCCAGGACTCGGCAGCCATGATATACCGTGGTCAGTTTAAAAGGGGGAGGGTAGAAACTGGCAGGATCAGCCAGGTTTTTTAGGTAATACGGGGTGCCAGATTACACAGCCCAGTGCTGTATACCATGCTTTAAGGAAGCAGTATCTTTTTTTTTTTAGGGTAACAAACTCTTTAACTATTCATATAGGCATATTTATCATCAGAAATGCTTGTTATAATTAACCTTCCTAGCGGTATTCCCGAGTGTGACTCGGGGTAAGATTTTAGTGCCAAAAGCGGTAACCCCGAGTCACACTCGGGGTAGCGCTAAGAAGATCGCTGGATGCTGGAGGAGGTTTTACTTACCTTTTCTCCGGGATCCAGCGAAGACTGCGGGCGGTGTGCGGCGGCGGAGCTCTCTCCCGATCGTCTGCGAGCCCCGGCTTCCGTCTCCGGCGACGTGACGTCCGCCGGGGGGTGGAACCGGCGGCAAATTCGAATGTAAAATGCACCAAACACACTGATACCGTTCAAAATAAAATAAAATCACATTACATTACCCCCCAGTGCCCTTTCCTGCAGTTTTACTGTACTTTTTATGTAAATATATGTATATATATATATACATATATATACAGTATATATATATATATATATATATATATATATATATATATATATATATATATATATATACGTATATATATACACATATACATATATATACACACACACACACACACATATTAAATATATATATATATATATATATGTGTGTGTATATATATATATATATATATATATATATATATATATATACACGTGTATATATATATATATATATATATACACGTAATTCTTGTGAATGAGCAGCCCAAACCAACTGTATACATTATATATATATATATATATATATATACACGTATATATATATATATAATATATGTATACATAATATATGTATACATACATATATATATATATATATATATATATATATATATATATATATAATATGTATAATAAATGTATACAGTTGGTTTGGGCTGCTCATTCACAAGAATTACATGCTTTCAGCACCTAAAATAATGGTACCGCTTTCAGCACCTAAAATCCAAAAGAATCATACCGCCAGGGAGGTTAACTAGGGAAACCTTACACTGCTCAATACTCTTCTAAACATTGCAAGAGATGATTGCATCTCTCACATAGTTTACAAAGTTTGGGTCAGTTATGGTAGCCCCACATACAGATACTATGAGTAGATAAGGGCTGTATTATAATTGTGTAAGGTGGGCTTACTGTAATCCAGATATGTAGAAATTAAAATTAAGCGGTTGTATCGCCTGTGTAAAAAAAAAAAACCTTGCAGGACAATGGCATAATGTGCTAGTAGGCATCGCCTACTAGCACGTTATGAAATACTTACCTTAGAATGAAGCCCCCACACGGTCACCCGGACACCGCTGTGGGAGCTAACATGTTCCCTTGGTGTCTCTTCCGGCTCCAGCGGCTCCGTCCCTGTGAGTGGCTGGAGCCGCAATGACGTCACTCCCATGCAAACGCGTGGGAGTTCACTTTCCGACAAGGAGCCGGCAAGGAGCTCTGAAGGTCCAGCAAGATACACCGAACCTTCAGAGTGCATACGCCACTGATATCATATTAGTTCATTTAAACTATAATACACTAAGGCTTATCTGTAGGTAAAAATGAAAAAGCGGAGTATACTACCGCTTTAAACATAGCCACTGTTGTCTTTTATTAAAAACATTTGCCTTTTAATATGGTAAAGGGAAATATACAAAATACAGAAACCCTAGTCTACGTCATTCTTTTATAGCTTCTATTTATTCTAATAACATATTTTAAAATAATAGTATGTTTTGGATTATTATGCATCAAGAAAACTGCTCTTCTGAATAGTGTCCAAGGAGAAATGCTAGCTACAAATGGTATTTATTGCTGTAGATTTAACAGGTGTTTAGTACTTCTCATGGAGATAACTCATTACTTTGCATGTGTTTCCTGGCACCATTTCCAATTTAGTATAAAGTTTAAAATGTTCTTTTCACACTTTACTCCCACTGGTATAATGAAAATAGTTCCTTTTTTCAAAAGCAAGAAAATCTTAACAATTTTGTTAAAATGTGTTTGAATCGTGATATCCCAGTGCAAGAAAATGTTCTGCCAAGTTTCTTCTCTACCCCCCAATGTAGAGGATTTTAGTTAGATGCTATCATCTGTTGATGAAGATACCCAGTTAAATGTAACTTTTTTTATGAACAATGCACCAAAGTCTTAGGAGGAACAAATATCATGGTACTATCGGAGATGTAATACACAGACCCTGGGGCCCACAGCAACATTTTGATGGACACCCCAGCAACCTCTCTCTGTAGCACCTTACAGTGGTAAAGTGTAATTAAACTTACAATTTATAAAAACGCTTAGTTTTTATGAAAAAAGAGACTATATTGCTCTCTATTGATATGAATGCCTCTCTGTGCCAGTCAGCTGTAATATACAGAATGCGCAGCTCAACGTTGTAACGCTTCTGCGTTTCTTATATGGTGTGGATTTTCAGCTGCAGAAATAGTTCCACGTCAGTAGTCATGTAAGAGATATGCTGAGATACCATTCCCAACCTCAATGACTCATCATGTGTGGAAGGTCTTATTTCAGCCAGTAAATACACACAATTAGCAAGCTGGTTCCTAGAGTGACTTTATGTATGTGGTAACACAATGATGAAGGTTGAGGGATAGGTTGAGTGGAGGTGGTAGGTGATAGACACTTGAAGGTGAGACAGTAGCAGATGGATGCAGGAAGGTTTAGCAATGTTGTATGATAGCAGATGATAGAATAGCAGGTGGACATACAAAAGAGATCAACCCAGTGCAGAAAAGTAGCAGTAGTCTCAAGAGCTAGCAATCTAGTTATGCAGATGTGATAAACAGTCTTTACTATGCAGAGCTAGATAGTGTAAGCTTAGTATAAGTTTATAGAGAATTCCCCTGCGGGGTACTTAGCACTATTAGCGATACAGCCGAAGGGTGGTTCAGGAGAGGCGGATGATCCAATAGCGGGATACAGGGATCAGCGCAGCGAGGTTCCGTCAGCGAAGTAAGCTTGCAAGCATGGAAGCTTCAAGCAAGGTTAGCATCCAGGTAAGGGTGTTTGAACGAACACATGTGAGTGAGAACCGGCGCTTTAAATAGCCATCTAGTCCGGCGCTGGGTGATGACAGCTCCAGTCTTAAAGGTGTATGCGCACCTTTCCAAAAGTAAATGGTGGGGCGCATACACTTGTGGAAAGTGTAATTTAGGGTACCAAAGGTACCGGAACATTACAATACCCCCCCCTTAAGGCCTGCTCCTGAAGGCCTCTGGAGCTGGTTTGTCTGGGTATCTCGCATGAAAATTGCGGATTAATCTAGGGGCATGTATGTCAGAGGTGTTTAGCCAGGTGTCGTCTTGGGGCCCATAGTTCTTCCATCTAACCAAGTACTGAAGTCTTCTTCTGTAGATACGAGAATCCAGAATCTCTTTTATCTCATATTCTTCTCCACCTTCAACTTGTACAGGAGGGGGAGGTGGAATATTAGGCCTTATTCCTTGGTCCGGAACATGGGGTTTTAGTAGCGACACATGGAAAATGGGATGGATTTTTAGGTCCATTGGCAATGTAAGCTGCACTGCAGCTTTTCCAATAAGTTTCTTGATTGGGAAAGGTCCCAAGAACAGAGGTCCAAGCTTTTTGCTAGGGATCTTCAGTCTCAAGTTTTTTGTTGAGAGCCAAACGAGGTCCCCGATAGTATACTGTGGAGAAGGTCTTCTACGAAGATCATAGTACTTCTTTTGTTGACTGTGAGCGTGTGCAATGGTAGTATTTAGTAAACCCAGAGAATCCTTTATTTGGGTAAGATAGTCTGAGGCTACTGGGTTATTTGAAGGAAGGATGCGTGGAGGGAGAATAGAGGGATGGAACCCATAGTTCAAGTAGAACGGACTCTGCTTGGTTGTACTGTGAGTTGCGTTGTTGTAGGCAAATTCTGCCAGGGGGAGAAGATCCAACCAATCATCCTGTTGGTAAGAAGTGTAACAACGTAAATACTGCTCGATGCATTGGTTGACTCTTTCAGTCTGTCCGTTGGTCTGCGGATGGTAAGGAGAAGTGAGCTTCCGCTCAACCTGTAGTATGTGACATAGTTCTTGCCAGAATTTAGAAATAAATTGGGATCCACGGTCAGACAGAAGAGTTTTTGGGATACCATGTAATCTGAAGACATGTTTCATCAGGAGTTCTGCCGTTTGTTTGGACGAAGGTAGTCTGCGAATAGCAATGAAACGTGCCATCTTTGTCAGATGGTCCACTGACACCAAGATGGTATTAAATCCTTTGGAAGGAGGCAATTCTACGATGAAGTCCAATGACAAAACCTCCCATGGAGTTTGGGGTATTGGTAGACTGCATAGTAGACCGGATGGTCTCGTAGTGTCAATTTTGGACCTGGCACAGACATTGCATGAAGAGACGAATTTTTGTATAGATGTTTTCATGTCCGGCCACCAGAATTGTCGAGAAATCAAATTGAAAGTCTTTGTCATACCCATATGTCCTGCCATAGGCACATCATGCGATAATTCCAAGATCTTGGTGCGTAGGGTAGGTGGTATGTAAAGTTTGTCGTTGTAGTAGAGGAAGCCTTCTGCATCAGTATTTAGTTGTGGTGGGGGTGAATCCAAACTTATACCATGCAGAACCTCTTCCTTTAAGGAACGGACAACTCCAATAATGCGTTTGTGAGGTATTATAGGAACGGAAGGGATTTCAAAGTAGTTTTCTTCAGTTAGTCGTGATAGTGCATCCGCCTTTTTGTTCTTATCTGCAGGTGTGTAGGTCACTAGGAAGTTAAACCTTAGAAAGAATAGTGACCATCGTACCTGTCGATGCGAGAGAGTTTTGCTAGTCTGAAGATATTGGAGGTTTTTATGGTCCGTGTATATAATTATTGGTAATTGGGTGCCTTCGAGTAAATGTCGCCAATTCTCCAGAGCCAATTTTATAGCAAGCAGTTCCTTTTCACCCACGGGGTAATTTATCTCGGGACTGCTCAGGGATTTAGAAAAAAAAAGCGACTGGATGAAGTGGTGAAGTGTGGGTAGGTCGTTGGGAGAGTATTGCTCCTACTGCCATGTTTGACGCATCTACCTCCAGAATGTATTGGAGGGATGGGTCTGGATGGCGTAATATGGGAGCGGAAGTAAATCTTGTCTTTAACAAGTGGAAAGCCTTATTTGCTTCTTCTGACCATTTAAATGGTATTTTTATGCTAGTGAGCTGTGTGAGGGGTCTCACAATAGCAGAAAAGTTTTTTATGAACTTCCTGTAGAAATTTGAAAATCCCAGGAATCGCTGTAGCGCCTTGCGTGTAGTTGGTGTAGGCCAATCCTGAATGCAGGATATTTTACTCATGTCCATCTCAATTCCTGTTTTGGATATGATGTAGCCTAGAAAGAGTACCTCATCTTTATGGAACAAGCATTTCTTCAGCTTCACATAAAGATTATGTGCAAGCAATCTCGATAATACAAGTCTTACATGTCTTATGTGTTCAGACAGAGTCCGTGAATATATAAGTATATCGTCCAGATATACCACAACACAGACATCTAGTAAGTAGTGTTGAGCGAACACGGACTGTATTATTCGTGTTCGTACCGAATAATTGGATTTTTTGTACCCGAACACGGACACGGACACTTTACTGTATGTTCGGGTAAAAATCCGTGTTCGGTCGTTTTATTTCCGGGTTTTGCATGCTTTGGCGCTCTTTTCATGGCGGGCTTTCAACAGCCAATCAACAATCGTTTAACTGGTGTGCCTTAAGCCATCCCAGCCATGCCTGCAAATGTCTCAGTAGCTGTGATTGGCCGTCTGAAGCATGTGACCAAGTCTTTATAAGTTCGAGGCAGCCGCAGCGGCGTCATTATGCTGCTTAGATTCAGGGACAGAGCACACATCAACGTGCTGGCTGCTGATTAGGGAAAGATAGGCAGGAAAAAACCATTTGTGTCCGGATAGAATTGAGGGACAGGTCGGAGTGTTTAGGCAGGGCGAGTTGTAGGCATTTTAGGGATAGAGTCTGCTGAATTATATAGGGTCAGTGTCTTCTACAAACTACAATCGATATTGCTGTGTGGGGGGTGGGGTCTGCACTCAATCCTGATCTACGATCTCTTCTCAATCCTGTTAGGGACAGAGTCTGCTGAATTTTAGGGAAACTGTGTTCTACAAACTACAATCGATATTGCTGTGTGGTGTGGGATTGGAGATAGGCAGGTGTCAGTGATCCACATCCATTTTTCTGTGTGTGAGCTGCAGTGAACACAATCTTTTTGGGCTGCAGTGAACACAATCTTTTTGGGCTGCAGTGAACACAATCTTTTTGGGCTGCAGTGAACACAATCTTTTTGGGCTGCAGTGAACACAATCTTTTTGGGGTGCAGTGAACAAAATCTTTTTGGGGTGCAGTGAACACAATCCTTTTTGGTGTGCAGTGAACACAATCTTTGTGGGGTGCAGTGAACAAAATCCTTTGTGGGGTGCAGTGAACACAATCTTTTTGGGGTGCAGTGAACAAAATCCTTTTTGGGGTGCAGTGAACAACATCCTTTTTGGGGTGCAGTGAACACAATCTTTTTGGGGTGCAGTGAACAAAATCCTTTGTGGGGTGCAGTGAACACAATCTTTTTGGGGTGCAGTGAACACAATCTTTTTGGGGTGGAGTGAACAACATCCTTTTTGGGGTGCAGTGAACAAAATCCTTTTTGGGGTGCAGTGAACAAAATCATTTTTGGGGTGCAGTGAACACAATCTTTTTGGGGTGCAGTGAACACAATCTTTGTGGGGTGCAGTGAACACAATCTTTTTGGGGTGGAGTGAACAACATCCTTTTTGGGGTGCAGTGAACAACATCCTTTTTGGGGTGCAGTGAACACAATCTTTTTGGGGTGCAGTGAACACAATCTTTGTGGGGTACAGTGAACAGAATCTTTGTGGGGTGCAGTGAACACAATCTTTGGGGGGTACAGTGAACACAATCTTTGTGAGGTGCAGTGAACACAATCTTTGTGGGGTGCAGTGAACACAATCATTGTGGGGTGCAGTGAACTCAATCTTTGTGGGGTACAGTGAACACAATCTCATACTGAAGGTTTGAGGGTGCTGCCTGTTCCATACTCCCCCTACTCCTCATCTAGCCTTTTAGGGGTACAAACAATAGTAATTGGGGCCTAGTGTGGTTGTGTACGTGTGATATACATACACTTTTTTGGGATCATATTTTCTATTCCGCTATTTAATCAAAAACCTTTGGGGATCAGTTAAATTGGGGGATAGTCTGTGTTGGTACGTGTGAGAGAGATCCACCTTTCCAAGTTGTTGGGGTTCATCTCATACTTCTGAAGGTTTGAGGGTGCTGCCTGTTCCATACTCCCCCTACTCCTAGCCTTTTAGGGGTACAAACAATAGTAATTGGGGCCTAGTGTGGTTGTGTACGTGTGATATACATACACTTTTTTGGGATCATATTTTCTATTCCGCTATTTAATCAAAAACCTTTGGGGATCAGTTAAATTGGGGGATAGTCTGTGTTGGTACGTGTGAGAGAGATCCACCTTTCCAAGTTGTTGGGGTTCATCTCATACTTCTGAAGGTTTGAGGGTGCTGCCTGTTCCATACTCCCCCTACTCCTAGCCTTTTAGGGGTACAAACAATAGTAATTGGGGCCTAGTGTGGTTGTGTACGTGTGATATACATACACTTTTTTGGGATCATATTTTCTATTCCGCTATTTAATCAAAAACCTCTGGGGATCAGTTAAATTGGGGGATAGTCTGTGTTGGTACGTGTGAGAGAGATCCACCTTTCCAAGTTGTTGGGGTTCATCTCATACTTCTGAAGGTTTGAGGGTGCTGCCTGTTCCATACTCCCCCTACTCCTAGCCTTTTAGGGGTACAAACAATAGTAATTGGGGCCTAGTGTGGTTGTGTACGTGTGATATACATACACTTTTTTGGGATCATATTTTCTATTCCGCTATTTAATCAAAAACCTTTGGGGATCAGTTAAATTGGGGGATAGTCTGTGTTGGTACGTGTGAGAGAGATCCACCTTTCCAAGTTGTTGGGGTTCATCTCATACTTCTGAAGGTTTGAGGGTGCTGCCTGTTCCATACTCCCCCTACTCCTAGCCTTTTAGGGGTACAAACAATAGTAATTGGGGCCTAGTGTGGTTGTGTACGTGCGAGATACATACACTTTTTTTGATCATATTTCCTATTCCGCTATTCAATAAAAACCTTTGAGGATCAATTGAATTGCGGGATAGTCTGTGTCGGTACGTGTGAGAGAGATCCACCTTTCCAAGTTGTTGGGGTTCATCTCATACTTCTGAAGGTTTGAGGGTGCTGCCTGTTCCATACCCCCCCTACTCCTCATCTAGCCTTTTAGGGGTACAAACAATAGTAATTGGGGCCTAGTGTGGTTGTGTACGTGCGAGATACATACACTTTTTTTGATCATATTTCCTATTCCGCTATTCAATAAAAACCTTTGAGGATCAATTGAATTGCGGGATAGTCTGTGTCGGTACGTGTGAGAGAGATCCACCTTTCCAAGTTGTTGGGGTTCATCTCATACTTCTGAAGGTTTGAGGGTGCTGCCTGTTCCATACCCCCCCTACTCCTCATCTAGCCTTTTAGGGGTACAAACAATAGTAATTGGGGCCTAGTGTGGTTGTGTACGTGCGAGATACATACACTTTTTTTGATCATATTTCCTATTCCGCTATTCAATAAAAACCTTTGAGGATCAATTGAATTGCGGGATAGTCTGTGTCGGTACGTGTGAGAGAGATCCACCTTTCCAAGTTGTTGGGGTTCATCTCATACTTCTGAAGGTTTGAGGGTGCTGCCTGTTCCATACTCCCCCTACTCCTCATCTAGCCTTTTAGGGGTACAAACAATAGTAATTGGGGCCTAGTGTGGTTGTGTACGTGTGATATACATACACTTTTTTTGGATCATATTTTCTATTCCGCTATTTAATTTAACTGGGCCTCCATGCGAGACCTGTGTGCCTTGTTGCGCTGTTTTGAGTACTCCACCAACATGGCCAGTGGCAATGACGCCGTTCTCAGCTTAACTATCCCACTTCTATGCCTCCTTGAAAAAACAATTCGGGCGATGATGGAAGAGGATGTGGCACAGGATGAGGAGGAGGAGGAGGATGAAGAGGTAACATTTCCAAGGCTTTCAGGGCAGTCATTCGCAAGGGGCTCCGAGGGTGGGTTCCTGCACACGCAAACGCCAGGGACGCAATTGTCCAGCAGGGGCACAGTTCTGGAGGATGAGGAGGATGAGGAGGAGGAGGAGCTGGAGGAGGAGATGGAACCATGTTCACAGCAGGGTGGCACCCAGGCCAGCTCATGGCCATCACTGGTGCGTGGCTGGGGGGATACAGAGGACACGGACCATACACCTCCCACAGAGGACAGCCTTTCGTTGCCTCTGGGCAGCCTGGCACACATGAGCGATTACATGCTGCAGTGTCTCCACAACGACCGCCGAGTTGCCCACATTCTAACTTGTGCTGATTACTGGGTGGCCACGCTGCTGGATCCCCGTTACAAGGACAACGTACCGTCCTTAATTCACTCACTGGAGCGCGATCGCAAGATGCGCGAGTACAAGCGCACGCTGGTAGACGCCATGCTGCTGGCATTCCCATCTGACAGCGGGGCCACAGTGGAAGCACAAGGCAGAGGAGGAGGAGGAGGAGGTCGCCAACGCAACCAGGGCACCGCCAGCACCTCAGAAGGCAGGGTTAGCATGGCCGAAATGTGGAAAAGCTTTGTCAGCACGCCACAACAAACAGCAGCACCAGCAGCTCAGATGGAACGTCTTAGCAGGAGGCAGCATTTTACCAACATGGTGGAGCAGTATGTGTGCACACGCCTACATGTAGTGAATGACGGGTCTGCCCCCTTCAACTTCTGGGTCTCCAAATTGGGCACATGGCCTGAGCTTGCCCTTTACGCCTTGGAGGTGCTGGCGTGCCCTGCAGCCAGTGTATTATCTGAACGGGTATTTAGCACGGCTGGGGGCGTTATAACAGACAAGCGCAGCCGCCTGTCCAGAGACAATGTGGACAAGCTCACGTTCATTAAAATGAACCAGGCATGGATCCCACGGGACTTTTCCGTACCTTATGCAGAATAGCAATGGATACCGACCTTACCCACCCATTGTTCCATTTTTGCTCTTTCTCACTCTTTTGGGGTGTACCCTCATTTAAAATTTGTGAAAAGAAGCAGTGTTGGCTACCTCGTCCTCCTCCTCAGGGCCAGATTAATGTAGGGGCTATTGGAGCTGCAGCTCCAGGCCCCTACCTTTTATATAGGCCCCGGGTTGGCCATATTCACTGTTACCGCTCTTCTGTCACTTGTAAACACAGAAGTCTGGCTTCTATGCTCGCTTCCCCAGGCAGCACCCTCAGAACCTCCCCACACAGCGTGAAGGCCGGACAAGGAGGGACAGTTGGCGATGCATGGATGTGTTTATGGGCTTCAGAGACAGCATCCCATGTTGAATTAGGCATGCATGGCTGCACCCTTCCTCCTCTGGGTGCATGGCAAGGCACGGCCCTAAGGCCCTTCAAAATCCTCAGCACCAAGCCCATGATGCTGTTAATCCGGCCCTGGTCCTCCTCCACCGCCGCTTCCACCTACACCGCCCATAGGTGTGCGCAGCCTATTGCATTAAGGTGTGCACCCCAAAGTTGAAATACACATGCATGTGTTTGCCAGCAGGGAGAGTAATGTATCGGGGCCATGTACCTGTAGGCAAGGAGAAATAGAGCAGAGCAGGTCCCAGGGAGATCTTTCCCATCTCCTCACTGGCAATGCTATGTGCCCTAGGTGATTAGGGTGTGCCCAGGCACACCCAGCACACCCTGTGCGCACGCCTATGTCACCGCCACATCCACCACCACCTTAACCTCCCTCCTACTCCATATGGGCCTCGTCCTTCAGAGATGAAGAAGAACATTGTTTTATTTTTCTGTTTTTTTTTGTTGTTTTAAGTTATTTCCCTATCCACATTTGTTTGCAGAGCACTTGCCATGCTCTTAATTACGTTTTGCTGCCATTTGCAGCACTCTAGCCCTTTCCTTTGGTGTTTTAGAGCCATTTTAGTGCCTTAAAGTTCGGGTCCCCATTGACTTCAATGGTGTTCGGCGTCCGGGAAAAGTTCGGTAAAAGTCCGGGACACGGACCCGGACTTTTTTTTAAAGTTCGGCCGAACCCGTCGAACACGGACATCTAGGTGTTCGCTCAACCCTACTAGTAAGTCTTTAAAAATATCGTTTATAAATCGTTGGAAAACTGCAGGGGCATTGCATAGGCCGAATGGCATCACAAGATATTCAAACAATCCGTATCTAGTTCTGAATGCAGTCTTCCACTCGTGTCCATCACGGATTCGAATGAGATTGTATGCTCCTTTCAGGTCTAATTTTGAAAAATAGGTAGCTCCACGCACCTGCTCAATGAGCTCAGGGATAAGCGGTAGAGGATAGCGATCTTTTATTGTGATGGCATTCAATTTCCTGTAGTTGATGATAGGTCTGAGACTTGAATCTTTATTGCGAACAAAAAAGAGTCCTGCTGCTGTGGAAGAAGTGGAAGGTCTAATAAAACCTTTTTCCAAGTTCTCATCCAAATAGGTTTTGAGATGGGCAAGTTCATCCTGTGAAAGAGGATAAACATGACCGAACGGCAATTTGCTATTTGGGAGTAGATCAATGCTACAATCATAGTCTCGATGAGGAGGTAATGCTTGAGCATTTTTCTCAAGAAAAACCTCAGAAAGATCCTGATAACATAGTGGTGCAATCTCATCTGTCACCACAGACAGAATCTTCCCGGAAAACGGGAGGTTACACGTTTCCTCGCAATAACAAGAAGGGAAGGTCAAAGACCGTTTCTTCCAATCTATGGTTGGTTGGTGTGTGTGCAACCAGGGAAGTCCCAACACAATGGGAAAGTGGGGTGAAGGTATTAAATCGAAGGTAGAAGTCTCCCTATGAGACTCGTTAATAGTGACTAGAAGTGCTTGTGTCTGATCGGTGATCGGACCAGAGGATAACGGAACACCGGTAATAAGACTTACTGAGACAGGTTTGAGTTTAGAAATAATAGGAATTTTATTTAAAGCAGCAAAACATATATCCATATAATTTCCACAAGATCCTGTGTCAATCATGGCCTTAGTAGTAATCCTGTTCTGGTCCCACTGTAATGTCAAAAAAACAGAAATGTAGGGGTTAGTGAATGAAGTTGTCAATCCTCCTAGGGAGACATGTGAACACTCACCCTTCTTTTTGTTGACTAGGGGACAGACGTTTATCTTGTGATCCGGGGATGCACAGTACAAGCAGAGATTTTCATTTCGTCTTTTGGCTTTTTCCATAGTTGATAGCGGTGGGCGTATGGTTCCTATCTCCATAGGAACGGGGTCAACGGCCAGACTCCGAGAGGAAACGGATAATGGCATTCCCATCTTTTCAGCCTTTCTTTCTCGTAGTCTTCTATCTATGGTAATACTGAGTTGTATTAGTGCATCCAGGGTTTTTGGCAGATCCGCTCGGGCGAGCTCGTCCTTAACGGCTTCTGATAGGCCAAGCCTAAATTGGGTTTTCAGAGATGCATCATTCCATTCTGAATCAAGGGTCCATCTCTTGAACTCTGCGACAAAGTCTTCTACAGGCCTCCTTCCTTGTTTCAAGGATCTTAACTGAAGATCAGCAGTACTCTGCCTATTGGGGTCATCATATAGGCTAGTGAGCTCTGCCAGGAACAAGGCATAGGAGTTGAGAAGCTGGTCGTTTTTCTCAAAAAGAGAATCTGCCCAGGCTCGAGGATTGTTTGATAGGTAAGAAATAATAGTACAAACCTTAATGTGATCAGTAAGGTAGGTACGAGGTTTTAGCAAAAAAAGTAACTCACATGCGTTTTTAAATTCGCTAAATTTTTTGCGATCGCCTGTAAATACCAAAGGGGGATTTATCTTGGGTTCAGGGGACTGAGCAGAGGTAAGTTGTGTCAGTCTAATTACCTGCTGCGACAGAGCCTGATTATCTTCTTTTAATTCAGCAAGTGCGTGTATTAACGCAGATACTTGCTGTTTTAATTGTGTCACCTGAGTGGTTATTTCTGCTGAATCCATTTTTTGGTTCGTTCAATCTGTAATGCTTCTGCGTTTCTTATATGGTGTGGATTTTCAGCTGCAGAAATAGTTCCACGTCAGTAGTCATGTAAGAGATATGCTGAGATACCATTCCCAACCTCAATGACTCATCATGTGTGGAAGGTCTTATTTCAGCCAGTAAATACACACAATTAGCAAGCTGGTTCCTAGAGTGACTTTATGTATGTGGTAACACAATGATGAAGGTTGAGGGATAGGTTGAGTGGAGGTGGTAGGTGATAGACACTTGAAGGTGAGACAGTAGCAGATGGATGCAGGAAGGTTTAGCAATGTTGTATGATAGATGATGATAGAATAGCAGGTGGACATACAAAAGAGATCAACCCAGTGCAGAAAAGTAGCAGTAGTCTCAAGAGCTAGCAATCTAGTTATGCAGATGTTATAAACAGTCTTTACTATGCAGAGCTAGATAGTGTAAGCTTAGTATAAGTTTATAGAGAATTCCTCTGCGGGGTACTTAGCACTATTAGCGATACAGCCGAAGGGTGGTTCAGGAGAGGCGGATGATCCAATAGCGGGATACAGGGATCAGCGCAGCGAGGTTCCGTCAGCGAAGTAAGCTTGCAAGCATGGAAGCTTCAAGCAAGGTTAGCATCCAGGTAAGGGTGTTTGAACGAACACATGTGAGTGAGAACCGGCGCTTTAAATAGCCATCTAGTCCGGCGCTGGGTGATGACAGCTCCAGTCTTAAAGGTGTATGCGCACCTTTCCAAAAGTAAATGGTGGGGCGCATACACTTGTGGAAAGTGTAATTTAGGGTACCAAAGGTACCGGAACATTACAAACGTACATTAACAGCACCACTTTGTGCCGTGATGATGTGACTCCTGTGAACATGCGCAGAAGTGATGTCATCGTGGCCTGGCGATGACAGGAGAATATGGCAGGGCCCCTGGACAGTGGGAGCGTTGACAGTTCAGCGCTGAAGGGCATTGATCGTACTCGGCATCACTTCCTGTTCTGATGGGACGAGCAGTTACTGCTTTTGAAACACATGGAATATGATCTATATCCTGTCCCTACCACATATAAGTCATCCAGTACATGTGAGGCCACGCCCCTGATGACGTCGATACGATGAAACCGGTTGGGTAGAGCTGGATCACATGAGGTTGCCAAGCAAGAGGTCGGCCATCTTGATGGTTGGAAACATTCCTCTGTGGATTTTTGATACACATGCAAGATTCTATGTCAACTATGAAGAGTCTTCCTATCTATGTTGAAACGTATCCATTGAGGGCCATATGAAGTGGAATCTGCTTAAGGGTGGAAGAGTGCTGGTGTTCGATTGATTGGATTCTGTAACAAGTGCATTTGACCACTGTATGTAGTGGTCCACTTTGTATGGTAAGAGTCAGTGTGTGTACATCTGTCGGTGGAGGATCTTTCACAAGATTTACTGTTTTGGACCCCACACCTATTGGACTTTTTCTGTTGCATTTCCTGTCAAGGACTTTCAATTCGACTTTAGCGCTGCACCTTTGTATGTTTTATTGACAGGTAAGTTTGTCATAATATGCCAATATGCTATGCATAATATCACATTATGGCAAAAATGTCCTGGGGGCTCATTTATTATAAAAAAAAGGGGGGGGGGTTATTTACTTTGAAACTGCCCTCAGTAATTAACTAGTGTTTTTTAGCATCAGTTGGTCCTTTTAGTGATATGTAATCTTAGATTCTTGGTGTAAATAGTTGGCCTTGGTGTAGATGCCCCACCCTGCCTATTGCTACAACAGTGCTGAGTGGTATTCTAGTAGTTAGTAAGAAAAAAAAAAAAGAAACATTAGTTGTTGTAGTAATTATGATTATAGAAGTAATGCATCATAATCAACATCATCATAATGATATTTTGTGACATAGAAAACTTCTCTTAGGCTGCATTCACATGTCAGCGTATGATCGCGGGCAGAACCGCCGCGGTTCCGCCCGCGATTCGGAGATTTATTGCAAATCGCGGGACGCCTAGCGTTGCCCGTTGATTTGCAATAGCCCCCCAAACGCCGAGCGATGTTGCCGCGATTTACGCCCGCCGAATCGCGGCAACATCGCGCAAACAAAATCGCGGGACGCAATACCTCCAAAGAAGCTCTTGTACTTTTTTGGAGCGTATTGCGTCCTGCGATTTTGTTTGCGCGATGTTGCCGCGATTCGGCGGGCGTAAATCGAGGCAACATCGCTCGGCGTTTGGGGGGCTATTGCAAATCAACGGGCAACGCTAGGCGTCCCGCGATTTGCAATAAATCTCCGAATCGCGGGCGGAACCGCGGCGGTTCTGCCCACGATTATAAGCTGACATGTGAATGCAGCCTAAATCGTAACATTTTTGCAGAACTACAAACCTCATCTGTCTTATGTTTTTTTTTTCTAGTTTTTTTTTTCTGTTTTTTTTTTTTTTTTTTTTTTCGGCTGAGAAGGCACAGTTGGATTTTATTACTACCTTAAGAAGACTTTTAATCATGAAGGGGGACTTTCAGAGTGTTGGTTTGGCTGCAACTGAAGTTGTAAAGGCAATTAATCCAATCCTATATGGGGAGGATGATCTAGCTGTGCTGCTAAAACACCCATTAAGCTTGGTTCACACCTATGCTTTTGATCCATTTCTGCAGTGCTTTTTGCTGGGCGTTTTACATTTTTTCAACGCGCAATTTTGTAGAGATTTCGCAGCGATTTGCATTTTTAATGCTTTTTTTTGCATCCCATTGGTCAGTTAGGCGGATTTAAAAAAAATGCAAATCACGGCAAAAATGCACTACGTGCTTTTCTGCATTTCTAGTGTGCGTTTTTGCCACAAAAAAAAAATCAAAAAGGCAGATCGCAGCAAAATTGCAGTAAAATTGTGTGTGCAAAAATGCAAAAAGCACTGCAGAAACAATCAAAAGCAAACTGCATAGATGTGAACTGAGCCTTTTCCTTTACGGCAGCTACAACACATAACTTGTGGCATTCCTGTAGAGTTCTGTGGTGTGTCAGGGCTTTTAGACTAAAGCCTCGTACACACGCATCGATAGTTGGCCGTGAATTTTCGGCCAACGTCCGATCGGCCGATTTTCGGCTTGTTAGTATGATGCTTCCGACAACCGACTCTGACTTTTCGGCCGAACAAAATCTGGTGTGCATGCTATAAAATTTTTGTTGGCCGTCAACACAACGGCCGATTTTCCATCAGTCAGTACAGATTTTGGACACTGGACAAAAGGCTGATAATCGTTGCGTGTGTACGAGGCATAAGGTTTAAAAGGGTAAGGGACAATATTAACTGCAACCTCTCCTGTCCCTAAGTGTACAGAACTGGATCTGTGTTATTTTCACATGCACACAGATTTTAGGGTCCCATAGTACTTACACAAATTGTGATGGAAGTTTGTAGCCAATCTATCTATTGAAGTTTCTAGTCCAGCAAGCTAATGATTCTTACCTCTGCCGCAGCAGAGGGAATTTCACTGTGTTTTCTGCACTGTTCATAATATAATACGAAGGAAAAATCCAACAAGTAACATGAGATCTCCTTGTAGTAAAAAAGGCAGGTAGGCAGACTTTGGAACATTAGTAGTGAGTTAGTTCACTTGTGCGTTTTCAGAGAGTTATACAAAATATGTGGACCATGCAACTTGTATATTGATACTAGACCAATGCAAAGAAAACCTAAAAATATGGGAATAAATCCCTTTCAATAAGCATCTAAATCTGCTGCCTGCATGTGCCGCAGGGAGCGTACACAAAGAAAAAATTGCAAATACAGTAAATCCATTGGCAAGAGATACCCGTTTGATTGCTATATGTTAATGTGCTAAAGATCAAGGACTTTTTAATGAATAAGGCTGCTTATTTTTTTTTTCTTTAGTGTTTTGAGCAACTGGAAATATATCTACAAATATATGGGAAGCGGGTTTTATGCTGAAATACTGCAGTGGGTAGTCTTCAGAGAATGCGGAACACCGTAAATAGATTTTAATGAAAAGGTACATGGAATTGGCTATAACAATTACCTTAGTTTGAAATAGAGTTGGGAATAACAACTAACAAGCAACTCCAGAAAACACTTGAGTAATAATTAACATTTATGTGCTAATAAACTTTACTGCCTACACCAGATAATAGACCAACTTTCAGAAAATTGCCATTGATTTTATTAAGCTTCGTGGTTTTTTCTTTTAATACTTGTTTTACATACAGGAAAGTACAGATACAATAACCACCAAACTGTGCAAGCACATCTGCTGATGTAAGTGTTACACTTATATGTAAATACACAGAGGTTTAGCTAAGGGTACTTTAAAACACTTAAAACACTTTTATTATAGAGTACATGTAAAAGCTACTAAAAAGTAATTTCCCAAGCTGCAGAACCGACGCTACACTTATATCTGTGGCTTAAAGTGTATTTCAAGCTAGAACCTTTTTTTAGTTATTTTTTTGGGAGAGTGTCCTGCTGGGAAGATTTTCCTTCACTACGAAGAAAATCAAACATTACCAGTCCATGCGCAGATCCTGGATATCAGTTTTCAAGCTGGGGAAACCTTGTAGTGTGGCCAACGGTGAAACAAACATGATAAAGCGTGGCAGCTCTCCTAGCCCTCCATTGGGATGTGAGGCAGAGAAACTGTACAGAAAACAAAGAGACAGAGCGCACAACGCCCTAGTGTAACACCGTTTATTAAAGGATAGTAAAGCCATAAAACCAGGTACTCACAAGCAGAACAGATGTCATGCATAGAAATGTATTCCCCGATATAGTATGAACAGAGCGCTCTCCTCCTCGCATTGCCTGCTCGGCTGCTCTTCCTACACTGTCAGACCATAACATCTGGCTGAGCCTTCCGTCTCAGAGTGACTGTGTATAATGCACCTGCGCACGGTCCAGCCGTCGCCGCACACACTCTGCAAAAGCTGGATACAATAGCCGCTCAGAGAAAATGGCAATGCGGCTGCACAGAGGAGAGATCCCCGATCGGGACCCTAAGCATAACACAGCTGGGGTTGCTAAGGACAACGCGTTTCAAAAACGTGGCCTCCTTCTTCAGGTTTCAACCCCCTAAGGATTGCCCTTACATTTATATAACAATGTGGCGGCTCCTCCCCTTGAGAATTCTTAAAGGGACATGGCCGCAAATAACCCATAATCAGGGGCAATTAAGAGGAAATACATATATGCAACCAAAAAAACATATATTCTAACCATGATTATCATATCAGAACATGTAAATAAATATATATCAATTAAATATTAATAATACAAATTAATAAAAAGTTTTTTTATAATAAAAATGTATGCAATATAAAATTCATAACACTGTAGAAAACCTCCCCCCCAAAAAAAAAAAAAAACAGATGTGATATGCCACAAAACCATACATGTGCGCATATGTATTTCAACACGCACCTGCATAATTATACTAGGTGCGTAAAGGAATCGCACATGCACACATCTATGTTCAATAAAACACTACTTTAAGGAATTTTCCAAAAAAGGGGGGGGATGTAAGGGCAATCCTTAGGGGGTTGAGACCTGAAGAAGGAGGCCACGCCTCCGAAACGCGTTGTCCTTAGCAACCCCAGCGGTGTTATGCTTAGGGTCCCGATCGGGGATCTCTCCTCCGTGCAGCCACATTGCCATTTCCTCTGAGCGGCTATTGTATCCGGCTTTTGCAGAGTATGTGCGGCGACGGCTGGACCGTGCGCAGGCGCACTATACACAGTCACTCTGAGGCGGAAGGAGAGCGCTCTGTTCATACTATATTGGGGAATGTAAATGCAGGGGCGAGTTGAAATACTGCCCATGCATGTATGGGGCCATGGCAGGACAACAATAAGAGCAATAGGTGATTGGCCAGTTAAGCAGATAATGCTGATAGGTCAATTAAATACATTTAGAGGATTGGACAGTTAATTAAAAGTTATAGTGGATTGGTTTAAAAATTTGAATTTGGCCACCTTGAATTATAACAGTTCCCTATACAAAACAAGGTAAATCCGTTAGTGACATCAGTCAGCGGGAGCAGACCAAGAATTTGTCCCGCCCACCCGGCACATAAGTCATTTTTTCTGGCTTTATATTTGTTTTTCTGTAGGGCTATTTTATTGTTGAGGTTGTTTTGTATTTGTACATGGAGTAGTTATGGGTAACTTGGGCTTTATGGCTAAGTTACATAAGTTGAGTAAAAATATGTGTTAGTAGTTTAGTTTGAGCTCCATGGCTGAACTATGTTAATTTTTGTGTAAACTTTAAAAAATAAAAGGCCTCGGCCATTAACACCAAAATGCAAGTCTGTGAGTCTTAATAATTAATTTTTACAATTTAGAGTAATAAGGGTAAATTGTTGTTGTTCCTCCTATGGCACCATACATTTCTATGCATGACATCTGTTCTGCTTGTGAGTACCTGGTTTTATGGCTTTACTATCCTTTAACCACTTAAGCCCCGGAAGATTTTACCCCCTTCCTGACCAGGGGGTATTTTGCGATTCGGCACTGCGTGAATTTAACGGACAATTGCGCGGTCGTGCGACTCTGTACCCAAAAGAAATTGACGTCCTTTTTTCAACACAAACAGAGCTTTCTTTTGGTGGTATTTGATCACCTGTGCGATTTTTTTTTTTGATCATGCGCTATAAACAAAAAAAGAGCGACAATTTCGCAAAAATAACAATATTTTTAACATTTTTTTTTATATGAAATTCCCCCCAAAAAAATGTAAAAATCTAAATTTTTTAACATTTTAGGCCAATTTGTTTTCTGCTACATATGTTTGGTAAAAAAAATCGCAATAAGCATATTTTGATTGGTTTGCGCAAAAGTTATTGCATTTACTAACTAAGGGAAAGATTTGTGTAATTTTTATTGTTTTTTTGGCGGCGATCTGCGTTTTTTTTTTTTTGGCGGGACTACGACATTGCGGCGGACTGATCGGACCCTTGACTGACATTTTTGACACTTTTGGGGGTACCAGTGACATTACTACAGTAATCAGTGCTATACATATGCACTGTTACTGTAAAAATGACACTGGCAGGGAAGGGGTTAACTTTATTGGAGAAGGAGGGGTTAAGTGTGTCCCTAGGGGCGTGCTTCTAACTGTTATGGGATGTGGCTGTTTGTGTAACTACAGAGATATACGATCCTGCATAGCAGGACCGTATGATCTCTGCACTTACACAAGGGAGAATGACAGGCGGCTTTGTTTACATTAGCCTCCTGCCTTTCTCCTTCTGTAACGGACGATTGCGAGTGACCGGCGGACATCGGGTCCGCCAGTCACACGCGCTGGGATCACAGTGAGCGAGCGGGGGCGGGAGCTCGCCCCCTATTGGCTCGCAGGGGAGTGACGTACCCCTACGTCACTTTACCTGCACAGGGCTGACCGCCGCAGTATATGTACTTGCGGCAGTCGGCAAGCGGTTAATAAACAGTGTTACACTAGGGCGGTGTGTGCTCTGTCTCTTTGTTTTCTGTATAGATTTTCCTTCACTGCCTGTGAGACACCACAGAAACTAAGAGTACATTTGTCCAACATGAGGGGATATGCTTTCTTATACAATGGTCAATAGAATGAATAGGTTTACTCACTGGAAGATTTCTTTTAAACCTCCTCTTTCTGTGAGAATTCAAAGGTTTTGTGTATGCCCCCACTTTTTGTGCTGGAGACGATGGTTACAAGGTCCAATAATGAGGTTGAATTTCCCCAACAGGAACACAGCAATAAACATTTGACAGAGGTTTATACTTACCTGCTCTGTGCAGTGGTTTTGCACAGAGCAGTCTCAATCCTCCTCTTCTCTGGTCCTCTGTCGGAGCTCTGGGCCCCTCCCCTTTGCCAAGTGCCCCCATAGCAAGCTGCTTACTATGGGGCCACTCGTGCGTGCTCGCTCCTGAGCCAGGTTTCTGTGTCTTATGGCTCAGCCCCCACCCCACTGCTCCCATCTCACTGGCTGTGATTGACAGCAACAAGAGCCAATGGCTCCTGCTGTTGCATCTCAGCCAGCCAGGAGGAAGAGACTCGGGAGAGCCTCGGCTCCATTGCACATTGCTGGATCGGGATCGGGCATAGGTAAATATTTGGGGGCTGAGGGGGGATCTGCACACTGAAGGTTTTTTACCTGCATGCATAGAATGCAAACAACTTGCAAGTGCAAAAAAAATTTAGCCTTTACAACCACTTTAAGATAATGTAATACTTAGTTTGTTTTTTAACCGATTGCCAACCACCCCACACAGATTTACTGCAGCAGGGCGGCTCAGCTGTGCATAATCGCGTAGATCTACATGATTATGTGCACGTGGTCCCGGCCGGAGTAGCGCTCCCGCTGTGATTGGACACAGCGGGAACCAGACCGTGGGAGGTGCGGCGGCGATTGCCTCCGGCCTCCCGCGATCTTCACAAAAACTGACAGAAGACCTGCCTGCTTATGTGAACAAAGCAGGCAGGTCTTCTGTCACACAGGCAAATAGAGATCAGAAGTTTCAGCTAAGCTGAAACCCCGATCTCTCTCTGCCTGTCACAGAACCCTCCCCCCACAGTGAGTAAGCACCAACAGGCATACATTTAACCCTTTGATCACTCTCAGTGTTAACCCCTTCCCTGCCACTGTCATTTATACAGTAACAGTGCATAATACAAACTCAATTCCAAAAAAGTTGGGACACTGTACAAATTGTGAGTAAAAAAGGAATGAGCTCATTTACAAATCTCATAAACTTATATTTTATTTCAATATAATATAGATAACATATCAAATGTTGAAAGTGAGACATTTTGAAATGTCATGCCAAATATTGGCTCATTTTGGATTTCATGAGAGCTACACACTCCAAAAAAGTTGGGACAGGTAGCAATAAGAGGCAGGAAAAGATAAATGTACATATAAGGAACAGCTGGAGGACCAATTTGTAACTTAGGTCAATTGGCAACATGATTGTGTAGAAAAAGAGCCTCTCAGAGTGGCAGTGTCTCTCAGAAGTCAAGATGGGCAGAGAATCACCAATTCCCCAAATGCTGCAGCGAAAAATAGTTGAGCAATATCAGAAAGGAGTTTCTCAGAGAAAAATTGCAAACAGTTTGAAGTTATCATCATCTACAGTGCATAATATCATCCAAAGATTCAGAGAATCTGAAACAATCTCTGTGCATAAGGGTCAAGGCCGGAAAACCATACTGGATGCCCGTGATCTTCGTTCGGGCCCTTAGACGGCACTGCATCACATGCAGGAATGCTACCGTAATGGAAATCACAACATGGGCTCAGGAATACTTCCAGAAAACATTGTCGGTGAACACAATCCACCGTGTCATTCACCGTTGCCGGATAAAACCTATATAGGTCAAAAAAGAAGCCATATCTAAACATGATCCAGAAGCGCAGGCGTTTTCTCTGGGCCAAGGCTCATTTATAATGGACTGTGGCAAGGGGGAAAACTGTTCTGTGGTCAGACGAATCAAAATTTGAAGTTCTTTTATGAAAACTGGGACACCAAGTCATCCGGACTAACCCAAGTTGTTATCAGCGCTCAGTTCAGAAGCCTGCATCTCTGATGGTATGGGGTTGCATGAGTGCAAAGGCACCATCTATGCTGAAAGGTATATCCAAGTTCTAGAACAACATATGCTCCCATGCTTCGTCTCATTCAGGGAAGACCTTGCATTTTCCAACATGACAATGCCAGGCCACATACTGCATCAATTATAACATCATGGCTGCGTAGAAGAAGGATCCGGGTACTGAAATGGCCAGCCTGAAGTCCAGATCCTTCACCCATAGAAAATATTTGGAGCATCATAAAGAGGAAGATGCGACAAAGAAGACCTAAGACAGTTGAGCAACTAGAAGCCTATATTAGACAAGAATGGGACAACATTCCTATTCCTACACGTGAGCAACTAGTCTCCTCAGTCCCCAGACGTTTGCAGACTGTTAAAAAAAGAAGAGGGGATGCCACACAGTGGTAAACATGGCCTTGTCCCAACTTTTTTGAGATGTTGATTCCTTGAAATTAAAAATCAACTTATTTTTCCCTGAACATTATACATTTTTTCAGTTTAAACATTTGATATGTCATCTATGTTGTATTCTGAATAAAATATTGAAATTTGAAACTTCCACATCATTGCATTCTGTTTTTATTCACAATTTGTACAGTGTCCCAACTTTTTTGGAATCGGTTTGTATTTAGCACTGATTACTGTATTAATGTCACTGGTCCCCAAAAAGTGTCAAAAATGTCAGTTAGGGAGGAGGGGGCGTGGCGACCGCCGGACTGAATGGCCGCTTGACAGAGGAGCTCCGCTGCAGACTCGGCTTGTAACACATCTACGGCCCATCACAGCGAGTGTTGCCACTCCTAAATCACACAGACCGCTTGGGGAACATCCACTGCAGCATCCCGCCATGGCCAGGAGAAAAACTGACCCTCCGGCAGTTCGCAAACTGTCCGATTTCTTTTACCCGGTGGCCTCGGGACACACGCAAAATGGCGCCGGAGCCTCAATCCACCCGAAGATCGCCGGCCCTCTTGTGTCCGCTTCCACCGTCGCAGCTGTGACGTCATCGGCGCGCCTGGACACAGAGGACACAGGCAGGCAAATGAGGCTGGCACGCTCTGCAGACTCCTCTCCTTCCACCCCATCCACACACAGCCCAGCAAAATCGAAGCCTAGGTGGGAGGAGGGACACCGCTCATCTCGCCCTGCTGACATGGAGGTGAGTGACCAGGACAATGCCACAATTCCTACTTGGTCGTTTATCCCTGAACCAGATCCCTTTGCATCAATCCCAACAAGAGGTCAACCCATCTCTGATAGTGCATTGAAGGACATGCTATCTATGATGCATAAATCTATGCAGACCACGGTTTCCTCATCCATTGCCTACTGCCAAAAGGAGCTGCACGGCTTGGGCGAAAGGGTTAACACAGTGGAGTGCAAAAATGTCAGTTAGGGGTCCAGTTGTGAGATCTGGGGTCAAAAAGACCTCAGATCTCACATCTACACTAAAAAGCAAAATAAAAAACTTGACTCAATGGCCTTGGAGGAACGGAGCAACGGCATACATCGCTTCCTCCCAAGCGGCCTTAAAGGGCCAATTTTTTTTCTTGTTTAAAAAATAAATAAATGCTCTCACTCGATTCCCTGCCAAGGAGGAGAAAGGGCCGAATCGTTTTCCCCGCTACTGACGGCTCTGGTAAGCAGGGAAAGCGACTGGGAAGTGGCGTGAGTGATCCCGCGGTGAATCCACTGCTGGGACCACTTTTATGAGAAAGGTGACCGCCCGCCCTGAAAAAAATTACTGGGGTTATGGCAGCTATCTGCGGCCGGCAGTCCGGAAGTGGTTAGGGGCACCTGCGGAGGCCTACTACCAGATTGGCTCCTACGTTTTCTCCCTCACCTCCGACGCCTCCTGGGGATGATGCATCTGGCTGTGAACCCATGCAGCTGGGGTTCACTCGCCTTTCTGAAGCTAAGTGGGCCTTTAGGAGGAGGAGGGTCGGTGCCTGTATTGCGGGCTTGGTGGATATTTCCTAAAATTTTGTCCGTTCCATCTGGGAAATGCTCACAGCTAAGGTCCTGTCGGGGCAGATTCAGTGCTGTATTTTGGCCTAGGCCAACAAGGCAAAAAAAACCCTATCCATCCTGTGAGTCCCGGCTCTTGTTTCTGCCTCCCGCGGCCGCCCGCCGCACACATACAGTCCCCAGCGGCTTGCTATACAGTGACACTTATCAGCATTCAGCATTGAGTAAGGGGCATACTTTGCCAGGGAGGGAGGGACTGGCCAGGGCCGATCCTGGGCGGTTGCATGGGGTTCACTGCACCTAGGCGCCGCATAATGCTGAAGAAGGGGGGGCGCCAAAGCTATCACTGACAAGCTGTCACTAACTCCACTTACTGACTCTTCTTATGCACTTCTTATTCAACAGCAGCAGCAGCGGCGCTGCCCCGAGACGGTGAGACCCTCTAGCGCACTGTCCGCTCCGCTGGCTGGCCTCTCTCTGACTCTTCTGCCCACCACAGCACTGGTTGCTAGAATAACCTGCCACCTGGCGTCTAACAACCAGTGACGTCACCATCCCATCATGAGGCCAAAGCGAGCATTCAGAGCGGAGGAGGAACTTCCTCCTCCTCTGCGCTACCCGGGCACCGCCTACTAGTTAAGTTTGGCTCCACCCACCTCCCCCAGCATGGCTCAGAGTCAGTTGAGAGCTGGTCCACATTCTCTGGTCAGCTTAAAGCAGAACTGAACTCCAATTCAGAAGGTGGATAAATTCATCCAAAGGGGATTTCTGCTCCCCGTAATAGCTCAATAGGACAATCATAAGGTCTGTGAGGGGGAAGAGCGTTTCTTGTTGAAGAAGTCTAGGTACTCCTAATAGACTGTGGGTACCAGCTGAGCAGTTTCAGAGTCTATATTAATACTGAGGAGTGGTTCTCCCAGACTAGGTGCAGGGGGAAGACAGAACTTCTTGCTGTAATTCGATTGGTAAGTCACTTCCCCTGTGGACCAGCCGATGTGAGGATTATGGGCCTTCAAGCATGGTTGCCCCAGTATAACCTGAAGCAAAGGAGAAGTAATGACATCCCAACGTAAGAATTCACAATAACCTGAAGCTGTAAGGCACAAGATCGGTACAGTCTCTAGAGTGACAGGCCCAGATTTGATGCCTGAACCATCCTCCAGATGGAGCGAGAAACTATTCTTTTTGGCACACAGAGGCAGTTCATGAGCTGCAAATGAGGAGTCCACAAAACAGCTACAAGACCCAGAATACACAAAACAGAGATTGTCTTTCAAGTTAACCAAAAAGAAACTGGCAGAATAGTATGAGCTTGACCAGAGTTCAGAGCAGCAACTGTATGGGATGGAGGAGAAGGTCTCCTAATGTGTCTTCCCGGACAAGTCTGTAAATAGTGTCCTACACCACCACAGTAAAGGCAGAGGTTACCACAGTGGCGTCGTAACTGTTCTTGTTCAGACAGAGGAGGTTTTGGGAAACTGAATCCTGGTGATTCCTTAATGTTTTGAAGCGTTCCTCAGCATAGCCGCAATAGAGATGGCAAGTGAGGTCCCGGGCTTAGCAGGGATGTGGTGGAGGTTTCCAGATCTTTCAGACTGTCTTTCACGCAGACAACGATCAATCTGTATGCAGAGATGAATTAAATTGTTTAGAGAGGTGGGTTTTTTCCACCCTGGCAAGTTCATCTTTGATAGAATCAGACAAGCCAAGATGAAATTGTAAGCATAATGCTGAGATATTCGACTTAGTATCAGCACTCCATAACTGAAAGTCAGATACATAGTATACATTGGCCCTGTCGCAAGTTGCTCAGCATGGTTTCAGCAATCTGGTGACGGAAAGGATCAGCATATAACTGGGATATGGCTGAGAGAAAGGAGTTCACGGAAGCCAAGGCAGGATCACATTGCTCCCGTAGCTGGTGGTCCCAGGCCTGAGGCTCCTCCAGAAGTAGAGAGATGAGGAACCCCACCTTCACTTCCTCGGTAGAGAACATTCACGGCAAAAGAGAGAAGTATAACTCACATGCATTCTGAAAAGTCCTGAATTTGTTACAGTCCCCGGAAAAACATTGATGTAGAGGCACTCTGGGCTCAGGAGGAAGAGACAGTTCATCGTGGATACAGGTCGCATTCTGTGCAGATAAATCTTTAACCCCTTAATGATCAGAGGCGGAGGAAATGCTGGATGCGGAATACAGCTGGCCGTATAATTGAGCAAAGTCCTTATGCAACCCCTGCACCACGTGGAAAAGTGCAGTAACTGTCCAGCAGAGGGTCGTGAGCAGGAAGACTACTTCACTGGCTGACTGGTACCCTCACATACCTGAAGGGAGACTGAAATGACGAGGTCGGCCTCTCTTGTATCTCAAACCCAGGACCCACCGAGAGTGAAACAGAGGTTGCCGAGGGACAGGAAGAACACGAGTGCCTGTAGGTGTAAACCCTGGGACTTGCAGCGGGAGATGCAATGAGGAGACAGGAGAACCATCAGATCAAGAGGAGTAGCCACCGTACAGAATAGTTCAGCTGAGAATAAAGAAGCACTCCACTTGTACTGCAGGAACAGAGCGTGTGGCAGGTGTAGGCTTTCAGCAGCCTTGCAGCAGGAATGCACAGCGGGTCGCAGAATTGTGATTGTAGACAGCCATTCAGACACTCAAACAAGTTGAGAAGCCAGGATTGAAGACAAGAGTGTAAACATAGGATAGCCAGGGTCATAACAGGCGAGCAGCGAGGTACCGAATCAGGAGCAGAGCCAAAGTCGGGAACGAGCTGGGTCAGGAATAACGACAGGACAAGCAGGACCCGAGATCACGTCAGGAGTAAGCCGAGTCAGCAACCAAGGAAACAGGACACAGGGAACAGCTGAAGACCAGTTAGCATTAGAGCACAGACTGAGGCGTCCTTAAATAGTTTGTCTGGTGCCAACATGCATCATGCGTGCGCCTCTTCACGTGTGCGCATTCCTGATAGCCATTCTGCGAACATTCATGCGCATTTCTGTTAGCCAGACTTCTCACAGGAATTCCCTGACACTGTGTTTCTCATCCCTGCAAAATAACCTAGAGATTGGAAAACTTAGAGATCAGTTAGTAAAAGCAGCACACTTTACACATGACACATATTTACCCCTTTATCACCAGAGATGTCAACCCCTTCCCAGCCAGTGTCATTAGTACAGTGACAGTGTCATGCTCCTTTTCTAAATATCCTTTTATCCATAGACACAGCAGACATTTCTGAGTAATCAGCTATGCTACATTTGTTCAGTTACCCTATTACATAAAGGCACATGTGAAAAGTTTTAACAGAAAATAGTTTTCATTATTTATGTATCGTGGAACAAGCATATGCCTTCTGCCCTGCTCCAGTGTCTCTGGAAAGTCTAATTAAATATTGGCATTTACTTGCATGTAGCAACATGTTAGATGGCAAAATATTAATAAAGCAGTCTGTCATTTTAATAATGAATCCAGTTTTTATGTTGACATGCTAACCTGTTGGATGCTTTTGATGTCATCTGTTTTAATAGAAGAGCCAATTAAATGTCTGTCGGAAAACACATTTTCACTAGGCGGGGGACCATGTTGCCATTTTGCCTATGTACATAGTTCCAGTTGGAGTATCCCACTATTCCCTTCTCCCATCCAAGTTCCACAATAAATACTAAAAACCAACACCCCTGGACTGTTTATTGAGCAAGGAGCCATTGGGAGTAAGGATGGATGTTTGAACTGTCCCTAGGTGACAGTCTGCAGGTAATCAGAGGAGGCCTAACAAGTCATCACACAGCAAGCCCTATGGGGACAGTCCTACATAACTAAGGTTAAACCTACTCCCATACCCATTCTAAGCCTGTTATATCTAACCCTGTAAAGAAAAGATCTGTATACTTATCTATTCTAAAGCCACTCTGGTCCGGTCACATGATCTCTCCAGTGGTGGCTTCTGTGTAGAGGTGTGATCACTGACAACAGCTGCAAATGCCTGTGAAGCTACCTCACCCATAGGCTTACTATGGATAGGGATGGGAAGGCCTGGGAAATAAAAATGAAAAATTGGGAAAAAAATATTTTTTAACTGTTTTTTTCTCCCAAAAAATTGAAAAAAAAGAATTGTGGAATATGTTCTTTTATAAAGCTAAATAATATACAGTATCTATAATCTGGTATTCAAATGACATAAAATAAAAGACCTTAATGAAAATTTCTGAGACTTTTTTTAAAGTCCTAAATATTTTAGGTTTTCTCAGCAAAAGATAAGCAAATCCTGGAATACAATTTAAGTAACATTGTACTTCTCAATGCTCTCAAATGAGAAATATACATTTCTGCCACTAGGTGCAAGGCTCCAGTTTAGTTTGCCTACAGTTGGGCAAACTGTACATTCTACAGTTGGGCGATTGTTGGGATACAGTAGATCAGGGGTGTCAAACTGGTGGCCTTCAAGCAGTTTTGTGGAACTACAAGTCCCATCATGCCTTTGCCTGTGGGATTCATGCTTGTAACTGTCAGCCTTGCAATGCCTCATGGGACTTGTAGTTCCGCAACAGCTGGAGGGCTGCCAGTTTGGCACCTGTGCATTAGACCATGGGTGCTCAACCTGTGGCCTGGAGAAAACCAAAAACTGTTTGTTTTTCTCTACTCTGAAGCCCCTCACATATGTGAGACCCCTGTATTATCTTGAATCCCACAACTATAGTAGTAGAGCAAAAGATCAGTCCAAGTGGCAAGCAAAAAACATGGTCGTCTTATTCTTTTTGGAGGGACTGTTTCCTTCTTCAATCCGGCCACCGATCAAACTACTATGGACGGGTTCATATTCTGAATCAGAATCGGATTGTGAGAGCTCCCCGCTGCTCTCCTCTGTCATACTTAGGATTTTACATGCCTTCTCACTAGTATAATATTTTTTAGACATGGCAATTCTGGTGATTGTGGTTGTTTGACAGGTAAATTGCTGATGGGTGGCAGTGATGTTGGATCTGTGATGGGTACACTGATTAGGCTGCACTGATGACAGGTACACTAATAAGCTGCACTGATGGCTGGGTGACAGGTACACTGAAAGGCTGCACTAATAAATGTGCTGACAGGTAAACTGATTTACAGAGTTACCGCTGTCTGTTTACATTTGTGATCAGCTATGATTAGGCTCAGCTGATCATGTGGTAAAGAGCCAATGTCATTGTCCCTTTACCCTGATCGGGGAAGTGCTGTGTCCGAGGGGCACCGTTCACCACCAATCACTGCGCTGCGAGTACGAGCGGTGCAGTCAGGAGGACATCATATGACATCTGCTCAGCAGGATGAAAGGCCTGTCTGGCTGTCAATCTGCTATAGGCCGGACTGGAAGGTGTTGATGGCTGTTCTTTCCTTTACATTTAAATTATCTGCATTGACATGGACATTACATGGAGTATTTGGGGATGTTGTTATAGGATTATTTTCAACAAATCTCTGATATAAAGCTAAAGAGTGGCCTGCTCTATGAGCACAATAAAAATCTGAACAAGCACTTATAGAAATCCTTTTTCAATAGTGTCCTTCAGCTTACCTCTGAGAGAAGGGGATAGCTTCTTTATTTTAAGAGAACTCATAAAAATCTCTTATACTATAGTGTTCTTTAAAAATCTGTTCTAATTCCTGATTACTCAAGGGATCAATAGGGTTTGTAACAAGTTGGATGCTATCCCTACCATTTACACTCAAGTTGACAGTACCAAAAGTGCTTCGGCAATATCAATATCCTAGTAAAAGTATTAATATTCAGCAGTCTTGAATACATTAAAAAGAACAAGCTAGGGCTAAAACCAAACCCCTTGATGAGAGAAGTCATACTAAATTACATTCACGGCATTACTGAAATATCCATGACATGTTTTTATTTCGCTACTCCCCCTTATTTGTTTGAAAAGCAATTCTTTTTTTTTTGCTAGAAAGTTTTACTCTTTTTCATTTAAATCCCTGCATGGAACCGGCATTGTCAGAATGAAGCTACATTCACTTTGAATACTCAATTCATGTGCTAGCAAGAATACCATTTTTTATTTTCCCTAACACATGACTGGTCATTCAAAAGGAAGACAGCTTCACCCTATTGCTAACATTGATTTTACAAAGTAAGCATACAACTTGCAAAGTGAACATTCACATTGCTAGAGGAACAGTCTCTACTTCTTGAGTAAATCAACACCAGTGTAATGGACAAGACCAGTATTTCAATAGTTTGTGCAGTAGGGATGAAAACTACGGTAGTGATGGTGTCTGAAGCAGTTGTAAATTACTTTTACTTTAAAAAGGCAGCTGTGGCTGCTCAAGCATTTTGCTAAGTGGAACTCAAGCCTAATTTATTTTCTTGTTTTAGATAGTTTGGGAGGTTTGGAACTTCTGTCAGGTTTTAATGCTTTTCATGTCACTTTTTGGGAGATCTAACCTTACTGTTTGTCGTGGTAACCTTTTAAACTAGGACAAAGTGAGGAGCAGAATGATAGTAGAGCATATACTGTATATCCTCAAGCAGAGGCAAACATTGAGATTTCCTTTTGCTTTCTGGAGATGTCCACTCCCTTTCTGTCATGTCTATGTGACAGGAAGTGTTGGGGAAATCTCCCAAATGGGGTCCCATACAGAGATTTTAACCCATCCACTATATCCAGTATTAAAACTTAATAAAATGTCATCAGCTTGCTATTATTTTGGGACCTAGCTAGGTAAATCAGGAACATCAGCCAGGCTCCAGAAAGTACTTTCTCATGAAAATGGCAAATTATAGTACAGCCCCAATTTGACACTTACCACCATTTTCCCAATAACCTGTTCTTTGTCACATTTGCTTTAATGTTTACCTCTCCATGATTAATTATTATAACATTGAGGATTTTTCAATCTTATGATGTACAAATTTTTTTAGGCAGGTTTTGTGCTCTGTATTGTAGAAAGTCACATGATTTTTGTTGTCATCATGGCGACAGCAACAGTGTATAATCTCTTTCCTGTACATCCAATCTGTAATCTTTGTATGCTGACGTTTTTTGGCATGCTGTATGCTTTCTACAGAGGGCATTTTCTGTGGGCTTTGAGTAAACTAACTGCAAGTATTGACTATGCAGGTTCCATTAAATACATTTTGTAGTTAGAGCATGTGCAATGTAGTCGTTTTTGCTCTCGCTGTGGGTATTTGAACAGACTCATTAAGAAGAAGTTGTGATTTGTTTTAATAGAATGGCACTACTACTGAAAAGGCAAGTACAATGCCTTTGCCCACAGCCAGTGGTCAGGGCTTTTGCTATAATGTGAAAGTATGCATGCCAATATGCTGCTCTCCAGCAATGCGACAACCACATTCTCTTTTGTTTCTACCTCATTACTGCTGGCGTCTTTGGCTATCAGTAGCAGATTGGCAGTTTCTTGCAAGAGAAAAGAGTATGTGCACAAAATTAAAGCCAATAAGACTCCACCTTTCATTTTTAGAAAAAAAAAAAAACATTTTATAACAAATTTTCTTGGGAAGTTGGGGGTCTTTTTGATTCCCATAGTCAGGTTGATATAAGGTAAAAGGGATTTACTACATGTACCTGCTGCGGTTTATACTGCCCTGTTGTTCAAGATTTACTGTTAAGTGATATTAAACCTAAAACCAAAATTTAATATATTGAAGTTTATCAATCCTTAGATGTGGTGGCTACATTCACTTTTTTTCCCTCTGTTTTCACCTGGTGATCTGACCAGTAACACTCCTGTATTAGAGTACCCCCACTCTGGATGAAGGATTACAGGGGCACCTTTGGACAGTATCATTGTAAGTCTAACTAACAAATTGAAGCCAAACTTCAGCTCATGCTGCAGTTGCAGAAGCACTTACAGCAACAGTTTTTTTTTTTCTTTTGGGATAAATGTATTGCATGAATAAATAAAAGCTGACCATTTTAAGCACCCTTGTCAGTGGTAAATGTGTTGTCTCAACACTCTTACATTTGAAAGAGAGCTTATTCTGTTAAAAAACAAAAAAAAAAAACTTACTGGCTGATGGACTCAGAATTCAAAGGCAATTGGGTTTTAATGCTGCCTATAGAAGAATGTGGACACTGGCAGAAAAAAACAGTGATACAGTTCATACCCCTGCCCACTTCCAGCATGCCTAAGTTGTATGCCTTAGTTTGTTGTTAGCGTCCTACGAGGATGGACATCTTTTCTCTACTAAGAAACGTTTAACTGTTTAAATAGCCATTTTTCTCTTTTTCAAGAACATTCATTCTTCATGTAAGATGTCTACACACTGCAATGTATGATTTTCTGTTGCTAAGCCCCGGTTTACATCAATGTGATGACAGACATTGCATGGGATTCAGGGCGCACTGCGATATGTGAACTGATCTGGGGGTGTCGTTAACTTTGTATTGACACTCCCAGTGATTGGCATATGGCAGTGGGAACTGCCTGCGATTTGAATGCAGTGGATTAGCAGGGTTCCCACATCGCCTATATGTGAACTGGCACTAAAAGTTGGGACTGTTAGTGTTTTGTTTGTGATTTTGTATATTTCTCAGTTGGTCTGCTTTTAGACATTCCAATTGTTTTTGAATTTTGTATCTCGCATGGACACTTGCCTTGGCATTCAGAGCAATGTGTATAGTTAGTCGCAGGGTGCTATACAGGTCAGGGCTATGGTCCAACCCTATGCATTCCAGACCCTGAAGACCCCTGTAGTGATATGCTCACTGTGAAGGGTGAAGCCTGGACCCCAACAGGGACCAGCGACATGGACAGGTAAGACGGAATCATCCAGTTTCTTTGACTGTTATTGTAGACCCAAGGCACTTGGTTTACACTATTTGTATATTCTGAATGGTATGCATTTAGATGTTAAAATGATCAGGAAACTGCAATTGTGTTTGAAACGTATTCACTTATATAGTGTAATATTTTTAAGCTAAATTCCTAGAAAACTAACAGATTTAATACAGCCATCACTGTGTAGAGCTCAGAAGCTCTGACCTGCTTTTCCAAACCCACTGTCTCTACATGTAATGGATCTCAATATGCCTGCTTTAGGGGTGATAGACACAGAGATGAATAAAGAGGATCCAGAAGTGCATTTACCAAAACCAGCGGTGGGTTCACAGGATTATTCAGATCAGTCAGGCTTTCGATTGGGTCACCAACTTTCAAAAATGTGCTCTCCAACTTTCCCTTTGCCTGAAGTACTTGGGCCTTACTTTAGACACAGCCCAAGCAAAAGTCTGTCTTCCAAAAAGTCTGATCTCTATCAGATCTCATGCTCAGACCTTGCGATAAATAAAATACCTTCTGTGAGATTATCCATGATAATTCTGGGCCTCATAGTGGCCTCTCCAACACAACATCTTGTTGGCATAGATTAAGCATGCTCCCTCTGTCAACCTGCCTATTCTTCTATCCAGCTAAGCAAGGACCTCCTTAGCTTGATGGATTTTCAACCCAGCCCTGACAATGGGGGAAGTCATTTCTACTATACCACTGAAAGGTGTTGACAACAGATTCAGCTGGGTAGGAGTGTTCCCCAACAACATTTTGGAGCTTAGAGCGATAAAATTAACTTAGCAGGTGCACTCAATCAGGGTTCAATCAAACAACAATTGCATAGTAAGTCATTTTGAAAAAAGACACAAGTCTATAGTTCAACCAATAAAACATACTGTTAATAAGTAAAATTAATAGGAATTCACCATATATACAATCCTATACCTACAGTTGATCCAAAGGAAGGCAAAAAACACAATAAAGCATACTGTAGTTCAATTTGCTCCAATGAGGAAAAAAATATCTGGATCAACAATCTCTGGTGTTTTTACCTATAAATGTTAAAGTATTTGTAAAGTCCATTTTTTTATTCTTTGAAAATAATAAACATCTTATACAATGTACTTACCTGCTCTGTGCAATGGTATTGCACAGTGGCCCCAAATCTCCTTATCTTGGGTCCCCCACAGGTGCTTCTGGCTCCTCCTCTTCTCAGTGTGCCACCATAGGAAACAACTTCCTATGGTGGCACACCAGCGGGCTCGATCCCAAGCTGTTTATAGACACAGACAGTGAGGCTCAACCGCACCCCCTCTTCCCTTGTCACAGGATTTGATTTACAGCAGCGGGATTCATTAGCTCCTGATGTGCTCAGAAAAGCCTAAAAATGCGGGGAGAAGAGGAGAGAGCCACTACAGACGGGCACAGGGCTGGATCTAGATCAGGCTCAGGTAAGTATTAGAAGAGTAAGGGGTTGTTACACATACTGAAACATTTTTTTACCCTAATACAGGGAATGCATTAAAGTAAAGACTATTTAGGCTTTACAACCACTTTAATATCAGTTATGTTTTGTGCATTTTGGAATGCATCCAACTCTTTTTTTTAAAAATCTACTGAGGTGGCCAGAACCAGTTTCTAGAGGAACCTGTTCTATATTTTCACAGCTCTAACTGTGAACAAGCCTTTCTATATGTGGAGGTTAAATCTGTTTTCATCCAGACATAAGGCATGCCCTCTTGTTATTAGGGATGACCTTAAAGTAAGTAACTCTACACAAACTTCACTATTATAGACCACTTATGTATTTAAACATGGTGATCCTATCCCCCCCCCCCCTAATCCTCTCTTTTCAAGAGAATAAATTCAGTTTTGCTAAACCTTCCTTATAGTCAACCTCTTCAATGCCTCTTATCAATTATTTAATGATTTGCCCTTATTTTCGTGAATTGGTGCCCACAACTGAACTGCATATTCTACATGAGGTCTTACTAATGCTTTTTAAAAGGGCAAAGTTGCATGTGTGTGCGTCTCTTTCTGGAGTCTATACCTCTATTATTAGAAATTACAGCTTGGCATTGCATACTATTATTAATTCTATACACTACCAGAACAACCAGATCCTTCTCAACTTTATCAGCATTAAACCCTATTTGCCACTGTGTTGCCTAATTACAGTAATTTTTAGTTTTAGAATAGTTATTGGTTGAACTAGATGGACTTTTTTTCAGCCATACTAAATATGTAACTATGTAGACAGAATGGAGATTGGTTAAATCCCCTTTTTTTAATTGCTACCTCTGAATTGTCCCCAAAATCGTAATATGGGGAAGTCTTCCAAAGGGGGCACTAGTTCTGGGGATCTGAATATATTCCCAATAGATTCCCTTACTTTGCAGGGATTTCCTTCCACTTCCCGTCTTGGCCATGGGGACAGGAAGTAAAGGTAATGTTTATATTCCCATGTTCACATGTTCCTGGAAACAGAGCTCATCAGCAACAGCTGCTGCAGTGACTACCTGCTGAATACTGGACTCATTACAGATAAATGCACATATTTGCTGGCATACCATGGGTCATCAAATGTCGTCCAATACTTTTATTGCGTAAAGATCACATCACAAAGGACTAAGTTCAACATTTCGCAGCTGCGCAGGACATCTTTGTCAGGCATGTGATCTTTCCCCTTTTTTATATAAGTGATCACATTCCCTCTGTTCTAAACTGCATGAGAGCTGGGGGTAGGAGAAGCAACAACACACTGAGCTTCCTGGGGAATGGCTGTGCAGTGGGGAAATGTCAGGACAAGTCTGATCATTGGAGGAGAGTACACTGAGTTCCCAGCATAGCTAGAGAACTGACCTTGGTGTGCTCTTTTGCTTAGTGTGGTCAGTTTTTAATGGGAAAGTAAGAGGACTAGCAGGAACACCAGGGATTTTACACAAATGAAAAAATACAAAAAGAACAGAATACTTTCTCATACAAGTACATGGTACAGAAGGCACACATCAGGAATATGAAGTGTTGGGGTAACAAACACTTCAACTTTGAAGTACAAAATTCCATATGTATCCTTAATGCCTTCAGCCCCAACACACTCTCCATCAGTACCAACAAGGTCTTTCATGCTCACTTTGAGATCACTCTTCACATAGAGACCACTTTCTTTTTGCTTTACCCTGTCTTTCCAAAAGAGAGCATAGCCAGGAATATAAATAGTCCAATCATGTGAAGAATGAAGCCAAGATTTGATAATACCAATTAAATCAACACCCTCTTCATTCACCAAAGTTTCCAACTCCTCCTATTTTGGTAGATTGCTTGGCAGACTTCTGGCATGGGTGAACAAACACTTTAACCTATTGTTGCACCTATTGGTTGTTTCTAGCATTAGAATCTACTTACCACAATTTTAAAGTGTGACATGTTAGGGTGTTTGTTTACTCTGCATAACAATATGTTATATTTTATCAAATGATGTTATATTTTATTTCTGCGTGAACTAAAATGAATTAAAGTGCATTTTCCCAAAAATTTGCATTTGACAAACTTCTGCGCAGTTATTGTGTAACATTAAAAATTAGAGCAATCAACATTTTATTCTCCAATGCCCATCAGTGCAGCCTTATCAGTGCCCACCAATCCCGCCTCATCAGTGCTCATCAGTGCAGTCACATCAGTGCCACCTCATCAGTGCCTATCAGTGCCCATCAGCGCACATCAGTAAAGGAGAAAAATTATCTGTTTAAAAAAAAAAAAAAATTCAAAATTTTCTGTCTTTTTTGTTTCTTTAGCAAACAAAAAAAAAAAAAACAACCCAGTGGTACTTAACCACATAAGCCCCGGAAGATTTTATCCCCTTCCTGACCAGGGCCTATTTTGCGATTCGGCACTGTGTGACTTTAACGGACAATTGCGCGGTTGTGCGACGCTGTACCTAAACAAATTTGACGTCCTTTTTTTCCCACAAACAGAGCTTTCTTTTGGTGGTATTTGATCATCTGTGCAATTTTTTGATCATGCACTATAAACAAAAAAAGTGTGTCAATTGTGCAAAAATAACAATATTTTTCAAATTTTTTTTATATGAAATTCCCCCCAAAAAAATAAGTAAAAATCTAAATTTTTTAACATTTTAGGCCAATTTGTTTTATGCTACATATGTTTGGTTAAAAAAATCACAAAAAGCGTATTTTGATTGGTTTGCGCAAAAGTTATTGCGTTTACTAACTAAGGGAAAGATTTTTTTAATTTTTGTTGTTTTTTTTTTTAACAAGTAATGGCGGTGATCTGCGATTTTTTTTTTTTGCGGGACTGCAACATTGCGGCGGACAGATCGGACCCTTGACTGACGTTTTTGACACTTTTGGGGTTACCAGTGACATTACTACAGTAATCAGTGCTATACATATGCACTGTTACTGTAAAAATGACAATGGCAGTGAAGGGGTTAACTTTTTTTGAGAGGGAGGGGTTAAGTGTGTCCCTAGGGGCGTGCTTCTAACTGTGATTGGATGTGGCTTGATGTGTAAGAACAGAGATCAACGGTCCTACATAGCAGAACCGTATGATCTCCATTCTTACACAGGGAAGAATGACAGGCGGCTTTGTTTACATTAGCCTCCTGCCTTTCTTTCGGTGTAACGGAGACTTCGGGGGCTCCCTAGAGCCTCACACGTCGCTTTGCCTGTGAGGGGCTGACCGCCGCAGTAAATAGTCGTGCGGCGGTCGGCAAGTGGTTAAATACTACCAAAAGAAAGCTCTATTTGTGTAAAAAAAAAAAAATGATAAAAATTTAGTTTGGGTAAAGTGTTGCATGACTGCGCAATTGTCATTTAAAGTGTGACAGCGCTGAAAGCCGAAAATTGGCCTGGTCAGGAAGTGGGTATAAGTACCCAGTAAGCAAGTGGTTAAAGCATACAGCTATATAGAGGTGAAATTGCTTAAGAAGATTTGCTTTTTAACTAAATATTCTTTTTAAGATGCTAATGTTGTGTATTTTGCAGCATTTGAAACAAAAAACCTTCTATGCTGAAAAGTGGCTGACCAATCCAGTTTCATAAACTGTATGAGTGTGGAAGCAGTCAATTTAGCTGTGGGGAGGTAATTAGTTACTTTTATTAGGACTGTTTCAGTGGAAAAAAACAAAGGAAAATTAGAGCTAAGAAACAAAAGGAAATGAATGCCTACAAGCAGCTATGGGAACCACATCACATCTTAGACAAAGTGAATCATCAAGGGTTTATTTTTACTGCTTCTTTTCTACTGTTATATATGTGAACGATGAGTTGTAAATGTAAACATGTAAAACAGCATGGGCTTTAAACTGGCAGAACCTTGCGTTTTTTTCCCAATATCTTGAAATTTATATAAACAATAAGCTAGTATTTAGATCCTGCATCTTCCCTGTTGTAGTTTTCTTATATTTTATATTGTACCTTTAAGAACCTTTTAACTCTTAGGTTTTGTTTAATAACCTGCAACAACTATAAATGAAAGGGACATGCTTATTAGACTAGTGATGAGTCAAACCTTTTTTTTTTCTCAAGTGAATGTAACTTTATTCTGTACCTGGGAAGTATTCCATTTCACAAAAGGTGTAATGACTTATGTCTTGCATTACATGCTACATGCTCACACCCTCAGAGTCACTAGTTCCTTCAATGTTATTTTTTTTTTACTTTTCCATATTTGTAATAGGTCTCTCTTATTTTTTTCAGTGAAACTAACCAGGCTTAGTACGGGAACTCGAAAGAAGTGGTTTTATTTCAGGCCCATATGTGTATGTAGGTGAACATTGGAGGAGTTTTTCTCCCAAAATAAGCCTGGTTAGTTTGATGAGAGAACCCATATAGAGAAATATATATGGCATGGCAAAGAACTCTCTGAGGATCTGAAAAAAAAGAATAATGACTATACATAAGGATCCCTATGCTATAAGAAGATTGCTGAGACCCTGAAACTGAGCTGCAGCATGGTGGCCAAGACCATACAGCGGTTAAACAGGATAGGTTCCACTCAGAAAAGGCCTCACCATGGTCAACCAAAGAAGTTGAGTGCATGTGCTCAGCATCATATCCAGAGGTTATCTTTGGGAAATAGACGTATGAGTGCTGTCAGCAATCCTGCAGAGGTTGAAGGGGTAGGGGGTCAGCCTGTCAGTGCTCAGACCATACGCCACACACTGCATCAAATTGCATGGCTGTCTTCCAAGAAGGAAGCCTCTTCTAAACATGCTGCACAATAAAGCCTGCAAACAGTTTTCTGAAGACAAGCATACTAAGGACATCTATTACTGGAACCATGTCCTGTGGTCTGATGAGACCAAGATAAACTTATTTGTTTCAGAAGGTGTCAAGTGTGTGTGTGTGGCGGCAACCAGGTGAGGAGTACAAAGACAAGTGTATCTTGCCTACAGTCAAGCATGGTGGTGGGAGTGTCATGGTCTGGAGCGGCATGAGTGCTGCCGGCACTGGGGAGCTAAAGTTAATTGAGGAAACCATGAATGCCAATATGTACTGTGACATACTGAAGCAGAACATGATCCCCTCTCTTTGGAGACTGGGCCGCAGGGCAGTATTCCAACATAATGACCCCAAACACACCTCCAAGACGACCACTGCCTTGCTAGAGAAGCTGAGGGTAAAGGTGTGAAGCATGTTTCCGGACCTAAACCCTATTGAGCATCTGTGGGGCATCCTCAAAGGAAAGGTGGTCTCTAACATTCACTAGCTCTGTGATGTCATCATGCAGGAGTGGAGGAGCTAGTGGAGTGTCAAGCTGTGAAGCTCTGGTGAACTCCATGCCCAAGAGTGTTAAGGCAGTGCTGGAAAGTAAGGGTGGCCACACAAAATATTGACACTGTGGACCTAATTTGGACATTTTAACTTAGGGGTATACTCACTTGTGTTGCCAGCGGTTTAGACATTAATGGTTGTGTGAGTTATTTTGAGGGGACAGCAAATTTACACTTTTATACAAGTTGTACACTCACTACTTTACATTGTAGCAAAGTGTCATTTCTTCAGTGTTGTCACATGAAAAGGTATAATAAAATATTTACACAAATGTGAGGGGTGTATTCACTTTTCTGAGATACTGTGTGAGTGTGTGTGTGTGTGTATATATGTATGTATATAAATTATATGTTTTTGGAGTTTTTATTTATTTTTACTAGTAATGGTGGCGATCACCTACTTATAGTGGGACTGCGATATTGGGATGGACAAATCAGACACCTAACTGACACTTTTTGGGGAGCAGTGAAACTAATACAGTGATCAGTGCTAAAATATGCACTGTCACTGTATTAATGACACTGACAGAGAAGGGGTTAACATCAGGGGTGATCAAAGGGTAAAATGTGTTCCTAGGGAGTGCTGACTGTGTGTGGGGTGCTTGTACTATGGGAAGGCAGGGGTCAGTGTTTCTGCTTAGCAGGAACACAGGATCACAGCCTTCCCTTGTCACAGAACCGTAAATTGCCTTGTTTACATAGGCAAATCGTCATTCTGTCTCTCTCCTGAATGATCAGCGGGACCCGTGCTGTCTGCCAGACCTGCTGATTGGCTCCCGCTGTGTCAAATCACAGTGGGAGCGGGTTGCAGGCGGTGCGCTCCCTAGACCTGGAGGTGCAGAATCTTGTACAGGTACTTGATTCTTCCCAGAGCCCTGCCGCAGTAAATGTACGTGTTGCAGTCGACATCTGTTTAAATTGGAACTTTAGTGCAAAAACGAAACATGGGTGAACAGGCAGGAATTTTTAACCTTCCTAGCGGTATTCCTGAGTGTGGATGGGGGTTAAATTCCAGTGCCAAAAGCGGTAACCCCAAGTCACACTCCGGGTACCGCTAGGAAGATCGCTGGATCCTGTAAGAGAGAGTACTCACCTTGTCCCCGGGATCCAGCAATGTATCCCGGCAGTGTGCGGCGGCCGGATCTTCCTCCCAATGCTCTGTGCCCCGGCTTCCATCTCCTGCGACGTGACGCTCGCAGTGGGGTGGAACCGGCGGCAAATTCAAATACTAAAACACACCAAACACACTGATACATTACAAAATAAAATAAATTCACATTAGTTTGCCCCCCAGTGCCCTTTCCTGCAGTTTTACTGTACTTTTTATTTATATATATTCATATATATATATATATATATATATATATATATATATATATATTTTATATATATATATATATATTTTTTTTTTTACTTTTCAATGTTTTTATTGAATATTTTCATACAACAAGGAACAAACATACAAAGACAATGGTATATATATATATATATATATATATATATATATTTATATTTATAAATATTTTATTTATATATATTTATATATATATCTATATATCCACGTATATCTATATATATATATATATATACAGTGGGTACGGAAAGTATTCAGACCCCCTTAAATTTTTCACTCTTTGTTATATTGCAGCCATTTGCTAAAATCATTTAAGTTCATTCTTCTTCCTCATGAATGTACACATAGCACCCCATACTGACAGAAAAACACAGAATTGTTGACATTGTTGCAGATTTATTAAAAAAGAAAAACTGAAATATCACATGGTCCTAAGTATTCAGACCCTTTGCTCAGTATTTAGTAGAAGCCCCCTTTTGATCTAATACAGCCAGGAGTCTTTTTGGGAAAGATGCAACAAGTCTTTCACACCTGGATTTGGGGATCCTCTGCCATTCCTCCTTGCAGATCCTCTCCAGTTCTATCAGGTTGGATGGTAAACGTTGGTGGACAGCCATTTTTAGGTCTCTCCAGAGATGCTCAATTGGGTTTAAGTCAGGGCTCTGGCTGGGCCATTCAAGAACAGTCACGGAGTTGTTGTGAAGCCACTCCTTCGTTATTTTAGCTGTGTGCTTAGGGTCATTGTCTTGTTGGAAGGTAAACCTTCGGCCCAGTCTGAGGTCCAGAGTACTCTGGAGAAGGTTTTTGTCCAGGATATCCCTGTACTTGGCCACATTCATCTTTCCCTCAATTGCAACCAGTCGTCCTGTCCCTGCAGCTGAAAAACACCCCCACAGCATGATGCTGCCACCACCATGCTTCACTGTTGGGACTGTATTGGACAGGTGATGAGCAGTGCCTGGTTTTCTCCACACATACCGCTTAGAATTAAGGCCAAAAAGTTCTATTTTGGTCTCATCAGACCAGAGAATCTTATTTCTCACCATCTTGGAGTCCTTCAGGTGTTTTTTAGCAAACTCCATGCAGGCTTTCATGTGTCTTACACTGAGGAGAGGCTTCCGTCGGGCCACTCTGCCATAAAGCCCCGACTGGTGGAGGGCTGCAGTGATGGTTGACTTTCCACAACTTTCTCCCATCTCCTGACTGCATCTCTGGAGCTCAGCCACAGTGATCTTTGGGTTCTTCTTTACCTCTCTCAACAAGGCTCTTCTCCCCCGATAGCTCAGTTTGGCCGGACGGCCAGCTCTAGGAAGGGTTCTGGTCATCCCAAACGTCTTCCATTTGAGGATTATGGAGGCCGCTGTGCTCTTAGGAACCTTAAGTGCAGCAGAAATCTTTTTGTAACCTTGGCCAGATCTGTGCCTTGCCACAATTCTGTCTCTGAGCTCTTCAGGCAGTTCCTTTGACCTCATGATTCTCATTTGCTCTGACATGCATTGTGATCTGGAAGGTCTTATATAGACAGGTGTGTGGCTTTCCTAATCAAGTCCAATCAGTATAATCAAACACAGCTGGACTCAAATGAAGGTGTAGAACCATCTCAAGGATGATCAGAAGAAATGGAAAGAGTTAAATATATGAGTGTCACAGCAAAGGGTCTGAATACTTAGGACCATGTGATATTTCAGTTTTTCTTTTTTAATAAATCTGCAACAATGTCAACAATTCTGTGTTTTTCTGTCAGTATGGGGTGCTATGTGTACATTTATGAGGAAGAAGAATGAACTTAAATGATTTTAGCAAATGGCTGCAATATAACAAAGAGTGAAAAATGTAAGGGGGTCTGAATACATGTGTGTGTGTGTGTGTGTGTGTGTGTGTGTGTGTGTATATATATATATATAGATATATATACAGTGTGTGTGTATATATATATATACACATACATACTTTAACTTATTTATAGTTATTTATTATATTATGATTTTTTGTTTTAAAATTTATCATACCCGAGATGTTATAAAGAAGAACGCACAGTAAAAAAAAATCATATGTAAATAGTTGGTTTGGGCTGCTCATTCTTAAGAATTACATGCAAAATAATGGTACGGCTTTCAGCACCTAAAATCCGAAAGAATCATACGGCCAGGGAGGTTAATGCAGAACAGACATGCTTTGTCTCTTCTGCATTAAAGGTACTTACTTGCATGTTCTCATGTCCGCCTCTGTACAGTAAGCAGTGCACACATAGCTCACTGCACGAATTTGACAATGCCGAAGCTGACGGTACTCATGTGCATTCACAGGGGTGATGTCATCTTAGCCCTGCCAATGTCAGCAGCCAGCGATCGAGACCTGGAACCTGGCCGCCCAAAGATGTCAGGGGCTGGCGGGGAATTCCGGGATGGCACCTTGCTGGATTGAAGGTGAGTATAACTCCGCTCAAAAGGATTATTTTTTCCATGTCGTCTATGAAGTCACATTAACCACTTTAACACTAGCCACTGTGCTGCTACTGCAGCAAAGTGGCTCTTGTAGGTCTGACAACGTAGACCTACGTCGCCGGACTCCTCCCCCTGTAGGCGGCGCTCGCGCTCCCGCTGTTTTCATTCACAGCGGGAGTCGGGCCAGGGGAGGAGCGGCGGCGATCGCCGCTGCTCTGCCCCGATCGTCGGGGAATCCAGTTTAAACAGAGCGGGCGGATCTCCTAAGTGACAGGGAGTGACAGATCGGAGTGTTCAGCATAGCTGAACATCCGATCTGTCCCTGGCTCACTCAGTCACCTCCCCCCCCCCCACACGTTAGTAAGCACCAGGCATACATTAACCCCTCCCTCTCCAATAAAATTAACCCCTTCCCTGCCAGTGTCATTTTTACAGTAACAGTGCATATTTATAGCACTGATTACTGCAGTAATGTCACAGGTACCCCCAAAAGTGTCAAAAATGTCAGTCAAGGGTCCGATATGTCCGCCGCAATGTCGCAGTCCCGCAAAAAAAATCGCAGATCACCGCCATTACTCGTTAAAAAAAAAAAACACCAAAAATGACATAAATCTTTCCCTTAGTTAGTAAACGCAATAACTTTTACGCAAACCAATCAAAATATGCTTATTGCGATTTTTTTTTTTTTACCAAACATGGGTAGCAGAAAACAAATTGGCCAAAAATTAAAAAAAAAATTGGTTTTTACATCTTTTTTGGGGGGAATTTCATATAAAAAAATGTTAAAAATATTGTTATTTTTTCAAAATAAACGCTCTTTTTTTGTTTATAGCGCAAAAAGTAAAAATCGCACAGGTGATCAAATACCACCAAAAGAAAGCTCTGTTTGTGGGAAAAAAAGGACGTAAATTTTGTTTGGGTAAGGCGTCGCATCACCACGCAATTGTCAGTTAAATTCGCACAGCCCTGAATCGCAAAAAGTGGCCAAGACGTAAGACAGCAAAATGCTCTAGTGGTAAAGTGGTTAAATCAACCCTCTTTTTTTTTTTTTTTTGCTTGTTAAATGCTCCCCACAACAATGTCCAGCTTCTCATGCCCATTGCCCTCCCATGCCCTCTAGTTATAAGACCTTTTTTTTTTTTTCTTTAATTTCTTGCATCTGGAAAATTTTAAAGCCATTGCAAAACAAAATACTGTCTAAATCAAAGTATGTAATGAATTTCTACAGTAGAAGCTTGTTAAAAAATGAATCTTGAAAACTAAGCAGATAGGTAAGAGGATTATCTGGGCTTTATTCAGTTTTTTGTCAGTGAATATAAAGGGTGTTGTTTTGTATTTTTAATATGTCGAGGAGCTGTATCAATATATCTAATTGGATTAACGGTCATTCTTTTGTGAGAGCTTGTATCACACATAATACATAATGGATAATATAACTGCATATGTTACTGAACTATATGCAAATAGAGTTATGTTTATGAATCAGGAAATATAGCTAATTTGGTATTGTAAACTATTGTAAAATGAACCAACAAAACACACAACTAGGTATTTTGCTATTATATTTACATAACATTTCAGTTGAGTAATATCTTTTTAAGGCCTTGTTAACACAAGTGTACTTAAGCCCAGGGTGTTTTTGGGGACGTGCCCCCAAATTTGCTGTGTCGGTGCATCCACTGCGTCCCAATTGACATGAATGGGACTGCCTGCACGGGGTATGCATGAAACACCTATGCATCTCCGTGAGGGCAAACAGGTGTGAATGAGGCTTAAAGCTGGCACATTTACCCATTTCAAATATATAAAAAAGTTGATGTAATTGCCAATAGAATTGCATACAGTGCTGTAATTTTAAAATCTGGTCTGTCTTATTCCGTACTCTTATTACCAGCTTGGCTCAAATGATATCGTTCCTGTTTCCAAATCTTTAAGTTTTTTTTGCAGGCATGAGAATTATTTTAAGCTGTTCACACTTAACTTTATTGCTTAAGGTGGTATTAAACCCCAAAACAAAATGTATTACATTTCAGCACAACAGTTCTCAGATATGGCAGCTGCATTAGTTTAATTTTTTTCTTTTGGTTTCACCTGGAGATCTAACCAGTAAGTCTGTTATTTTTCAACTTACTTTGAAAAAGTAAGTTTCCCAGACAAAGTTGCAGTTAGAAGATTGAGACAAAACATTTAACACTGACAAGGGTGATTTTATTATTGTATGTATGCCTAGTACACCTCATGAGAAAAAAAAACGCTTTTTGAGCTATCGTCCAATAATCTGATTGTTAGTACACAGCTTTCCAAAGCAGATCACACTTCATGCGAACATTATCCAAATAACAAGCACAAAAATGTTTCTGTTATGATAACAGAACAAACTATTTTCGTTTAACCAGTACAGTATGTGTTCGTAAAAAATTGAGTGACCAAGACTACGCATGCTCGGAAATGAAAGAATACATTACAATATAATACAATACATTACATCATTGTGGGAAGTTGTCTTGTCTTACAAGAATTTTCATAACTCAAGTAAAAAAAAAAAAGAGCAAACCTCTGATATTCTCATCTTGTGTACCAGGGTTTAATCCAAAATTTAAAAAAAAAAAATGTTTACTGTATCTGTTTATAAAGTGTTAAAGCTAGTACACACTATAAGACAATCGAGCGAACATTTTCATCCGAATAATTTTCGTACGATTTTCGTATAGTGTGTGCACAACTTTCGACAGCCGATTCCGAATTTTCATACAAAAAACCTCAAAGGGACAAACTCCAAAATTTTTCTCGTATGGGAAAAAACAAACGATTTTCGTTTAATGTGTACCGTTTTTGTACGATTTTTGTACAAGAAAAATCAGAAAAGAAAGACTGAGCATGATCAGAAACAATACACAACAAAAAAAAAAGCCGTTGTCGTACGAGAATTTTCGTACAAATTTTTGTTCATCGGTTCCGATTTGCTGTGAAACAACTAGGAAAACTTGACGATGGTTCAATTTTCTTATAGTGTGTATACCCCACTTTAGCTAGAGTTAAACTTTTTTTTATAAGGGAGGGTGAGACGAAAACGCCTGTTTGAGTGGCATCTTGTGATACAGAAAAGTGGAATGTGAAAGAATTTCTCAGTATTGTAGATATTTATCAGACATTTAAAATTGTTCTCAGTGAAACTATCTAACAGTATGTTCTTCAGATTTATCCCAGAGAGCAGAAGTAAGGTGCTCCATGCGTTCTAAGTCCTTCACCCTGACAAATCATTGCGCTGAAGGTGGGGACTGCTGTTCCCACACAGTAGTGACAAAGGCTCTTTTAGAAGATGTTTATGGAGTGATTTACGTTAACATTTTCTTAGATAGACGCATTAGGTTTAAGAGGACAGTGGCCGGATTGTCAAAAAGGGAAATATCAGTAAGCTGTTGGGTTATTTGAAGGACCTGCTGCCAAAAAGAATTTATGAAGGTATAATCCCAAAATATGTGCAAAAACATTCCCTTGTGAACCCTGCATTTCCAGCACAGATCCTTTGTTACGGAAAACATTTAGCTAGGACTGCATGGGTCCTACACCAATGTGTCAAGATCTTGTAAGTAGTTTCTTGGTATTTATTTTTTGCACAAAGAAACGGATTCAGTCTTTTTGAATATTAGAGATTGTAATATCCAAGTCTATTTCTCTTTATCGAAGGTAAATTGGGTCTTGTCTGGAATGTATTCCTATTGGAAGTTGGCAGGACATAGAGTCTTCCTAACTACACCCCTGTTTTGCCAAAGCTCTTCAAATGGCATAAGTTGTCTTTAAAAGGAAATGGGTTTGGGCAGTCAGCGGAGGAAGTGAGTGACCTGTTTGGATCTCCACGTTCCTAGAGCTGGAGTTTTGGAGTCAGCTGGAATATTGGGAAGGTTTCTCCATTTGTCAGATTGCAAAAAATGTGTGCCTCAGTTGAATCCCTTTTTGAGCAAGAGTGTGAGAGCTCTGGGGCAAACTCTGGGTGTCTTATCGTGGAGGAGGGAAAGCGTGGCCTTTCTAATATTTTTTCTATTATTTTGTAGTATCTGGGATGATTTACCCTCCTATATAAATTTGACAAACTCAGCATGAACAGATCTAAAGAAGGCCAGAGGCATCCTGCTAGGTAAGGTTTGCAATAAATATAGGAGGCGAGGCATTATGTTCATTTTTGGAACATTGCACCTGCTGATTTATGATAGGGCCAGTTTTTAACCACTTCTCCATGACAGCAGGCAGGGAAGCTAAGAGTGGTAAAAAGTTCAGTTTAAGGATAAGATTGAGGTTAATGGATATTTTAATCCCAAAGTACTGAATTGCATTTGTAGCCCTACGATCACTCCATTTTTAACCATTTACTAGGGTGGGAATGTAGGGGAACTTGGATCCCAACAGGGACATGGACAGTAATGGTACCTGACAGAGGTTTTCTCCAATCCCCCATTTGCATGTATATTTGCATATATACATAAATACACTAGAAGCAACATTTATAAAGAATAATAATATTTTGGGTAAACTGATCAGTTATGACAATCCTTGGTGTATCCATGCATTTTCACGCACTTCAACGTCAGCTGTTCCCTGGTTACAAAGAGAGCTTACAATATAGATTAATAAAATAAAGCAATCATAGTGAGACCATTCTACTTATCAAATTTTCATAATCTAAGTTTTAGCTTGTATCTATCAAGTAATAATGTATATACTTTTGTGCTAAAGTTACAGTATATTAAAGAAGTTTGCAGTTTTTATTAGTATGAGACTAGAACTGTAATTGAATTGTTATGTCCATAGTCTATAGTTTGGATGGTTTTACTTCACACATCTGTATGCTGTGGGAGTTCAACTATAGATGAAAGGGACACTCCAACAGTCTTGTTTCCATCTTCAGTGTGTCTTTGAAAGCCTAAAGTGCTGCTTTACATAGTTTGTAGTAATCAATGAGGAAAGCTATGTATGTTCTGACTAAAATAAACGATAACAAAGTGAAAGCAGCTAAAGTAGGGTCTAAAAGGCATACACAAAAATTGGAGAAGAATATAAAGTAGCAAAAAGAAAACACTAAGAGAAAAGCCTTGTTGAAAGTTTCTGCATTGAAACGGGTATATTGTTATGCTGCTTTTATTGGTTAAGAAAAAGACTATATGCTACGGTACATTTACTAAGTCTAGTCGTTTTTTTAACCAATATCATTGATTTTTTTTTTTTCGGTATGCCAATAGCAATTAGTCAGAATTCATCTTTCACTGATTAAGATGAGATCTCATTGCTGTGATATACAGTATCTCACAAAAGTGAGTACACCCCTCACATTTTTGTAAATATTTTATTATATCTTTTCATGTGACAACACTGAAGAAATTACACTACACTTTGCTATAATGTAAAGTAGTGAGTGCACAACTTGTATAAAAGTGTAAATTTGCTGTCTCCTCAAAATAACTCAACACACTGTCTAATGTCTAAACCGCTGGCAACAAAAGTGAGTACACCCCTTAGTGAAAATGTCCAAATTAGGCCCAATTAGCCATTTTCCCTCTGAGGTTTCATGTGACTCGTTAGTTACAAGGTCTCAGGTGTGAATGGGGAGCAGGTGTGTTAAATTTGATGTTATCGCTCTCACTCACTCATACTGGTCACTGGAAGTTCAACATGGCACCTCATGGCAAAGAACTCTCTGAGGATCTGGAAAAAAGAATTGTTGCTCTACATAAAGATGGCCTGGGCTATAAGAAGATTGCCAAGACCCTGAAAATGAGCTGCAGCATGGTGGCAAAGACCATACAGTGGTTTAACAGGACAGGTTCCACTCAGAACAGGCCTTGCCATTGTCGACCAAAGAAGTTGAGTGCACGTGCTCAGTGTGATATCCAGAGGTTGTCTTTGGGGAATAGACATATGTCTGCTGCCACCATTACTGCAGAGGTTGAAGGGGTGGGGGGGTCAGCCTGTCAGTGCTCAGACCATACGCCACACATTGCATCAAATTGGTCTGCATAGCTGTCCTCCCAGAAGGAAGCCTGTCAGGACCCGGACTTGAACCTGGGACCTCCACTGTGCCTGGCAATGACTCTACATACTGAGCCACTTGGAATACTGGACAGCTCCCTGGACAAATTCTTGAGTGATCCTGTCGTGAATCTTAATTTCCTTGAATCTTGAACCCTTTGCTCCACCCATGAACTTCCTGGTTTAAGCCATGTCTCTGCACTTCCTGGTTGCCAGAATATTGTGCCTTCACCAGCCAATATCTCACTTGTCTTTCCTGCTGCCATCCGGATCTTTGCTACCATTCGTTATCTACATTTGGCTTATTCTTCGACTACGCTTCTGCTTAATCCCGTACCTGCATCTACTTGTTACCGACCTTTGGCTACTCCTAGACTATGCTTCTGCTTGATCCCAACCTGCAATATCTGCTACTGGACCCTGGCTTGCTCACCTCCTGGTGGGGCGATCCTGGGGACCGCGACCTGGTACTAACAGGCAGCAAAATCCATCTCTACCATAAGGAGCACTGATGAACACTGGTTAGTACTTAGATTCCGCACCTCAGATGAGCCTGCACCATCTGCCTGAGTAACCTGCCTGTGTTCCTATCCTGCTGGTTCCTGTGTAAGCTGCTATAGCTACGGGTCTTCGAGCCTGGCTCCAGACCGTGACAGAATATTCTGGCCCAAAATGTGGAGGCCGTTGTAGCAGCTGCTCCTTTTAGGTTACAGGCGTTTGGTGCTACCTACCAGAAAAAGTTTGCTGGGTTACAAACTGAAGTGAAAGGGCTACAAGAGGACATCCTTGATCTGTATAGGCAATCGCGGGATATGTGTTCTCGAGATGCTGTTTTCGGTTGATACTAACACACAGATGCCACAAGTTCTAAGACATCTTTTAATCTTCTCAAGGAGGGGCATGAGAATGACCCACTTCTTAATCATCCTCCTAAGAACATTAACCTCAAATACGAGAACGGCTTTGGACTCAAGTGCATTGCCTCTATGTACCTGAATCAGTTCAGGTAGAAGCCCTCAAATTGGTGCACGACTCTAAACTTGCTGGTCCTTTTGGGGTTTCTAAAACAGAAGAACTCTTATCACATTCCTTTTGGTGGCTTGGGTACACAAAGGATGTCAAGAGATATGTGGCCCCATGTCTGACCTGTGCTCGCAATAAGACACCCTGATCTTCTCCTCTGGGGTTACTTCAACCACTGCCTGTTCCATCAAGACCATGTGGGTCAATTTCTATGGATTTTGGAGTTGACCTTCCCCTTTCTAAAGGGATGACCACTATCCTGGTAGTTGTTGAATGTCTCACCAAGATGGCTCATTTCATTCCAGTTAAAGGTGCACCCTCGGCGGAGCATACTGCAGAGGTAATGGTTCGAGAAGTTTTTAAACTACTTAGAATTTCTGATGATGTGGTGTCTGACAGGGGAGTACCTCAAAATTTTGGAGACGTTTTTGCTCAGCTTTGGGTGTAAAAATTAATCTCTCCTCGGCTTTTCATCCTCAATCTAATGGTCAGATCGGGAGGACTAATCAAACTTTAGAGCAATACCTTCAATGTTTTGTTAATTATCTACAGGATGATTGGGTTGACTACCTTGCTACAGCAGAGTTTGCTTATAATAACTCAAAACATAGCTCCACTTCCCAAAGCCCCTTTTTCTTGAACACGGGATATCATCCAGTTTTTTTTCCTGATCTCCCTATCTCGACTCCGAATCCTGCTGTTACCGACAGATTAATTAGATTATAAGAGATTCAGCAGAAACTGATCAATACTTTGAAGAAGGCCCAGGAAAATGACAAGAAAACAGCTTACAGACATCGTAGGTCAAGTCCCACCTTTCTTGTAGGTGACAAAGTTTGGTTATCTACCAAAAATTTAAAGGTTCATGTTCTATCTCCCAAGTTGGGTCAAACGTTTGTAGGACCTTTTGAGGTTTCTGCTCAAATCAACAAAACTTCCTGACAATATAAAGATTCACCCGGTTTTTCACACATCACTATTCAAACCGTTTGTTGAAAATCTTTTTCTGGAAGAAGTCATCCTCCTCCTCCATCTGTGGAGGTTCAGGGTGAAGAAGAATTTGTGGTGGAGAAAATTCTTGACTCCAGGATCTTTAGGAACAAGTTACAATATCTGATTCAATCGGAAGGATATGGGCCAGAGGAAAACTCTTGGGAGCCTGAAGAAAATGTTCATGCTCCTAGATTAACAAGGGAATTCTACCAGAGGTTTCCTCGTAAACCTGGTCCTAAGACATCCAGCGGACATCCTGGGAGGTGGGGAGTACTGTCAGGACACGGACTTGAACCTGGGACCTACACTGTGCCTGACAGTGACTCTAGGTACTGAGCCACCTGGAATACTGGACAGCTCCCTGGACAAATCCTTGAATGATCCTGCCGTGAATCCTAATTGCTTTGAACCTGAACCCTTTGCTCCTCCCATGAATTCCCTGATTTAAGCCATGTCTCTGCACTTCCTGGTTGCCAGAATATTGTGCCTTCAGCAGCCAATATCTCGCTTGCCTCTCCTGCTGTTGTCCGTATCTTCTCTACCATTCGTTATCGACATTTGGCTTGTTCCTCGACTACGCTTCTGCCTAATCCCAACCTGCAACTACTCGTTACCGACCTTTGGCTACTTCTAGACTACACTTCTGCTTGATCCCAACCTGCAATATCTGCTACTGAACCCTGACTTGCTCACCACCTGGTGGGATGATCCTGAAGGCCGCGACCTGGTACTGAAACACAGCAAAATCCATCTCCACCATCAGGAGCACTAGTGAAAACTGGTTAGTACTTAGATTCCGCACCACAGGTGAGCCTGCGTCATCTGCCTGAGTGACCTGCCTGTGTTCCTATCCTGCTGGTTCCTGTGTAAGCTGCTATAGCTACTGGTCTTCGAGCCTGACTCCAGACCCTGACAAAGCCTCTTCTAAAGATGATGCACAAGAAAGGCCGCAAACAGTTTGCTGAAGACAAGCAGACTAAGGACATGGATTACTGGAACCATGTCCTGTGATCTGATAAGACCAATATAAACTTATTTGATTCAGATGGTGTCAAGCGTGTGTGGCGGCAACCAGGTGAGGAGTACAAAGACAAGTGTGTCTTGCCTACAGTCAAGGATGGTGGGAGTGTCATGGTCTGGGGCTGCATGAGTGCTGCCGGAACTGGGGAGCTACAGTTCATTGAGTGAACCTTGAATACCAACATGTACTGTGACATACTGAAGCAGAGCATGATCCCCTCCCTTCAGGAACTGGGCCGCAGAGCAGTATTCTAACATAACGACCCCAAACACACCTCAAAGATGACCACTGCCTTGCTAAAGAAGCTGAGGGTAAAGGTGATGGACTGGCCAAGCATGTCTCCAGACCTAAACTCTATTGAGCATATGTGGGGCATCCTCAAACTGGGGTGGAGGAGTGCAGGGTCTCTAACACCCACCAGCTCCGTGGTGCCATCATGGAGGAGTGGAAGAGGACTCCAGTGGCAACCTGTAAAGCTCTGGTGAACTTCATGCCCAAGAGGGTTAAGGCAGTGCTGGAAAATAATGGTGGCCACACAAAATATTGACAAATTGGGCCCAATTTGGACATGTTCACTTCGGGGTGTACTCACTTTTGTTGCCAGCTCTTTAAACATTAATAGCTGTGTTGAGTTATTTTGAGGGGTCAGCAAATTTACACTGTTATACAAACTGTACATGCACTACCTTACTTTGTAGCAAAGTGTCATTTCTTCAGTGTTGTCACATGAAAAGATATAATAAAATATTCACAAAAACGTGAGGGGTGTACTCACTTTTGTGATATACTGTACATCACACTGCAAGTTGCCTATACTCTTAAGACCAACTCAGTTCAATGGAAAAGATTTCCTTAGTCGTTAAGATTAAATAGGAGATGTTGATTGGAAAAATAAAAATGTATTCAGGGTAATTTTCTGTACAAATACACTATTAATGATGTGAGCCATTCAGTGAACTAAAGTTTGGATTATTTGGATCTTGCCCACTGTAGTTATATGTGACAGTGTCTTGAACAATACCTTTTATCCCGTAAATGTTATCTATAGGTTTTAAAATGTTGCCATTGAGCATAAATCATCTGCATATTGATGTCTTATGAACCTGTGGTGATCTAAAATGTAACAGTAGAATGTAGCAGTTCTAAAGTTCAGGGACTGTGTGACTCCAAATACACCATTCTTATTAATGATACCTCTATCTCCATTGATATTATGCTAAGATTATGCAAATTTCTAAACCAGACGGAGTGGGTTTTGACAAAGAAAGGGGTAAGGCTTTATCTTAACTTGGGAGAAGTCCTCTCTAAGGTGGAGCCATGCCATTAACTGTATAGCAGAAGATTCTGTTGCATGATCTAGTGCAGGGGTGCATAACCTTTGAAGAGTGCAGGTCACCTAATTGGACAGATTCTGGCGGTGGCTGTCTGTCTCCTCACTCCCTACACTCCTCTGCTCATCCCTCACAGCTGCCCTCACTGTCTTGGCTTTCTTCCCCCTCCCGACAGAAAGAGGGCGCTGGACTAAGCACCCAGCGCCCTCCGTCTGTTGAATGTTAAAGATAAAGAAATTGCGAAAATGATGGTCTCTGATGAACTTAGAACAGCCTGGAAGTGGATTCTGCTTTTGATGTGAAGAGGCAGTGAGTGCCAGAATAAAATACATTAACCTTCCTAGCGGTATTCCCGAGTGTGACTCGGGGTAAGATTTTAGTGGCAAAAGCGGTAACCCCGAGTCACACTCGGGGTAGCGCTAAGAAGATCGCTGGATGCTGGAGGAGGTTTTACTTACCTTTTCTCCGGGATCCAGCGAAGACTGCGAGCGGTGTGCAGCGGCGGAGCTTCCTCCCGATCGTCTGCGAGCCCCGGCTTCCGTCTCCAGCGACGTGACGTCCGCCGGGGGGTGGAACCGGCGGCAAATTCAAATGTAAAATGCACCAAACACACTGATACCGTTCAAAATAAAATAAAATCACATTACATTGCCCCCCAGTGCCCTTTCCTGCAGTTTTACTGTACTTTTTATGTAAATATATGTATATATATATATATATATATATATATATATATATATATATATAGTATATATATATATATATATATATATATACACATATACATATATATATATATATATATATATACACACATACATATACATATATATGTATATATATATATATATATATATATATATATATATATATATATATATATATATATATATATATATATATATATATATATATACACACACGTATATGTATATATATATATATATATATATATATATATATATATATATATGTATATATATATATATATACGTAATTCTTGTGAATGAGCAGCCCAAACCAACTGTATACATTATATACATATACATATATATATATATATATATATATATATATATATATATATATATATATATACGTATATATATATATAATATATGTATACATACATATATGTATATATATATAATATATATAATAAATGTATACAGTTGGTTTGGGCTGCTCATTCACAAGAATTACATGCAAAATAATGGTACCGCTTTCAGCACCTAAAATCCAAAAGAATCATACCGCCAGGGAGGTTAATTAAGGAATAGAATAAAAGATGGAGTAACCCTGACTGAACACATGCCTGGCATTTGGAATTACCCTGGTCAAAGGGATTTAATAAGTGCATTTGACCGAATATATGATGGTCCACTGGATCCGGTAAGAGGCTCATTTATCTGATGTCACTCGTGGCGGAAGCACTGAATATTGGAAACCTAGGGACACCTACTGTATATGATAACTGGATTGCGACTTGATCATCTCTTTTTTTTACTTTTGTTTTTTATATGCCCTTGTTGATGGGCTCTTATGGACTGATTATATTTATCACAAATTTGTTTGGTGTCACTTTATATTATACTGTATGTTCGTCACCAAATAAGTTGGGTGTCACTTTAAACACATATCATTTTTTTTTTCAAATATAACTTTATTAATACACAGAGAAGGGTACAGCAGGGTGAAATAATATATTCAAGGAGTACAAACATAAGAAACCAAGCAGTCGTACATAAGATACAGAATTTGGCCTCCACACTCCATGAGGCGACTGTGCAGAAATTATGGTGAAAGTACATTCACTGCAACAATCACATGTCCAGAACAGTCAGCAAAGCAAATCGCTATGTTTCCCGTATCACCCACTCCACGCCCCTCCATTTTAGATGAGGAATAGATGAAAGGGGGGAAGAAGAGAAAAGGGAGGAAGAGGAAAAAGGCAGAGAGGAGAACAAAAAGGAAGGGAAGAAAGAAGAGGGTCAGAAAGACCATGGGAGAAGTGTAAAGACGAGGAGAAGGTAAACACTTATAATTTTATTTTATATTTTTTTCACATTTTCAAATGTTGGTTCAGGATTGAATCACCTGTTTATTATCTTGAAGGGTTTTGACTTTTTATACTGTATGTCTTACAGTTTATTGAATCTGAGATCTTTTCAGATTTCTTACAAAACCTTAATGAAACAGATAGATATACAGGACAGAAAAATATGTCAAATAACACAATATTAATATTATATGTATACCTTTTTTTAAGGGAGGCAATTAATTTGAAACTCAAAAAAAAAATGACCATAGTCAAGACAGTTGTGCTTCTGTCTAGCGTTATTAGTCTGTTTCTTAATTATCTTTTTTGTCAGAATACTGTCTTGTAACACAGCATTTTCTGTTGACTGTCATCTTCTGCAGATCAAATGTAATCTAAAATAGTTTTTGGAGTTCTTTGTTTGCTCTCATGTGGTCACTGACTAAACTGGAAATGAGCTCTGTTGAATTGATTCCCTCTATCAGTTCACATGATGTTCTGATAACAATCTTCAGAGACCATTTCATGGCATTCATATTAAATTGATTACAAAAAACTTTGACCACTGAGCAGAAGCTATGTATTCTTACATTTGTGCATTTGGGAGAATACACATCACATTTTTTATGATTTGTATGAATTTTAATCTTCTAATTCCACAAGTTTGACAAACCTTTTTTCCATTCACATCTGAACAACCTTTTCTTTAGATAGTGATGTACTCTACAGATTGCAAAACTGTTCCTTATGTCAAAATAAAAATTAACAGACCATTTTTTCATGTTTAAATAATTTTTTCCAGGGATAGATATCTTTACATAATTGCATTTGTCTAAGCAGGACAACATTTCCATAATTCTTAGTCCCGGTTCACATTACCCCGACTTGTCAGGCGACTTGGCCGCCTGACAAGTCGCGGTCCATTCAGTGCTATGGGAACCGTTCTAATAGGAGCGACTCAAGCCGCTCCGACTTAGAAAATAGTTTCTGCACTACTTTTGACCGAATTCGGAGCGACTTGCATTGACTTCCATTATGTGAAGTCCAAGCAAGTCGCGCTGAAGTTGCGGTGCACGACGACTTCACTAGTCGCCCCCGAAGTCGGATCGCCATAGTGTTAACCGACACTTTAGGGTTTATTTGTATCTGTTTGTTTTATATTTGAAAGAAATATACTATGAGGAAAAAAATAAAAAGTTTTCCCTAAGTGACCTCTATTCAGGAATTCTGAATCCAGTCTGGCTGAAATACATGTTTACCTGGTAGGGTGAATAATGCCATTGGTGCAATAGAGTGAGTTTTCTGTTATTCGCTGATTTCCATGTAACAAAAGCTAGATCCAAGCTCACCATGGTTGCTGTGTTTACTTTCGTTTGGTGGCATTATACTTAAGAACTATTAAAAATATTTAATTGAAAGTGTAAAGCAGGCTGTTGTGTAGTTCAACCCAAGTGGCACATTGGCTTAGTGGTTAGCCTTGCAGCACTCGGGTCCCCTGTTCAGATCCTGGTCAGGACACTTTCTGCATGGGGTTTCTCTCTGTACTTGTGTGGATTTCTTTCCATACTTAAAAAAACATGCTGTGTGTGGGATAGGGACTTTTGATTGTAAACTCCTTTAGGCAGGGACTAATCTACAATATGTGAAGCACTGTGCAAGTTGTCGGCACTATATAAATACTTGTAACAAATAAAAATAAACACCATAACTCAATACCTGCAAAAACATATAAAAAAATCAGTACTTAGACACTTGGTAAACACAGCCTGCTCATGAATTTCAACTGTATGGAAATCTACCTTATTCATGTCAGTCATCCAATGGATTAAATGGGTTGAAAATATTAGACTGATAGAAAGCCTTAATGGCACATTTAAAAATACACATTCTAAGTACCTTGCCATGTCCTTCTATTGGACTTAATATTATTGTAAAGATGAGTTTAAAAACTACTCACTGACAGAGGCTAAAACTCTATCATATATTTTACTCTCCCCCAAATACTCCTTAAACACCTTTATATCCTACATGGTCTTATATGAGATATTCAAAATCTTTTTTTACCACCTGGTGTACCTTCCTCTTCAGTCCCCTGCTCTTTTATTTAGCACTCCCCAGTCCTCATTAGGTAGTTCCCTTTTAATTTATCCTCTACTCTCCCCTGTCCCTCTTTGCTTACATTACCCTTGTTATTTCCACTGTGACATATTTCACTAACACTTGCTACTGAAGTTCAATATGCTCACATCTTGGTCTTTTCATTACACTACATGAGAAACCAAAATACATAAATAATGGGGAGACTTTAGAATTTACCCCCTATGTGAATGACAAACATTTCTACAGATGTCCTGTGTCCTGGCTCACCTGAATCCCCAAAAGGAATGATAATGCAACCTTTTTCTCTTACAAGATTTATACAAATTTTTTGGAGGTTAGATAAATCGAAATAGCCTTTATTATTGCTATCCCCCTAATGTACTCTACATGTCTGTACAATTCCAAAAATTATAAATCAAGAATGCAAAAAAAAAATAAAATACACACATGGCAAATATATAGTAAATATTTCCCACAACACTCACGCTTAACAAGCATGTGGATATAAAGCAAAGAGACCTTCAGTACCTATCCTTTCAACATACTGACACGGGTGACTGATAGCAAATTAGCCCAAAATTTTCTGCAAGGATAATAACCCTTTTCCTCAACAGTTGTGGAGTAGTGGTATCTTCTTAGTACAAGGGTCCCACAAAGATGAAGTGCCACTTAGCATGTGACTAAATGGCTGAAATAGAAGAACTGCCTTTTAATGTATATGGGCTCTTGAGGAAGGATTAAAAGCAGCATCAACTAATGGAAGCACTTATATTTCATATCCAGTTTCATAAATGAAAACATATTTTATTGTGTACAAGCTTGAAATTTATAGACCTACCACCACACACAGGCACAGCATGTTCCCTATACGGGGTGCCTGGGTGCTGGCTGCGGCAGCCCCACCTCCTCTCATCCTCGTTAATTGTGGCTTGCCTCTGTAACCACCTATATGCATTGTTTAGTTTTGCCTTTACGGCTTTCTGTAACACCATGTTATTGTACACATTACTGTATTTTCTCTTTTGTTCATTGTTCTTTGGACATCTTTTTCTTTACCTGTATACCTTAATAAAATGTTTGAACAAGGAAATTTATAGACCTAGAAAAAATAAGAGTTTTGTACCATCCTTCCTTGTTTTTTCACAATAAACTGATATTCTGATGTTGAAAAAAAAAAAAGGAAAAAGAAAAAAGAAGTCTTCCTGTGAATATGTATTAATATTTGCATTGTTTATCTCCCAATTTATATGCGTTCATTGTGTAACTCCCTGTAGCATACCCATTCAATTAATTAATCCTTTCCCCGATGAATACAGTTGCTGTAATGGAATACAACTGATTAGAATGCAGTCTACTCAATGTTTTCTAAATAAGCACAACCATTTGAAATGCACAAGGCATAATGAATCATGATTCAAAGTTCATTGTCATCACAGAGTAGGGAACCAAAGCACAAAGTCTATATCTAATGTAAGAGCTAGAGGAGATGCCTTTTCTCTGTCTTTTTTCAACCTACATTGTGCTTTCTATTTTAAAATAAACATAGTGTTGATATCATTTATTTACATAATTGGATATATTGAGCACGTATATTATGGCTGTATAACTATGCAGAGCTATATATTTCAGTGTAATTGTTCCATACTTACAATACACAATGGGGCATATTTATAAAGCAGTGAATATTACTTTTTTTTTAACAGTAGAGATCTTTATTAATAGTCTTTTAAAGTATAATATACCATAAAATTGAAAAAGTATTAAAAAGTATCAAAGATAAGCACAATGTAAATATAGAAGTGCATAGTCTGAATAAGCCTTAAAAAAATATATCTCAGAGAAAAAATGTCTAAGACAATAAAGTGCTAGTATATATCATTACTGGAGATAGGTTTTCAAGTTTCATGAGAGAAAAGCAGGGGGTGGCCAAAGGAAGGAAGAAGAGGAAAATAAAGGTGGGAGGTTAGAAGGAGGGGGGTCAAATGGAATCCAACCATGCAGACCACAGTTTTTCATATTTAGATGGGCAGCCTTACTCATTAAAGTCAAGTCAGAGAAGAAACAGAGTTGCTCTGTCTTGCATGTTTCATGGACACCCTCAGATCCATTTCAACAGGAGCTGTGGACCATCATTCCCACTGGGTCTCCTGTGTTGATATCATTGTGATCCTGACCCCAATTTGACAGCTGCAGGCTTTCTACCACCTTTTCACCGCTATTTCAATGGACAGAACTCCTTAATTATCAGACTATTTTGAGTGATTGGATACGTGCCTGTTGCCACTTTAATATCATTTACTCCTTAAAGTCAATTGGTATAGAGGAAGTGTGGATCTGACAGCTGAACACTAATCGATTGAAGAGGGTGGGGCAGCATGTTTCCAGTGGAGTAGGATATTCCTCATGGCACAGTAGGATGTGTAAGACAACAGTAGTTTATCATGTTTTGAGATGGAGTGGTAAAGACCTACAAACAAATGACAACCACCCCAACCTATAACTAGCCTTTGCAGCTAGGAGCACATGGAAGGGCAACGCGCATAAAAACAAACAAAGTTTCCCAGCTTACTTACCAGCTAGCTTGTAACAAAACCAAATTGATCCTGTCTAACAGTTGCACACATTTGCAAACATATGTGTAAGCCGCAGGGGCCACATCGAGGCACCCCAGTTTACTGTGTTCCTAACTCTATAATTTTGAGAGTCCCCCAAATTGGAGCACATTTGCAGCAGTTGGATATATTTAGGGCAGGTGTGCCTGGAGGGAGCCAACCCCTCCTTGAATGTATAGGGATGCACAGAACACCCAGCAAAGGCACAATGGCAGCTGAAAGTATCTCATGCATATCCGCACCAATTCACAACATTTATTTGCAAACATTTGCAAAAATATGTGTAAGCTGCAGTGGCCATGTCAAGGCACCCCAGTTTACTGCGGTCCTAATTCTATAAAAAAGACCTAACAGAACCAAAGGATCTGGGGTCAAAGATACCTTTAGCGCCTAAGTCAATTTGGTTGCTACTTATTTCCAAAACGTAAAAGTCTTAGGGCAGCTCCACACCATATGATAGAAAATGCTATTGGTATTCTGACATTTTCTGAAAGAGTTCAGAAAGAGTGGGATTGGTATGATGCAGCCTCTGGGGGGTATAATATATCCTATTCAAAAGGTTCAATTGAACAAATGTATCCCTAGCAGAAATCATATATTTTGTGTATTGGGCCACCACATCTTCCCACTCCTCCTCTGAAAGAGTGAATCTGACATTTACCAAACATTCACTGCAGGGGAAAAGTCCAGGAGCATGCATTTTGATATGACTGTGTTCAATTTACCCCCAGTGAATCTTTGAGGAAAGTTACATTTACTATTTTAAAAAATGCCTCAGATTGATTCAGATATCAACAAACCTAGAAAGGTTAAAAAAAATACTAAATATGCGGCCTGCAAGAACTTTATCTTCTCTGCTACCACAAGGTAATATTAACTGTTTGAAATATGTTTCATTATCCAGTATAAGGTCATTCTAGTGAGGTATTTTCTTTACGGTATACTAAGCACCAGTTTGGTTCAGCTTGGCAATCTATACCGATCCAAAGTAAATTCTGTTTCTGGCAAACCAGTCTACTCATTCCGGCATGCTAGATTTCCTTTTAGAATGAACCTTTCACCATTTTCTTTCCTTACATCTTTATTTACATTAGAGCCAGCATGAATCTGTAGGTCATGTAGGTTATAAAATCACAGACCAGAAAACAATGCAAGTCTGTAAGCATTAATCAGAAGTATTTTTGCCATTACTCATAGTGCTGCTTTTAAGAACGGTTACGATTATATTTATCTGTAATTTAGGTTTAGCTCGATCAAGAACAATTAAAAAGAAAGTTCAATTCTGTTTATCTCATACAAGCATATAATGAAAATGATACTATTACAAAAAGGTAAGTAAGTAACAATTACACGTCTCTTTTAGGACCATCATTTAGCACATTTTTTCATGTATATCATGGGTTATGTTTTAGGCTAGAATCAGGGTTTCTATTTAATGTTTTCTTTATTTCATAATAAAGGATATGGGGTTACTAGTACCAAAACAGCAGCACCTGCCTCCATTTCTTAGCATTTCCTTACATCCTTTTAGGGCTCCCACAGTGTGAAAGAGCCAGTTTACTCCATCAGACTTCACCAATTCACCAATAATTTACTTTAGAACTATTTTTAAGTCCATTCTGGATTGCAGAGCATGTAAAAATCAACTAAACCGGGAACACAGACAGTCACCCAGCAGGATTCAGTGGGAACTCTGCTTTTAAGTAGGCCTGGTCATATGGGGCTAGAATTCCCTTGACAATAAAATGTTGCATGTGGTGGAAAAATATCTGCTAGACTTATGGGCCATACACACTATAAGATTTTCTGAAGACTTTTTCCTTTACACTTACCAAAACCATATAATATGAGGTCAAACCTAAACACTTTCAATTAGTATGCAATCTGGCAGGAGCATAGTTAAACAATTTTAATCTAAAAATAAATTATATATATATATATATATATATATATATATATATATATATATATATATATATATATATATATATATTCCCTGGCCCGTTTATTAGGTACACCTTGCTAGTACAGGTTTGGGGCCCCCTTTTCTTTCTGGACTGCCTTCTTTTTTTGTGGCATAGATTCAACAAGGTTGAGACTTTAGTCCATGTTGACATGATAGCATCATGCAGATTTGTTGGCTGCTCATCAATGATGCAAATCTCTCATTCCACCACATCCCAAAGGTGCTCTAGTTGATTGAGATCTGGTGACTGTGGAGGCAATTGGAGTACAGTGAACTCATTGTCATGTTCAAGAAACCAGTTTGAAAAGAAAAAAAAGAAACCAGTTTGAGATGATTTGAATTTTGTGACATGGTGCATTATCCTGCTGGAAGTAGCCATCAGAAGATGGTTACACTGTAGTCATAAAGGGATGGACATGGTATGCAACAATACTCAGGTAGGCCGTGGTGTTTAAGCGATGCTCAATTGGTACTAAAGGGCCCAAAGTGTGCCAAGAAAATATCCCCCACACCATTACACCACCAGCCTGAACCATTGATACAAGGCAGGATGGATCCATGCTTTCATGTTGTTTACGCCAAATTCTGACCCTACCATCTGAATGTCGCAGCTGGAATCGAGATTCATCAGACCAGGCAATGTTTTTCCAATCTTCTCTTGTCCAATTTTGGTTAGCCTGTGTAAATTGTAGCCTCAGTTTCCTGTTCTTAGCTTACATGAGTGGCACCCAGTGTGGTTTTCGTTTTCTGTAGCTCATCAGCTTAATGGTTTGATGTGTACTAGCTTTAGGGCTAGTACCTCTTTATTCCACATACTGGCTTTTTACCCCCGTTTTCAATTTTTGGTGACTAATCTCTGTGGGAAGCCCTTGTGGTTGGACCATGCTCTCCCACAGTCTTCTTTAGGTAGAGATGGTGGAAAAGTGTGAGACTCCTGTAGAAATTGTCTACATATAGGTGTTAGCCCTTTCCAAACAGTGGCTCTATCAACTGCCAGACATTTTTTCCACTTGTCCCCTTATACAGTGCATTGCGAAAGTATTCGCGCCCCCCCCCCCCCCCCCCTTGAACTTTTTCGACCTTTTGCCATATTTCAGGCTTCAAACATAAAGATATAAAACTGTAATTTTTGTGAAGAATCAACAACAAGTGGGACACAATCATGAAGTGGAACGAAATTTATTGGATATTTCAAAATTTTTTAACAAATAAAAAACTGAAAAATTGGGCGTGCAAAATTATTCAGCCCCTTTACTTTCAGTGCAGCAAACTCTCTCCAGAAGTTCAGTGAGGATCTCTGAATGATCCAATGTTGACCTAAATGACTAATGATGATAAATAGAATCCACCTGTGTGTAATCAAGTCTCCATATAAATGCACCTGCACTGTGAGGTCCGTTTAAAGCGCAGAGAGCATCATGAAGAACAAGGAACACACCAGGCAGGTCCGAGATACTGTTGTGGAGAAGTTTAAAGCCGGATTTGGATACAAAAGATTTCCCAAGCTTTAAACATCCCAAGGAGCACTGTGCAAGCGATAATATTGAAATGAAAGGAGTATCAGACCACTGCAAATCTACGAAGACCTGGCCGTCCCTCTAAACTTTCAGCTCATACAAGGAGAAGACTGATCAGAGATGCAGCCAAGAGGCCCATGATCACTCTGGATGAACTGCAGAGATCTACAGCTGAGGTGGGAGACTCTGTCCATAGGACAACAATCAGTCGTATACTGCACAAATCTGGCCTTTATGGAAGAGGGGCAAGAAGAAAGCCATTTCTTAAAGATATCCATAAAAAGTGTCATTTAAAGTTTGCCACAAGCCACCTGGGAGACACACCAAACATGTGGAAGAAGGCGCTCTGGTCAGATGAAACCAAAATCGTTTGGCATAAAAGCAACACAGCTCATCACCCTGAACACACCATCCCCACTGTCAAACATGGTGGTGGCAGCATCATGGTTTGGGCCTGCTTTTCTTCAGCAGGGACAGGGAAGATGGTTAAAATTGATGGGAAGATGGATGGAGCCAAATACAGGACCATTCTGGAAGAAAACCTGATGGAGTCTGCAAAAGACCTGAGACTGGGACGGAGATTTGTCTTCCAACAAGACAATGATCCAAAACATAAAATAAAATCTACAATGGAATGATTCTCAAATAAACATATCCAGGTGTTTTCCTGTCTTCCTGTGAAGTGGACTAGAGATTCAACTACACAAATATTTATATTGGGGGTAAACGTTTGCTTCAAGCTGGAGCAAGAAAAAATTTATTAGGGGCTGAATTTTGAATAATTTATCATGATCAGGATGATTTCGAGGGAGGCACTGGGCATTGTTGTTGAAATGTAAAAATCTCATTATTGTTTCATAATGGGTTCTGGGCATCAAAAAAGAGTACACTGGCATATGATGGATAGGTTGGGTAGACCAGTAGGAATGGATTTAATTTTTTTGTTTTTGTCAGCCCCATGTTGAAGGTTAGTCCAAGGAAAATTTTAAATTCTTCCACGGTGAGGGGTTTCCAAACAAAAGGGCGGGCATAGGAAGAATCTGGATTGCTGGCAAAATGTTGGCTGTTGTGCAGATTTCACTGCTCTACAATGTAATTCAGCAAATCATCCATGAAAAATAAATGAAAATACTAAATTGGGGTTTTGTTTTCTGATTGTATCTGAGGGTCTGGCTGTGCTATAGGAGGGGAAATTACAGGCTCTGTCGAAGTATCGGGCAGCCATGTAGGATACAATAGAACATCTGGGAGGCTATCATTTGCCCTGTCTTGTTGTGGATTGGATGCCCTGTTACTAGCATCTGGCCTATCATCTAGGAATGTTGCCCTTGTGCTTGCCACTGCACAAGGACTTGCAGAACTGCTGGTATATGCCTGGCTATCATCTTGGAGTGCTGCACTGCTGGTGGATGCCACAGGATTTTTTTTGCGCTACTGGTGGATGCCTGTACCTGCTCAAATCTCCTCAGCCTCTTTGTTAGGATTCTGTCCTCCTTGGTTTCCATTTCAGAGCCACTGCTTTCTACTGGCTCATACTCGCTGTCCGAGTCTGACAGAGCGAGTTCCCCACTGCTCTCATCAGACATACTCAGGAGTATTTGGAAAGCCTCCTCGCTGCTAAATAATTTTTTAGCCATGTGCACAGATGTGCGCAGATTATCACTGGGACAGATGTGTGACAGATGTTGATCACTGGGATGTGGCAGATGTTCACTGGGACAGATGTGGCAGAATACTGACAAATGTGGCTGAAGATCACGGACAGATGTGGCTGATGATCACAGACAGATGTCCCAGATGATCACAGACAGATGTGCGCCATATGATCACAGACAGATGTGGAAGATGATCACGGATAGATGTGCCAGAGGATCATGGACAGATGTGCCATATTTTCACTGGGACATGTTCACTGAGACAGATACCTTTATTGGGACAGATGTGTGACAGGTGTTTTCCACTGTGTTGGGGACACTGCGACAGGACACAATTCCCCTTTTTTAATATTTTTTTAATATCATTTTAAATATCTATTATCCCTTTTTGTTTTTATATTTTAAATAATTATTTTGTTTATATTATTCATTGTACCCTCCTATTTTCTTTATCTAATATAATTTATGATTTTATAATTTTTGTTCATTTATGAGTATTTAGAATGGAATTGTAGTGTTGAGTTCTATTTTAATAGAGATCTCCTCTATTACTGAACCACTCCCCCTTCTCCCCTTTGCACTCCATAAATAAAGCTCAGTTATACCTCACTTTCCCTATCGGTTTTACAAAGGAGCAAAACTGCTCCGAAACATGCTGCCACCTACTTCGTGACATCAATGCATCCCAACATCCTCCAGCCCGTCTCATTGCCAGCTTGCATTCCAGCTTGGTACAGCTCCAGGCTACAGCTTCCTCTGCTTGCAGCTTGCTTGGCAACAACCCTCAGACCACCCACCTTGCTCCTTGCGGATACCTGGCCACTGGCGGAGCCATCCAGTGCAGCCCCCACTGAAACATCCATCTATGGAAAAACTCTGCCTAGTGCAGTGGTGATTCAGGACTGTTCCCTCCATCTCTCTGGACCCTTGTTTTAACCTATTAAACAGATACACTTAGATGGCGGCACCTTCTTTTTTTATCTTTTATTTACAGTTCACAGAGGCATCCAATATCCTCATTGAAGAAGTGCTGCCACCATATACACAGTGGAATCTTTAAGGTCACCACTCTAGACATTAACATTATGGCACATATGGGCTACATACCTATTTTCTGCCTGCGCTAAAGGTTTTATTACTCTCTTTTTTTTTTTTTAATCACTATTGTGGGGACACTAGCTGGGTGATCAGTGTGTAAAAAGCAGTAAAAAAAACAGCTCAAAACTCACTGATCCCCGGCTGGCAGCACAGATCCGCTCTCCTTCTCCTCACTGACAGGCTCTGTGTGAGGAGAAGCAGAACCAATCGCTGTTACAACAGCTGTGTTTACATTACATGACAGCTGAATTTGGACACAGCCATCATGTAATCAGGAGGGCCAATCACAGAGCCCTCCTGCAGAACGGTGTTGTGACGTGTCTGGGGAACACAGGCACACCGGGATTGCGCTGCTGCGCGATCTCGTTCTTTCTGAAGGACGTTCAGGAACATCAACTCAGGAGGAGGAAACACCCACTCGGCCGTATATATGCAGTGCCTGGGTGGGAGGAGGTTAATGGCTGCTGGATGGTGCTTCTTCCAGTGTAAAAAGGTATTGGTGGGAGTTGGTCTGCAAAAAATCTTAATTTGCAAAAAATTTATGAAATCTAATTTTTCTCTCTGGATTTCGCTAGTGAAGTACATCCCTACTTCATAGTTACATAGCTAGTCTGGTTAAAAAACACAAGTCCATCTGGTTCAACCAAAAGCAAAACAACAGAAAACAACACACCCACAATTGCAACCCTAACTCCAGAAAATTTGGGATGCTGTGTAAAAATCTACATAAAACAGAATGCAATATTTTCAGTTCTTATAAATCCATATTTTATTTACAGTAGAAAAGATGTCAAATGTTTAAATTGAGACCGTGTACCATAATAAGAAAAAATAAGGCAATTTTACACAGCGTCCCAACTTTTGTGGAATTGGACTTGTAGAAAACCTCCTTAAACACAACCTATACCCATAGTTGATCCAGAGGAAGGCAAAAAGAAAACAATAAAGCATGATCCAAGTTGCCTTAGCAGGGGAAAAAAAATACTTCTTGATTTCCCAGCAGGCGATAGGATATCCCTTGGATCAATTACCCCTGGTGCTAATACCTATAAATAGAAAGATTCTGTTATATTGTGTGTAGGGTTGAGCGAACACCTAGATGTCCGTGTTCGACGGGTTCGGCCGAACTTTAAAAAAAAGTCCGGGTCCGTGTCCCGGACTTTTACCGAACTTTTCCCGGACACCGAACCCCATTGAAGTCAATGGGGACCCGAACTTTAAGGCACTAAAATGGCTCTAAAACACCAAAGGAAAGGGCTAGAGTGCTGCAAATGGCAGCAAAACGTAATTAAGAGCATGGCAAGTGCTCTGCAAACAAATGTGGATAGGGAAATAACTTAAAACAACAAAAAAAAAACAGAAAAATAAAACAATGTTCTTCTTCATCTCTGAAGGACGAGGCCCATATGGAGTAGGAGGGAGGTTGAGGTGGTGGTGGATGTGGCGGTGACATAGGCGTGCGCACAGGGTGTGCTGGGTGTGCCTGGGCACACCCTAATCACCTAGGGCACATAGCATTGCCAGTGAGGAGATGGGAAAGATCTCCCTGGGACCTGCTCTGCTCTATTTCTCCTTGCCTACAGGTACATGGCCCCGATACATTACTCTCCCTGCTGGCAAACACATGCATGTGTATTTCAACTTTGGGGTGCACACCTTAATGCAATAGGCTGCGCACACCTATGGGCGGTGTAGGTGGAAGCGGCGGTGGAGGAGGACCAGGGCCGGATTAACAGCATCATGGGCTTGGTGCTGAGGATTTTGAAGGGCCTTAAGGGCCGTGCCTTGCCATGCACCCAGAGGAGGAAGGGTGCAGCCATGCATGCCTAATTCAACATGGGATGCTGTCTCTGAAGCCCATAAACACATCCATGCATCGCCAACTGTCCCTCCTTGTCCGGCCTTCACGCTGTGTGGGGAGGTTCTGAGGGTGCTGCCTGGGGAAGCGAGCATAGAAGCCAGACTTCTGTGTTTACAAGTGACAGAAGAGCGGTAACAGTGAATATGGCCAACCCGGGGCCTATATAAAAGGTAGGGGCCTGGAGCTGCAGCTCCAATAGCCCCTACATTAATCTGGCCCTGAGGAGGAGGACGAGGTAGCCAACACTGCTTCTTTTCAAAAATTTTAAATGAGGGTACACCCCAAAAGAGTGAGAAAGAGCAAAAATGGAACAATGGGTGGGTAAGGTCGGTATCCATTGCTATTCTGCATAAGGTACGGAAAAGTCCCGTGGGATCCATGCCTGGTTCATTTTAATGAACGTGAGCTTGTCCACATTGTCTCTGGACAGGCGGCTGCGCTTGTCTGTTATAACGCCCCCAGCCGTGCTAAATACCTGTTCAGATAATACACTGGCTGCAGGGCACGCCAGCACCTCCAAGGCGTAAAGGGCAAGCTCAGGCCATGTGCCCAATTTGGAGACCCAGAAGTTGAAGGGGGCAGACCCGTCATTCACTACATGTAGGCGTGTGCACACATACTGCTCCACCATGTTGGTAAAATGCTGCCTCCTGCTAAGACGTTCCATCTGAGCTGCTGGTGCTGCTGTTTGTTGTGGCGTGCTGACAAAGCTTTTCCACATTTCGGCCATGCTAACCCTGCCTTCTGAGGTGCTGGCGGTGCCCTGGTTGCGTTGGCGACCTCCTCCTCCTCCTCCTCTGCCTTGTGCTTCCACTGTGGCCCCGCTGTCAGATGGGAATGCCAGCAGCATGGCGTCTACCAGCGTGCGCTTGTACTCGCGCATCTTGCGATCGCGCTCCAGTGAGTGAATTAAGGACGGTACGTTGTCCTTGTAACGGGGATCCAGCAGCGTGGCCACCCAGTAATCAGCACAAGTTAGAATGTGGGCAACTCGGCGGTCGTTGTGGAGACACTGCAGCATGTAATCGCTCATGTGTGCCAGGCTGCCCAGAGGCGACGAAAGGCTGTCCTCTGTGGGAGGTGTATCGTCCGTGTCCTCTGTATCCCCCCAGCCACGCACCAGTGATGGCCATGAGCTGGCCTGGGTGCCACCCTGCTGTGAACATGGTTCCATCTCCTCCTCCAGCTCCTCCTCCTCCTCATCCTCCTCATCCTCCAGAACTGTGCCCCTGCTGGACAATTGCGTCCCTGGCGTTTGCGTGTGCAGGAACCCACCCTCGGAGCCCCTTGCGAATGACTGCCCTGAAAGCCTTGGAAATGTTACCTCTTCATCCTCCTCCTCCTCCTCATCCTGTGCCACATCCTCTTCCATCATCGCCCGAATTGTTTTTTCAAGGAGGCATAGAAGTGGGATAGTTAAGCTGAGAACGGCGTCATTGCCACTGGCCATGTTGGTGGAGTACTCAAAACAGCGCAACAAGGCACACAGGTCTCGCATGGAGGCCCAGTTAAATTAAATAGCGGAATAGAAAATATGATCCAAAAAAAGTGTATGTATATCACACGTACACAACCACACTGGGCCCCAATTACTATTGTTTGTACCCCTAAAAGGCTAGATGAGGAGTAGGGGGGGTATGGAACAGGCAGCACCCTCAAACCTTCAGAAGTATGAGATGAACCCCAACAACTTGGAAAGGTGGATCTCTCTCACACGTACCAACACAGACTATCCCCCAATTTAACTGATCCCCAAAGGTTTTTGATTAAATAGCGGAATAGAAAATATGATCCCAAAAAAGTGTATGTATATCACACGTACACAACCACACTAGGCCCCAATTACTATTGTTTGTACCCCTAAAAGGCTAGGAGTAGGGGGAGTATGGAACAGGCAGCACCCTCAAACCTTCAGAAGTATGAGATGAACCCCAACAACTTGGAAAGGTGGATCTCTCTCACACGTACCAACACAGACTATCCCCCAATTTAACTGATCCCCAAAGGTTTTTGATTAAATAGCGGAATAGAAAATATGATCCAAAAAAAGTGTATGTATATCACACGTACACAACCACACTAGGCCCCAATTACTATTGTTTGTACCCCTAAAAGGCTAGATGAGGAGTAGGGGGGGTATGGAACAGGCAGCACCCTCAAACCTTCAGAAGTATGAGATGAACCCCAACAACTTGGAAAGGTGGATCTCTCTCACACGTGCCAACACAGACTATCCCCCAATTTAACTGATCCCCAAAGGTTTTTGATTAAATAGCGGAATAGAAAATATGATCCCAAAAAAGTGTATGTATATCACACGTACACAACCACACTAGGCCCCAATTACTATTGTTTGTACCCCTAAAAGGCTAGGAGTAGGGGGAGTATGGAACAGGCAGCACCCTCAAACCTTCAGAAGTATGAGATGAACCCCAACAACTTGGAAAGGTGGATCTCTCTCACACGTACCAACACAGACTATCCCCCAATTTAACTGATCCCCAAAGGTTTTTGATTAAATAGCGGAATAGAAAATATGATCCAAAAAAAGTGTATGTATATCACACGTACACAACCACACTAGGCCCCAATTACTATTGTTTGTACCCCTAAAAGGCTAGGAGTAGGGGGAGTATGGAACAGGCAGCACCCTCAAACCTTCAGAAGTATGAGATGAACCCCAACAACTTGGAAAGGTGGATCTCTCTCACACGTACCAACACAGACTATCCCCCAATTTAACTGATCCCCAAAGGTTTTTGATTAAATAGCGGAATAGAAAATATGATCCCAAAAAAGTGTATGTATATCACACGTACACAACCACACTAGGCCCCAATTACTATTGTTTGTACCCCTAAAAGGCTAGGAGTAGGGGGAGTATGGAACAGGCAGCACCCTCAAACCTTCAGAAGTATGAGATGAACCCCAACAACTTGGAAAGGTGGATCTCTCTCACACGTACCAACACAGACTATCCCCCAATTTAACTGATCCCCAGAGGTTTTTGATTAAATAGCGGAATAGAAAATATGATCCCAAAAAAGTGTATGTATATCACACGTACACAACCACACTAGGCCCCAATTACTATTGTTTGTACCCCTAAAAGGCTAGGAGTAGGGGGAGTATGGAACAGGCAGCACCCTCAAACCTTCAGAAGTATGAGATGAACCCCAACAACTTGGAAAGGTGGATCTCTCTCACACGTACCAACACAGACTATCCCCCAATTTAACTGATCCCCAAAGGTTTTTGATTAAATAGCGGAATAGAAAATATGATCCCAAAAAAGTGTATGTATATCACACGTACACAACCACACTAGGCCCCAATTACTATTGTTTGTACCCCTAAAAGGCTAGGAGTAGGGGGAGTATGGAACAGGCAGCACCCTCAAACCTTCAGAAGTATGAGATGAACCCCAACAACTTGGAAAGGTGGATCTCTCTCACACGTACCAACACAGACTATCCCCCAATTTAACTGATCCCCAAAGGTTTTTGATTAAATAGCGGAATAGAAAATATGATCCAAAAAAAGTGTATGTATATCACACGTACACAACCACACTAGGCCCCAATTACTATTGTTTGTACCCCTAAAAGGCTAGGAGTAGGGGGAGTATGGAACAGGCAGCACCCTCAAACCTTCAGAAGTATGAGATGAACCCCAACAACTTGGAAAGGTGGATCTCTCTCACACGTACCAACACAGACTATCCCCCAATTTAACTGATCCCCAAAGGTTTTTGATTAAATAGCGGAATAGAAAATATGATCCCAAAAAAGTGTATGTATATCACACGTACACAACCACACTAGGCCCCAATTACTATTGTTTGTACCCCTAAAAGGCTAGGAGTAGGGGGAGTATGGAACAGGCAGCACCCTCAAACCTTCAGAAGTATGAGATGAACCCCAACAACTTGGAAAGGTGGATCTCTCTCACACGTACCAACACAGACTATCCCCCAATTTAACTGATCCCCAAAGGTTTTTGATTAAATAGCGGAATAGAAAATATGATCCCAAAAAAGTGTATGTATATCACACGTACACAACCACACTAGGCCCCAATTACTATTGTTTGTACCCCTAAAAGGCTAGGAGTAGGGGGAGTATGGAACAGGCAGCACCCTCAAACCTTCAGAAGTATGAGATGAACCCCAACAACTTGGAAAGGTGGATCTCTCTCACACGTACCAACACAGACTATCCCCCAATTTAACTGATCCCCAAAGGTTTTTGATTAAATAGCGGAATAGAAAATATGATCCAAAAAAAGTGTATGTATATCACACGTACACAACCACACTAGGCCCCAATTACTATTGTTTGTACCCCTAAAAGGCTAGATGAGGAGTAGGGGGAGTATGGAACAGGCAGCACCCTCAAACCTTCAGAAGTATGAGATGAACCCCAACAACTTGGAAATGTGGATCTCTCTCACACGTACCGACACAGACTATCCCGCAATTCAATTGATCCTCAAAGGTTTTTATTGAATAGCGGAATAGGAAATATGATCAAAAAAAGTGTATGTATCTCGCACGTACACAACCACACTAGGCCCCAATTACTATTGTTTGTACCCCTAAAAGGCTAGATGAGGAGTAGGGGGAGTATGGAACAGGCAGCACCCTCAAACCTTCAGAAGTATGAGATGAACCCCAACAACTTGGAAAGGTGGATCTCTCTCACACGTACCAACACAGACTATCCCCCAATTTAACTGATCCCCAAAGGTTTTTGATTAAATAGCGGAATAGAAAATATGATCCCAAAAAAGTGTATGTATATCACACGTACACAACCACACTAGGCCCCAATTACTATTGTTTGTACCCCTAAAAGGCTAGGAGTAGGGGGAGTATGGAACAGGCAGCACCCTCAAACCTTCAGAAGTATGAGATGAACCCCAACAACTTGGAAAGGTGGATCTCTCTCACACGTACCAACACAGACTATCCCCCAATTTAACTGATCCCCAGAGGTTTTTGATTAAATAGCGGAATAGAAAATATGATCCCAAAAAAGTGTATGTATATCACACGTACACAACCACACTAGGCCCCAATTACTATTGTTTGTACCCCTAAAAGGCTAGGAGTAGGGGGAGTATGGAACAGGCAGCACCCTCAAACCTTCAGAAGTATGAGATGAACCCCAACAACTTGGAAAGGTGGATCTCTCTCACACGTACCAACACAGACTATCCCCCAATTTAACTGATCCCCAAAGGTTTTTGATTAAATAGCGGAATAGAAAATATGATCCCAAAAAAGTGTATGTATATCACACGTACACAACCACACTAGGCCCCAATTACTATTGTTTGTACCCCTAAAAGGCTAGATGAGGAGTAGGGGGAGTATGGAACAGGCAGCACCCTCAAACCTTCAGAAGTATGAGATTGTGTTCACTGTACCCCACAAAGATTGAGTTCACTGCACCCCACAATGATTGTGTTCACTGCACCCCACAAAGATTGTGTTCACTGCACCTCACAAAGATTGTGTTCACTGTACCCCCCAAAGATTGTGTTCACTGCACCCCACAAAGATTCTGTTCACTGTACCCCACAAAGATTGTGTTCACTGCACCCCAAAAAGATTGTGTTCACTGCACCCCAAAAAGGATGTTGTTCACTGCACCCCAAAAAGGATGTTGTTCACTCCACCCCAAAAAGATTGTGTTCACTGCACCCCACAAAGATTGTGTTCACTGCACCCCAAAAAGATTGTGTTCACTGCACCCCAAAAATGATTTTGTTCACTGCACCCCAAAAAGGATTTTGTTCACTGCACCCCAAAAAGGATGTTGTTCACTCCACCCCAAAAAGATTGTGTTCACTGCACCCCAAAAAGATTGTGTTCACTGCACCCCACAAAGGATTTTGTTCACTGCACCCCAAAAAGATTGTGTTCACTGCACCCCAAAAAGGATGTTGTTCACTGCACCCCAAAAAGGATTTTGTTCACTGCACCCCAAAAAGATTGTGTTCACTGCACCCCACAAAGGATTTTGTTCACTGCACCCCACAAAGATTGTGTTCACTGCACACCAAAAAGGATTGTGTTCACTGCACCCCAAAAAGATTTTGTTCACTGCACCCCAAAAAGATTGTGTTCACTGCAGCCCAAAAAGATTGTGTTCACTGCAGCCCAAAAAGATTGTGTTCACTGCAGCCCAAAAAGATTGTGTTCACTGCAGCCCAAAAAGATTGTGTTCACTGCAGCTCACACACAGAAAAATGGATGTGGATCACTGACACCTGCCTATCTCCAATCCCACACCACACAGCAATATCGATTGTAGTTTGTAGAACACAGTTTCCCTAAAATTCAGCAGACTCTGTCCCTAACAGGATTGAGAAGAGATCGTAGATCAGGATTGAGTGCAGACCCCACCCCCCACACAGCAATATCGATTGTAGTTTGTAGAAGACACTGACCCTATAATTCAGCAGACTCTATCCCTAAAATGCCTACAACTCGCCCTGCCTAAACACTCCGACCTGTCCCTCAATTCTATCCGGACACAAATGGTTTTTTCCTGCCTATCTTTCCCTAATCAGCAGCCAGCACGTTGATGTGTGCTCTGTCCCTGAATCTAAGCAGCATAATGACGCCGCTGCGGCTGCCTCGAACTTATAAAGACTTGGTCACATGCTTCAGACGGCCAATCACAGCTACTGAGACATTTGCAGGCATGGCTGGGATGGCTTAAGGCACACCAGTTAAACGATTGTTGATTGGCTGTTGAAAGCCCGCCATGAAAAGAGCGCCAAAGCATGCAAAACCCGGAAATAAAACGACCGAACACGGATTTTTACCCGAACATACAGTAAAGTGTCCGTGTCCGTGTTCGGGTACAAAAAATCCAATTATTCGGTACGAACACGAATAATACAGTCCGTGTTCGCTCAACACTAATTGTGTGCATTGAGGAAACCAGCTCTTGAGGTAGTCTGTTTCACCTTTTCACAGCTCTTTTTCCAGAACCTTTTCCATGTTTGGAGGTCAAATCCCTTTTCCTCCAAACTTAAAGTGTGCCCCTTTGTCCTTTGTGATGATCTTAAAGTGAATAACTCTACACCCAGTTCAGTTAATCTTATCTCATAGCTGAGATCTTCCATGGCTCTTATTTGTTTGGTTGCCCTTCTCTGCACTTTCTCCAGTTCTCCAATATCCTTTTAATGAACTGGTGCCCAAAACTGAACTGCATATCTATTTGAGGTCTTACCAATGTTTTGTACAGGAGCAAAACTATGTCTTTCTCTTTGGAGTCTGTCTCTTTTAATACAAGAAAGGGTTTTGCTTGCTTTAGAAACTACAGCTTGGCATTGCATGATATTATTAAGTCTATGATCTACCAGAACACCCAGATCCTTCTTCACTGTTGATTCCCCCAATTGTACTCCTCTTGATATATATGATACGTGCAGGTTTTTTATCCCTCAAATGCATAACTTTACAGATATCAACATTAAACCTTATTTGCCACATAGTTGCCCTGTTAAACAGTGCATCGAGGTCGGCTTGCAAGTTGGAGACATTCTGTAAGGACGTTATTTCACAGCTTGGTGTCATCTGCAAACACTGAAATGGTACTTTTAATCCCAAACTCTATATCATTTATAAATATCTTAAAAAGTAAAGGTCCCCACACTGAACCTTGGGGTACACCTCTAATAACCCTAGACCATTGCAGAATGCCTGAGCACCATGGGAAATCTAGTTCCAAACATCTGGAGTGCCAAGGTTTGCCATTGCTACCCTAGACCATTCTGAGAATAAATCCTTATTCACTACTCTCTGAATCTGAATACAGTCTCTTAGCCAGTTTTCTATCCCTGTAGAAACTGAATGTTCTAAGCCTGTAGACTTTACACATTACCCACATGTGGGGAACTGTATCAAACATTTTTGCAAAATCCATATAATCTATATCTACAGTCATTCTTTTTTCTAAGTTATTGCTTACTTGCTCATAAAAGAAATCAGATTTGTTTGACAACTTCTTTCTTTTATCAATCATTGCTGTCTGTTGCTTAAAATATTTTTATTCCAACAAAAATCCATCTTTGTGATCTTTTATTAAACTCACCAGTATTTTCCCAACTATAGAAGTTAACCACTTTACCACCGGAGGATTTTCCTGCTAAAAGACCAGGGGGTTTTTTGCGATTTTTTACTGCGTGACTTTAACGGACAATTGCGCGGTCGTGCAACGCTGTACCTAAACGAATTTCACGTCCTTTTTTTCCCCATAAACAGAGCTTTCTTTTGGTGGTATTTGATCACCTGTGCGATTTTTTGATCACGCGCTATAAACAAAAAAAGAGCCTAATTTTTGCAAAAATAACAATATTTTTCACTTTTTTTTATATGAAATTCCCCCCCAAAAAAATGTAAAAATCTAAATTTTTTAACATTTTCGGCCAATTTGTTTTACGCTACCTATGTTTGGTAAAAAAAATCGCAAAAAGCGTATTTTGATTGGTTTGTGCAAAAGTTATCGCGTTTACTAACAGGGAAAGATTTTTGTCATTTTTGGTGTTTTTTTTTTAACGAGTAATGGCGGCGATCTGCGATTTTTTTTTTGCGGTACTGTGACATTGCGGCGGACAGATGGGACCCTTGACTGACATTTTTGACACTTTTGGGGGTACCAGTGACATTACTGCAGTAATCAGTGCTATATATATGCACTGTTACTGCAAAAATGACACTGGCAGGGAAGGGGTTAACTGTATTGGACAGGGAGGGGTTAAGTGTGTCCTAGGGGCGTGCTTCTAACTGTAGTGGGACATTGCTATTGGTGTAAAAACAAAGATCAACGGTTCTACATAGTAGAACCGTCTGATCTTCATTTTTACACAGGGAGAACTGACAGGCGGCTTGTTTACATAAGCCGCTCTGTCTTTCTCCTGCTGTACCGGCGATCGTAGTGTGTCCGCCAGTCACACTCCCGCACTCCTCCGTGAACGAGCCTCGGCGGGCGCGCGCCTCGGCGGGCACGCGCTCGCCCGCTATTAGCTCTAGAAGGAGTGACAGGCGAGCGACATAGACCTACGTCACTCTGCCTGGCCGGGGCTGACTGCTGCAGTAAATATACTGTGAGCAGTCGGCAAGTGGTTAAAGTAACCAGTCTGTAGTTATTTGGTAAAGACTTTGATCCCTTTTAAATTCCTTTAAATATAGGAACCACATCGACCTTACACAAACCCAGTGGTATTATGCGAGTCATTAAAGGATAAGTTCACCTTTTTACTAAATTTCCAAAAAGACACCATTGGTATGAAAAAAAAAATGGATTAATCAAATAAACCATTTATGCATTGCAATCACGGTTAGTGTACCATGGGTGCAATGTTGCTTCTGCAGACTCTACTTCTATGCTGAGGCCTGAATCTGAAGTACAGACTTTCAGTTAAAAGAGTTCAGGAAGTACGGCTGGACTAGAAATGATGCGATGAGATCATTCTACTACGTCAAGCCATCATTCTAAAACCTGACACCTGTAGCTGAGGAATCCTCTTACTCCCTGCACGCAGCATACAAGGGAAAGCTGGCACATGCTCTTACAGCTGTCTACTCCACAGAGAGAAAGGCATAGGACCGATGGCACAGAAAGATAAGAAGACTGTAGAGAAGCACAGCAGCACTGTTTAAAAAACAAAACAAAAAATAAATAAAATAAAATGAGACGGAAGGTGCACACAAGGATTCTGACATAAGGACGCATGTAAGTTTATTCTTGGGGTCATGTATGCTCCCATGCTGCACATTGCATCCTAAACATGGATGTAGCATGTGACGTAGATGATCCTTTTAAGAGTTCCTAAAAACAATGGCTTTGAAATAACAGTGCTTAATTCTTTTCGGACAATCGGGTGTATGCCATCTAGTTCAGGTGCTTTATTCACCTTTATTCTGTCTAAATATCTCTGGATAATATTAGATTTGAGCCATAGTGATTCATTCAGAGAGATGTCAATACTATTCCCATTATGGACTTGAGCTCCCCCATGCTTCTTTGTATACACATATGTCACATTCTCTAAATTATTTTGTAAATAATACAATTTTTTACTGTTAATATATTACTTCATTATTATTTAAAATCTCAGCAAACTCATTGAGTTTTTAATTGTAGTCCTCCCATAATATAAAGGTGTTGTCAATACATCAGATCAAAAGAAATATAAGGTATGTGAACTCATTTAAGTTGTTGTTAGATAATATATTCATTCCCAAACAACTTTAAAAAAAAGGTTGGCGTAAGTGAGTGCACAGCAGTGCCCATTGCGTGCCTTTTACACTGCTGATAAATTGTGTAGTTGAAAGAAAAAGTAGTTATGATTTACCCCAAAAACAAGTAATTATAGAGCAAAATGAGAGTGCTGTTGGAAATAAATCAATAAATCACACACTTTTATTTTTACAAAATCCCTTTTATCTTCAATGTAGAACGGTATAGTCTCCACAAAGGGCTTTTAGAATTGTATCTCTATTTTGCCTGACATTTTCAGTTAGATTTCGATTTCCCAAATTAATGGGGTGACCCGCTGGTGATTACAGATCCTTATGCATTTTGGTAGAGCATAGGATATTGCTGTGGTTGGATTTTTGTGCCACATAAAATTCTATTTGATATTAACTATATGTCCAAAGCTCTTTCTAAGAGTTTCTAACTAAATCACATAATGATCTAATGTGTTCTTCTCCAAAATTGCATAATTAACTGTATTTTGTAATAGGATCAAACACATAATTAGATATTTTTCCTTAGGACCACCTTTGTCAGCTGGTTTTATTATTAAATTTTCTGTTCAAAATCCCTAAGGCTCGGTTTCCACTAGTGCGACTTGACACATGTCAAGTCGCACAGCAAGTCAAAACCCATTGTTTTCAATGGGGCACGTTTCCACTGCCGCGGCTTCAGTTGCCGCGACCTCCAAAAGTAAATCGTGTACTACTTTTGAGCATGACTTCCCTCTATATATGAGGGACAAGTCTAACTGAAGCCGCGGTTTACTTTTGCTACGAAGTCGTGCTAGAAGTAGCACGACTTCGTAGCCGCACTATTGGAAACCGAGGCTAAGGCTCTCCATTCTCTTTACATATTTTCTTTTCTTTTTTTTTTGATTCTACTGTACAGTTCCACTTCAACTATTTTAATGAAAGCTGTATATTTGGGTAACCAGAGAATGGTGGGGTGGTTTTACGCATACATTTCAGATTTGAAAATAGACCTCTTATTTCTGCATGGGTCATTTCATCCTCCTTCTGTAGGGATTACAGTATCCTTACCATGGAGATTTCTTCATTTGTTCATATTTTTTATTTACCTCATGATGCATAATTATGTCATAGCGCATGCATTGTGATGCAAAAGGACATGGCACATGCAAATGCGCTGACGTCATCAGGAAGTGCCAAATGAAAGACTATAAATTTTCATAAAAAAAAAAAAAACTACTTGTCAAAAACTTGTGTGTGTTTATTTATAACGGGCCTTTTATATTAATGAGTGGGGGCACCCCATACTCTTTACTCATTCATGTTGGGGGAATATCTGGGGGCCCCTTTCTGAAAGGGTGTCGCATTATGAGGGCATGTCGCCTAGTATAGTTCAGGAGGGGGCCCCCTTGCCTCTCTTGCAGTGTTAATTTTGTTGACTAAAATGTTTTCGTCTACTAAATTAACACAATTTTATTCGACCTAAATACGACTAAAACTAAAACAATTCAGATGACTAAAATACAACTAAAACTAAAATGGCATTTTAGTCCTAAGACTAAATTACGACTAAAACTAAAATGGTAGTTTAGTCATAAGACTATAACTAAAACTAAATTGAAAATTGACATCATCAAAATTAACACTCCTCTGCTGGCCATTTTTAAATCGGCAACACAATTCCATCCAGAGCCTGTAAAAATAGCACAATAAAATTTAAACATGTATTGAACCACCGCATAAGCATAATTAAGGGGCATCTACTAAGCTGCTTAAAAATAAAAAGTTAAGAAAAAGGCTTTTCTTATATTTTTTCCTAATATTTAATGTTTGGAACACTAAATTACGCTCAGATGTTACGGGAGACTAACTAAAGGTACCTCATCTCAATTGGACATAGAAACTAGACAAAAAAGTTGGGGCGTAAAGCGGGATTTTTGTGGTACCGTCAATGACTAATAATTAATTGTACAAAATAAAAGTTAAAAAAGTATACATTTTATTACACAGTGTTAAAAAACACAGAACAATAGACAAAAGTAAGCCAAGTGTATCAGTATGTATATAAAAGTACACACATCAAGGCAGTTATAACAATTGATTTAATAAAGCAGACAGATCACCGGGCATAAGCCTAGGTATATCGACTGAAATCCTCAAACATAGTACCCACTACCCAACATGTTTCACGGGGGATTCCGCTTCCTCAGGGGTGTAGGGGTGTGCAGTCTCAATCAATATAATAACTATAAAATAAAACATAAATGTGTAAGATAATCAGATATTATAAACATTATAGACATTCAAAAAGATATGTTATGACAATGTATTGCTCTGATGTTAACGTCTCAATTGTTAAAATGACCCCACCTGTATGGCTGCTGTGGAATAACGACCAAACACTGTGTAATAAAATTTATACTTTTTTAACTTTTATTTTGTGCAATTAACTATTGGTCATTGACGGTACCACAAAAATCCCACTTTACGCCCCAAATTTTTGGTCTAGTTTCTAATATTTAATGTTGGTAATATATTTAGGTAATATGTGCAATGACATTACAGCCAATAGAGTTTACAGTTTTTAGTATTTTAAAGTTGCACTTCGGTTTGTCAAAAAGCAATATTTTTGTTTGTTTATGAAACTGGGTTTTATTTATAAAGATGTTATATATCACAATGGCTAAATCTGTGTCTGTAGTGTGTGTTCAAACCTTATAATAACATATTATTAGATTTTTACTCCAGGAGTATATAATTTGTTTGTAAATTCTAGAGAAATGTTTAAATAATGCATTACAATTAACCTAAACCTATTCAATTTGTAGTTGACTAAAATGTATGAGATTTTTGTCGAATAAAATGCACTGGAGATTTTAGTTGACTAAAATATGCCAAAAACGAAAACAATTCAGATGACTAAAATACGACTAAAAATAAAATGGCATTTTAGTCAAAAGACTACAACTAAAACGAAATCGAAATTTGCTCCCAAGATTAACACTGCTTTCTTGGCCTACCAGGCTGCCTGCCAAGATGGAGGTTCTGGTATGGATTTGAAGAATGGCACTGCCACGTCCTTTTTTTTTTTTTGTTGTTCATGGGCTTCCCTTCCTAAATTCCATATCAGATACAAAGAGTCTGGAATTTATTTAGAGTGACCATGTGTCATTTTTTTTTACATGTGTAACAAAAGTGACATATACTATAGAAAAAAAAAATCTGTTAATTTACTCTTCATTGCAAGCCTTCTTTAGTTTGTAAATAAGGTCATGGAGACCCCTCAAAATATATACCAGACCATCCTCCTCCTTAGAGCCGGTTCACACTGCCGCGACCTCTAAGTCGCCTCATAAGGGGCGACTTGTTAGCGTGACTTCAGCGCGACTTGTATGATAGACGACTTTGTATGACTTTGTATTTGGCCAATCAGAATATGATGGTTCTGGGTCATGCTCAATCACACAAAAAAAAAAGTTCTTAAAAGTTGCCAATTATTGAAAAAATTATTGAAAAAAAAAAAAATGAGATTTCTTTGGATTAGTGTCTGGGGGGTCTAAAAAGTGTACCTGTGAAGTTTCAGCTCTGTAGCATGTCCAGAACCAGAAAAAAAAAGTTAATTTTTCTTAGAATTTTTAGTAGCACAGGGATAGGGCTCTGCTCCTTGTACACCTGGGCGTTTTTGTTGTAGGCGTTTATTGGGCATTTTTTTGGGCGTTTTATTTATTAGCCAGGCATTCCCCACATTCCCCACTGGACTCCAGAACCAGAAAAAAAAAGATTGTTTGTCCAGAACCAGAAAAAAAGATCATTTTTCTTAGAATTTTTAGTAGCACAGGGATAGGGCTCTGCTCTTTTTACACCTATATGTGTCTATGTGTATATATACCCCTATACAGAAGTTCAGATGTCATGCCTGCCTCCAAAGACACCCAAAAAATGCCCAAATAAACGCCTACAACAAAAACGCCCAGGTGTAGGAATATAATAATATAATAATATAGGAAGCTTGCAGAGAAATGTGAATAAACAGCATTTTTAATGTTTTTTTTTCCTTTGCGAATGTAACATGTATACTAGTTTGTTACATGTAGAGATGCGCCAATTCACAGCCAAATTCAGGGGTCATCCAAAGCATAAATAGTGCATTTTTAAAGTTGCACTTTTAGCTTCATTAAATTCAGTACTTCCTGCAAAACAGTCATTTAAAAAAGAATTTTGCATTGGTACATGTCCCCTGGGGTAGTGAAACATCTTCCCTCTCCATGCAATTGTTTTTGCCAATTCCTTGTCTATTAGCCTTATTCCTTTGTCTACCAAGGTACTTTTAGAAATGTCCTGGTTAAAACAAGCTCACAGCTGCAGCCATGAGCTTGATATTGTTTTTTATAAGCCATCGATTGCTTTTCTTTTTTTTTTTTTCACAAAGAATTTTATTGGATATATAGAGAGAGTGTATACAATACGAATATCACAATGTGTTGTTAAGGTTGACAGGCGCATGCACAATAGGTTGCAATATAATTGCTGACAAATCACAGAGTATAGCAGTCGGAATAGAAGAACAGTAAGGCCCCTTTCACACTTGTGCGATTTAAAAGTCATGCAAATTTACCTGTGATTATGCTGCTGCAATTTTGAAGCAATGCCTATGTCTTTGGACCTCAAAACACATTAAAATCGGCCAAAAGTAGTGCAGGGACTCCTTTGAAGTCATTGTGACTTGAAGTCGTACAGATAGAAACGGTACTCATTGGAAATCATGGAGAATGACTTATCATGGGACTTTGCAGTCCCAAATCGCAGGACAGGTCGAACAAGTGTGAAAAGGCCTAAATCAAGAAAATCGTACAAACACTAATAATTGTCAAATAGGAAGAAGTGCAATACATTTATATCTGGAGGCAGGTATATTTTACACCTATTACATATGGTTTGTAGAGTTCTGTAATATCCGTATAATATATATGGGCAGATAGACCAGAAGGAATCCGAGATTAGAGAAGAGAGAGAAGGCGGTAAAGATAGAAAGAAAAAGAAAAAAAAAGACGGTGGGATAAGAGGGAAATGGGGAAAAAAGGAGAGGGGGGATGGATCAAAAGGATAAAGTGTTAGCAGGGTGTTGGTATGTCAAAAGCTATACCTATACCCGCTCCCCTCTCTCTGTCTGAGGCCCAAGTTGGGTGGGATCCAACCTCAACAGAAACGTATGGGTCAATAAGGTATCTTAAGAGTCTTAGTATTTAAAGCGCTCAGTAGTTTTGAGGGGAGTCCAACATGACCATGGTTTCGTAAATATTTGTATTCGTTCTTGAGAGATGTAAAGGAGTTTTTCCATCTCCTCTATCTTAGAGAATCTGGTGAACCATTCTCTAATCATTGAAGTATGTGTCGATTAACTTATATTTTCACAATATTATGGACTTACAGATTTGATTTATCTTCATTTTTATTTTTATTCTTCTGTTTTATGCATAATTTATTGTATGTACTGTATATTAATTTGGCGCTGCACACCTTTTTAATTTTATATATGTACAATTTTGTATGTCAAGTTGTAGTGCTGGCAGCTTGTTTTCCATTTTATAGATTCTATATAATTTTATTAAAGGATATCGCATGTGATATTTGGGTCATGTGACACATTTACCTCAAATATTGCACCCAATATGGAAAATGTTGAATCACTATAAGTGTATGCAGTATTTACCAGAAAAATAAGAAATGAACAGTAAATACCACTTAAACCTGTCTATAAGTCAATTCACCAAAAAATGTAATATATTAGTTAAATAAATAATGTTCTAACCATGCCCTATTTAATGAATGTATTACATTTTGCAAGCATTTGTCATGGAGCCAGTATCCACCAGCATGCTTAACAACTATTGAATAGCTGGTTGTCAGGGAGGCTGCACCCGTCAGCATACTTAACAACCATTAAATAGCTTATTTCTAAGAAGCTGGCCTTAACAACCAGTGATTCTTTTGCTGTCAGCAGAATGTAAACAGAAGAGCTGACAGTGAAAAATGATAAGGAAAAACAAACAAACCAATATGCGGCTACCCCCCCCCCCATTCCATACAATGCCAAGGATAAAAATAAATGCCGTGAGTCCCCCCCCCCCCAAAAAAAAAACAAAAAACAAAACATACCAGACCCTTATCACAGCATGTGGCCCAGCTGGTCAGGAAAAGTGAAAAGATTGTTGGCCACATGCCCTCAACATGGTAAAGGTGCTTGTGCCCATGTTGATGAGGACAAGGGCCTCTTCCCCAAAACCCTGGCCCGGTGGTTGTGGTGTTGTAAGGAGGGGATGTATGGGAATCTGGAGGCCCTCTTTAGCATCTTTAGCAAGGGAGCCCACAGATCCTGGCCTCCTACTTAGATGAATGAATAGGGTTACCTAGCACCCCTACTCATTCACCCAAAAAATTACATAAAAATAGCACACAGTTGTTGACAAGTACTTTATTAAAAAAAAAAAAATGTCCCCAATGAAGATTCATCGTCAATCACAATGAACACTGCCCGCTGAAAAAAAAAAGGCGGTTGCTGACATGTCAGCATCCGGCGCTTGGCTCCTGCTGACTGACAGGCCTCTACCCCTATCACTTAAGTAAATGAGGGGGTTGGGGTCAAAGACATTACAATGGGCAGGGCCACTCGGTGATATAATTTACCACACAGGGACACATGGGGGGGAAGATTTCTTTACATTGTTTTTTATAAAGGATTTGTCAAAAACTGTGTGCTATTTTCATTTGCATTTTTTTGGTGAATGAGTAGGGGTACTATATACCACACACTCATTCGCATGGGGGAGGGGGAGCAGTGGGATCTGGGAGCCCTCTTGTGAGGGGGGCTCCCAAATTCCAATGTTACCTCCCCCCACCCCCACAACTGTCAGGCATGGGTGTGGGAAAGAGGCCCATATGGGGACAAGAGGCTTTGCCAGGCTGCCCACAAACCTGAGCAAAGCCCCCTCCAATGTTGAGGGCATGTGGCCTGGCATGGTTCAGGAGGGGATGCACACTTGTCCAGATATGGGCCTTGAGGTGTATCTTGTCCTAGGGATCTGACTTTCTCCTGGTGACCCCCCACCCCTCTGGATACGTGAGTACTTCACTGCTTGACTTGTTCCTGCCCTGCAACCCACAGCACTGCTCTGTTGAGGTAGTGGCTCAAGTGATCCATCCAATCACTCATCCATCCCTGTTGGGAGTGAAGTTTTCAACAGTGCATCTCAATATGTGTTCCACCCTGAATTTGGGTCTGGATATGTGAGTACTTAACTGCATGAGTTGCCTCCGCTTTGCAACATACAGCATTTTTCTGTAGAGGGGGTTGTTCGTTCATCCATCCAGCTACTCATCCATCCCTGATGGGGGTGAAGTTTCTTTTGCTTTAAACGGTGCACCTTAATATGAATATGTAAAAAAAATATACAGAGTATATTACACACGCCAAAGGAGGGAAATTTATGTAAATGTATAAGGACCTAGTATAGGTATTTGATATTATAAAAAAATATATATGAGGTGAAAGTGAGTTATATAAGTAATATTAATGCAGCTGCTATATTAAAGTGCAAGTGCTAGTAGTGAAATTGTGGTAATCACAAGAGTGTGGTTACCTATAGCGCTTGCAAAAGTATATCACCCTAAATAATAAATTGGTATCTCAACATATGTGACAATAAATATAATAAATTATTAATTAATATTGTGCTTCACCCGCAGCGGAGTGGTACTGCAGAGGGACAGGTTTATTTTTCCAGGAGGGAACATACCCGGACCTGGAGAGGGTCTTTTCAAGCACGATTGGTCCTAATGCCGTAAGGCATATAGGACCCATGCTGTCTGGTGAGTTTGAAATGTATCTATTTCCACGGTGAATTTCAGATTTGTATGAAGCACAATATTAATTAATAATTTATTATATTTATTGTCACATATGTTGAGATACCAATTTATTATTTAGGGTGATATACTTTTGCAAGCGCTATAGGTAACCACACTCTTGTGATTACCACAATTTCACCTTAATATGAATGTCACCTGATTAGGATTCCAGTTGGTCCATATCCAAGGGAATGATTATTTATTGTTTTGTCATTGTTCATTAACACTGACCAGATCATCAGCAAAAGATAAGTATGGATGTTTTCGGTGTGTTTGTACAGCTGATACACAGCTGACACAACCGAAGTTACCTGCAGCTTGCCGCAGCCAGTTCCGCCTAATTTAATCTGTTTCTGTGTATCACTTTATTATGTGACATTTGGTGCTTGAATGTGCTTGGGTTAGGTGCTTTCTAGTGACAACGTTGTCTTTTACCCTTTTTGTTTAGTCTGCTCTTGCAATGAATTTTTGATGTCTGTTTATTTTACCATGTTTTGCAACAATAAAGTATCAATTTTTGGTTATATACCATGGTTTGCTATGTCCCCTTCCTCCTCAATAGAACTTCTTTTTCTTTGGGGCTATCCCCTTCCTTTTTCGATACACACTGGTCCTTTTTTTTTTTTTATGGCATGAGGTTCATCCCAAAATCCATGCTAAATCCAAAGAGCCTGATATGGATTGGGGTGGGGAAAGCACATGCTGTTTTTTTTTTTTTTTTTTCATTTTTTTACTGTCACCTGTCAGCAAGGAAATTGTTAAGATGCCAGCTTCTGACTCCTTAACAGCCAGCAGTTGAACTGTCTCATGCTAAATGTTTCACTTCACGCTGCAGTTGGTGGTCTGAACTGCATTAAACTAACATGCAGAAATCCTTATTAAATACCCCCACCCATCCCCTTAACCCCTTTTCCCCCTTAACCATAAGCTCCTTTGAGCCACGGAATGGAGGAGATCTGTATTGTATCACTTAATGCTAAGGGTCTCAATATCGCAGAGAAATGGAGATTCCTTTCAAATGACCTGAAAAGAAAAAAGCAACTCTTCAACTTATAGAGTTATTAAGGGATATTTATTAGAGTAATTAAGGGATATTTCCCTTTTCTCTACCTTAGCTTCACCAAACCCTAATATCCAGGGTCATTCCCTGCACATTAATCAACTTGCTTAGTGAGGAAGAGGGTAGATTTATCTTTCTTACAGGGCTGATCAGCACCTCTAAAGTGACTGTAGGAATGATTTACTCCCCTAACTCCAAACATGATTGCTTTCTAAAAATGATACTAGTCAAACTCACATCTTTTACAAAAGGGATCCTTATAGTAGGAGGGTTCTTTAACTTCCTATTAGAACCCAAACATGACACCTCACTGGGCACTTCCTCTATCACCTATAGTTTGGGTAAGCATGTCGCTTAAGCGTAACTGATTTACATTTGGCACCTGCAACATCCCGATACAATACTATACCCTTTTCTCATCACCCCACAAAAGTTTATTCCTAAATAGACTTCTTTTTGGTTGAACACCAATACTTTCCCCTGACGTCAGCACTCAAGATAGGGAATATCACCTGGTCAGACCATGCTCTCGTCTCACTTAAGGTCACTCTCCCCAACAACAGTACACCTCGAATATGGCAATGGAACTTGAGAGTTTTCTCTGTGATCCTCAGATCTTAATAGAAGTAACACAAAAATTATACTTTTACTTTCAAACCAATTACACACCCCATAAATACCCCATGGTAATGCGAGTGGTTATTTTGATTTTGATTGGTTCTGATTAAACACAGCACACGGATTAAACTTGAACAAGAGGCCAAACTCTCCAGCCTACTTGAGGAGAAACATATCTAGAGATCAAACACAAATCCCAAATAATGATGAAAACTGAAGCTGAACAGATTGCCCTTTGTCAATTTGACATAAAGCCAAGGCGGGTCTTGTCTGCTGTCACTGAGGCTTTTATGAGCACAGTAATGAATGCGGTTGTCTCTTTGCCAAAACCTTCAGGATCAATGTTCATTCTCTTTTGTGCACTACATAACTACACCTATGGGCAGTAAAGTCCAACATCCCAAGAACATTTCAAGTGTTTTTGGAGGCTTTTATTCCACTCATTACAATTTCCACTCTCCATGTTACATTAACACTCCAAGCTGGACCCATGGCTACAGCAGTTGGTGGACATGCCAATGTCAGCAGATAAGATTTAAGCAGCAATTAGCTATGAAAAAATGGTGAGCCCCCCAAACCAGATGGTTTTACAGCAGCTACCCCTATTAAATGTTGATCTTCAATTATGCATTTTGATTTTTACCAACTGCTTGATCGTTTACCTTACTAGCTTAGTTCACCTAGAATATGTAGGCTTTATTTCAACACGTGAAGCCATTGGAAACACTATCAAGGTTCTAAACCTGTCTTTTAATAGCCACGCATGCTGAAAAAGCATTTTACTGGATGATCTGGAAGTTTATTTCATGAGTGTTGAAAAACATAGTCATAATAGAACGAATGCTTCAATGGGTCGACAATATTTATTCCAACACTTCAGCTTTGGACAAGGTGAACAGCGTCTTTTCAGACTGATGATGGAACTAGACAGGGATGCCCACTGTCTCCACTTCTTTTTGTTCTAACATTAGAGCCCCTTCCTGTGTAGAGTCGGGCACAATCCCAACATTTCAGTCTTAAAGGTTGGACACAGACAAAGCAAAATGCTAGCCTATGCTGATTTATTATTCTAACTTACAAACTCCTCCATATCCCTCCCAAAGCGGTTACAGGAGTTTGAACTTTATGAAGAACTCTCCCATTTGAACATTATTCCTCCAAATCTGAAGCCATGGTGTGACCATACCATACACTTTAATTCACCAACTACAGCAAAACTTTAAATTTAACCACTTCCTACCCGACATATAGCAGAATGAGGACTGCAAAGTGTTAAAGTTATCCTGACTAGGAGTCATATGATGTCCAGCAGGATAAGCCACTCACGCGTGCCCATGAGGGCGCGCAAAGTGGCAATCGGTGGTGCGTGTGTCGCTCTGACACACTCTGTGTCCAATCACAGCTGGTCACATCATAAACAGGAAATGCCATTTATAGACTTTCCTCAGTTTGCGCTGACAAGGCGTGAGTAGAGGAGAGCTAAAAAGAACAAAGAAAGACCCCTGCGCTATCAGATGGAACGGTAAAGAACAAAGTGATAGCTGCAGCTGCCTAGTCAGCCTTGCCAAAGTAAGAAAGAAATAAAGTAAATATAAAGATGTGTGGAGCTGCGCTGATCCAAATAATGGTGTCTTCAAAACATACGGTAGGGGTATTATAATAACTGATTCAATCAAATACTGTAAATCAAATGTGAAAATCCAAACAATTGTGCATATTCATAAATACCCAATACATAAGTGCAAATAAATAATATAAAATGTTGTGCACTAAAACCAAAGTGATAAAAGTAAATGGTGCATAATTAATTCTAAAATGAGCAAATCCATTCCTATCATAAGAAGTCCATCATGGTGAGTAGTGTGATAAATACACACGGGTAACAGTAAACACTCAATGGTGTAGAAAATGAATAAGATAAAACTCCAGCACCGGATGGTTAAGGAGAAATAAAGTCACTCTTCTGGGTGTACTACCCCCTTACCTCACTGCTGTAAGGTAACAGCATGAAGTAAACCACTGGCAGTCATGAAGTAAATTCTGGATGTAATGTAGGGAATCCTAATGTTTCCAACTCAAGCATAGCAACATAGAGGAACAAAAGAATCTGTATAGTGTAGTAGTTTACACAATTTATTTGGACATATGTAGTGTAACTCACATTTAGGTAGATCAAAGTCAACAGAAACACTCCGTGATGTGTTGCCCGAGTAATCAGCCGGCCGCATTTCCTGGTTTGCCTATCACCTGACGTCCCGGCGTGTATCATAACGGTCATGTGACTTCTTCCCTGTGGAAGTCAGGGACTGACCTAAACTCCTCATCGTTCATTTCTAGAGTCAGAACACTACTTACCAAGTGTCAGACTGGGATGTTCTTGTTATTCAACTGTTGCCATATTATTAAGATGACAATTTTGCCTAAGTTCCATAATTTCATTCTGGCATTGTTGATTCACATCCCAGCATGCTACTATCCTCTATTGAGATAAGTAGTTTGACCCACCATGTTAAGTCACTGCCCCTTGTTCCATTTCGACTATGTCCTTAGCTTAAAGGGGTCATTTCAGGAAATGGGGCTACTCCACATTCTTTCCTTGGCTCCAAGGACAGATGGAAGGCCTTACACTAGATTATCACTCTTGATCCTGCTCAATCCTGTAGGACCCTCATGGTAAAACAGATTTACCGTACTTTCTGTTGGCTTGGCTGGACCCCTCTGGTTGCCCCTACTCCTCAGAGACTGTTTGTGTCAGTCATTTGTCACTTTAGTATCTTATTAGAGTCTGGGTTGGTACATAGATTTTAAGTTCTGTAGCCGACCAGTGCAAGTCCGTTTACTTCACCTCTATCATCCTGACTGTCTTGAAAAATTTAGACAGATCCTGCTTTATTTCATCTCATTTTTACACAAATGCTTACTGGTCTCTCTGCATTGCAACACTCCCTGTTAAAGTATTAATCATTATCACCGACAGTACTTTGACTAACATAGTCCTCACACTAAAACCAGGTCGCGCAATGTTGTCTATGGGGCCCAAGCGGGTTAGGTGGCGCCTATTCTTACATGTTTATGTCACTGTGCTTTGTCCATATTGTTATATAGTTATCTGTTTTCTAGGAGGAAGTTACTGCAGTCTCCTCCCTGACTCATCCTTTGCGGGTAACCTTCCCCTGGTTTGAGGGGGAGATCACCATTTTGGGATAGTGTACCATTCTTTCCATTTTGTTTTTAGTATTTTCTGAATTTCCCTTTATCCATTTGCACTTTATTATCTGGTTGTTTTGCTTCCTTTCCTGCATCCCCTCCTCTTCCATCCTTACTCTATCTCTGGGGTCCTGGGCTGCCCTCTTGTCATCAGTGGCTGTTATCATGCTATTCCTTACACCATTTCCATGGCATCTGTAAATGTATTGACACTTAATGTGAAGGGGCTAAGAGAATTAAAACATTCCGGTCCTTTGCAGCTATGGAGGCTGATGTAGTCTGTCTCCTGGAGACCCATTACTCATCCCAGGCCAGAACTGAATAGCTTTAGCCTCCTTTATACTGTGCGAGGGTACATATTAGGCATACAGGGGTATTAATAGCGCTCCATCGCATGGTGCCATTTACGCTGCACTCGGTAATCAGAGACCCTAAAGGCCATTATCTCTTTCTTGTGGGTCATCTCCAGGACACGAAGGTTTCAATAGTCTCCTTTTATCCCCCAACTCCACCCAACTTCCTTTTTTTTTCCTCACCTGCTTTGAGTAGTTAAAACCCACAAACATGGTACCCTGTTAATGGAACGAACTCCAATTAAGTACTCTACCTTTTTTTTTTTTCAGAAAAATTCTCTTTCTTTCAATCCTCTGCTTTATTTAGGACACTACTATCCAGACACTCCGAGCCCATCTCTGTCTAATAGATGCATGGAGGGAGAAATATCCAGTTCGGTGACACTATACATTCTACTCACATTCATACAAAGTCTTTTTACTCATATATTATATGTTCCTACCTTCAACTTCCTGTCTCTCATGCTAGGCCCTGACATTTTCCCAATTCCCTGGTTCAGTCACTGCACAGTGAGTTTCACACTCCCCTTCTTGCTCTCAAAGGCACTTGGAAAATTAATGAGTCCCTCCTATCTATTTCAGCTTATTGTCAAGATATACAAATAGCCCTCAGGAAGAACATTGCATTTAATCAAACTCCAGATATCTCAGCTACTTATTTGTGGGAAACCCATAAACTAGTAAAATGGGGCACATGAATTCAAGTTGCATGCTGCCTATAATACTGCTTATAGTTGCTGCAGTGAGAAATGAATTATGAAGCCATTCGCCTATGCTTTAAATCCCAGCTGATGATAATGAATAGATGGGAATTGGAAAAAACAGGATAGAACTCAATATTTTGCAAGCAGAATCCTCAGAGTAAATTTTGTGCTGTTCCAATCACAAATACTACATGAAAGCCAATATAAGTGACTCTGTGCTAGTATCCTGACTCTACAACCTTGATCGGGCTCATAAAGTAATTCTCTTAAATTATTATATAAGTAACCCTTTTAAGGTTCAGGGAGAATTTTGCAAAAACCTTTCAAAATGTTATGGAGAACCGAGTGCCTTTTATAGAGAACAGGCCAGAACAACCACCTGTGTGAAGGTATCTCCCTCCCAACATCTTCTGCGAAGGGGGACAGCCATGAATGTCCCATTTCCTTAAAAGTACTGCAAGCCAGTAAATCCTTGAAACCCCATAAAAAACTTGCCCTGACAGCTTTCCTGCCATATATTATAAGAAGTTCCTGGAATTCCTGTTTTCGAAAACTTGAAACATGCAGAAAATTACAACTATAAGAAGGGACTATTCTGCTGCTAACAGTGTGATGAACTGAAAATGGAAGTAAAGACATTTGATACTTCATGTTGAACATTCTTGTGCTGCTCAGCATGCAGCCGCTGGTTACCATGGGACTCAAAGCTTTTCCTTTTTAGTCCAGCAAATAAAAACATGCTGCAAGAGATTTTAAGGTTAGTATACAGGAAAGAGATTCACTTGAGGGCATATTTATGAATATCCTGCAAATCTAAGCACATTCACTTGCCTATATTAGGCTGCATTTACCAGGTGCTTACTGACATTCATTGTGTAGATTTTAGATTTGTGGAGGCTACCGATGCCAATGAATAAGGATTTTTAGAATATAATCCCTGTTTGCAAGTCACTGCTTGTTCAGCCAGTGTGTGCAGTGGTGAACAAATGGTAGAAAATGTAGCACGACCTCCAAAGGAATTACTGGTAAATCATTGATAAAATAGGTAAATTGCCATCTACACATAGTGAATGTGCAATACAGTTGGAGATTGGCAGTAGGCTGTGCTCATCGTGTGCTTTCCATGGTTTGATTTTCATTTGTGTACCTTTTTTAACAAGAAGCATATCATCCACCTAGTGTGTACAAAAATAAAAGTCATGCTAAAACAGTTGAGATAAAGCATTGCAAAATAAGAATTAATAAAAATACATAAACTTCCTTTACCAGGGTTACCCCTGAAAATGTTTAATCATATTGTATTACCCACATTTTAACTGTTATAAATTAATTTCCATGTGGATATAAACTGATGTTACAAAATGTATAATCACAATGCAAAATGTATTTTCCCATGCTACTAAACATTCAAAACATAGTGAATTAATACATTGCTTTTTTCGTCAAAGTAACAGCATTTCTAGTGTAGTACTTTTTCTTTGCATCTTTTGTCAGAAATTGTAATAAATATTTTCAAAAAAGTACTGGTATGTCTGAGTTTTTTTTTTGGGGATGAACTGCTGTATGTTCTTTTACAACCCTGTTTTGTAGATTAGTAAGGCTTCCTGAAACCCAGTCAGTATTTTTTATTTTGTTTTAAAGGGTTCACTAAAAACTTTGTTATAGTGAAAACCTAGAAATGTTATTTGTGCCTAAAATGTACCCTTTGTCTGGAATTCCCCCTGATAATAGCACTGTAGTTCCAGGTATGTAAGGATGCATAGTTCTATATATCTGCAGTTTGGGATCTATGGCATTGCACTTCTAAATGCAAAACTTATATGATTTTAGGGTAAAATTTGGAAATGTCAATATTTTAATGCAAATAGTAGATCTAGTCTCACAGGGAAGGCCCTGTGGGAGAGGACAGTGGGGATTTTAATGTGCTCAAAAACATAAATTAAGTAAGAAACAAATTATAAAAAATATATATAAATTTTATTAACCGCTTGCCGACCGCCGCACGACTATTTACTGCGGCGGTCAGCCCCTCACAGGCAAAGTGACATAGTACTACGTCGCTAGCCTGTGAGGGTCTAGGGAACGAGCGCGCCGCCGGAGGCACTCTCCCGCTCCCGCACGGTCACGGACCCCCCTGCGCGTGTGACCGGCGGACCCGATGTCCTCCGGTCACTCGTGATCGTCCGTTCGAGCAGGAGAAAGGCAGGCGGCTAATGTAAACAAGCCGCCTGTCATTCTCCCCTGTGTAGGAATAGTGATCATACGGTTCTACTATGTAGGACCGTTGATCACTGTTCCTACAGCTCAAGCCACAGCCAATCACAATTAGAATCACGCCCCTAGGGACACACATAACCCCTCCCTCTCAAAAAAGTTAACCCCTTCACTGCCAGTGTCATTTTACAGTAACAGTGCATATGTATAGCACTGATTACTGTAGTAATGTCACTGGTAACCCCAAAAGTGTCAAAAATGTCAGTCAAGGGTCCGATCTGTCTGCCGCAATGTCTCAGTACCGCAAAAAAAATCGAAGATCGCTGCCATTACGCGTTAAAAAAGAAAACAACAAAAATGACAAAAATCTTTCCCTTTGTTAGTAAACGCGATAACTTTTGCGCAAACCAATCAAAATACGCTTTTTGCGATTTTTTTTTTTTTTTTTTTTTTTACCAATCATATGTAGCATAAAGCAAATTGGCCGAAAATGTTAAACAATTTTGATTTTTACATTTTTTGGGGGGAATTTCATATAAAAAAATGTGAAAAATATTGTTATTTTTGCAAAACTGACGCTCTTTTTTTGTTTATAGCGCATGATCAAAAAATCGCACAGGTGATCAAATACCACCAAAAGAAAGCTCTGTTTGTAGGAAAAAAAGGACGTCAAATTCGTTTAAGTACATCATCGCACAACTGCGCAATTGTCCGTTAAAGTCACGCAGTGCCGAATCGCAAAATAGGCCCTGGTCAGGAAGGGGGTAAAATCTTCCGGGGCTTAAGTGGTTAAAGACAATATGATAAAACCAACACATAAAGATACAATATCTAAAGGGTGTACAGTATTGAAGCACATCCTACAATGTAATTAATTTACGCTTTTCACTCATAATTCTGGTTTCTACAGGACTCAGATGTGTGGCAAACTTTCTCAAAGAGTATAAATACACCCTTAATAAAAACACCAAAATATAATTTGTCGGCCAAGTCACGAAACCTATAATGGTATACTCAAAGATATAGAATATGTATACACAGGAAGAGTGAAAATGCCACAGGGTTAGAAAAAAACATTTAAATATCAAATATCACCTATGGCTTAAGCCACATGTCCAATCAAAGGAAAAGATAAATGTCATTACACAGGAGAGCAGCACTGTCGATCCATCGCATTGTTCGATGTGCTGCAATACACCTTTTAGATATTGTATATTTATGTGTTGGTTTTATCATATTGTCTTTAATAAAATTTATATATATCTTTATAATTGGTTTCTTAATTTATGTTTTTTAGCACATTAAAATTCCCACCGCCCTCGCCCACAGGGCGTTTCCTGTGAGACTAGGTCTACTATTTGCATTTAATTTAAAGGGGATTGTGGTAGTACTCTTTCCAAGATAATTGCTCTCCACTCAATTTCCATCAGTATTGTCATGCTCACTGTTCTTGCTGAAGACTCAAAACGCTGTGTCTACCAAGATGGCTTCCTTCACACAAAGACATGATGCAGTACAAGGCATGGTAAGTCAGTGACCAGGAAATAATCATCTGTAGGGAAATTGCCTTTTTTGGGCTCAGCTTCTATGGTTTAAAGAGGACATGAGCTGTGAAAGCTGTGGCCAAAAAAATCAAGCAGAGGCCAAAGGACTAGTCACTTTTGTTGCATATAGGCTCCCTATAGCTGAATTTCCCCTTATTAGTGACTTGCCATGCCTTGTTCCACACTGTTTCCTATTTAAAGGCAGCTATCTTTGTGAAGGAGCAGCACTTCACTTCCTCATGTCTAAGCTTACCCTCTGGTGAAAAGTGATCTGATGACTGGTGGGGTGATGATCAAGATGCAGCAAGAGTAAAATAGTCAAATAAAATGATAATTCTACAACTCCACAAGACTCTGGTCCCTCTGCATCTTGAGAATCCTGCCCAGTTATGGGCACCAGTACCTGTTTAAGAAATGCTGCACCACCAAATTGAAGACATGTGCCAAGTATAGAACTTTTGTCAACATTCCGAGTCGAAGGGTGGACAGAAGGTTATGGCCATTTTTGCACACCACCATTCCTGGCTCAAGCTCCCATAGGGTGAACCACCTCTGGGCCTCCTCCTGCAGAGCTGAAAGAATCTCTACCCCGGTGTGGCTCCTGCCGCCTAGACAGACCAGCTGAAGCACTGCATGGCATCTTTACCCAGACTCGTTGAATGGCTCCTTGAATGCTTAGGGGGTACTGGTGGTTCATAGGACAATTCAGCAGAAGAAGACATGGAGGAGGAGTGGGCGGAGCTGACAGATCTCGCATCATCACCACCAGCTTTATGGAGATGAGGCTGCAAAACAAGCTCCAGCACTGAGCCCTGTCCTGCATCCTTCCTAGCTGCAGCAGAGTTACTCAGTGTGCTGTGAAGGAAATACATTTTCTCTGACCATGCTTGCTGGACCACGTGTCAGCGGTAATGTGGACCTTGCGGCTGACTGACTTGCCCAATGATGCCAAAACATTGCCTTCCACGTGATGGTACAGAGCTGGAAAGGCCTTACGTGCAAAGAAATAGCGACTGGGAACCTGTCATTGTGGTACAGCACATTCTTCAAATTCACGGAAGGGGGCAGAATCCACCAGACAGAAAGGCAGGAGTTGTAAAGCCAGCAATTTGTACTAGCTAGAATTGAGATGCCGGGCATGTGGGGGGCAGGGAGTGTAATTTTTTCTCTGCAGCAGCTGGGGTAGAGAAATGTGCCTGCTATACTCTACAGCTAGTGGTGTGCTGCTGGCAAACATGTTGCAAGGACCTGTGACACCCTTTGCTATATCATCATCCCTGTCAATGGAGGCTACTGAGAAGTCATGAGATATAGTGGGGGTAGACAAGAAAGGTGATGAGTGAGGAGAAGAGGAATTGTGTCCCTTGTGTGTGACTTTTAGGTGCTCTTGCCAATAGGCTGAGTGGTGATGGTTAAATGCCTTGTCAAGCATGTGGTGCCCAAATGCCTGGTATTTTTAGCAAGCTTGATCTGCTTGTGGAAAAGATTGCAAATTGTAACAGTGCAATTGGCTGCACACGTGCTAAAAAAAGCCCACACAGCTGAGCTGTGGAAAGTGGGCTGGGAGATTACAGCTCCACAATCTGATGGAATAAGGTGGCTGATTTCTACTCTCTCATGATGGCTGACTCTGGAGGACATCCTGCCTCATTTGGGTTGTTTCTCCCACTCACTTTCCTCCTTTGCTTTATCTGGCACCGAAGTCGCCTCAATGACCTTATCATTATCATCACCTCCATCATGATCATCACTGGAGCCAACTTGGCAATATGCTGCAGGTGGGGGAACATGACTGCCAATGTGTTGTTTATCAGTGTTCTACCCTCCTCTGTAGGCTCATGTTCCTCCCTTCCTCAAGAAGCAAGTGGCTTATGCTGTGTTCAAAACAATCAGTTGACTCCTCTATGTATGATGCTGGAGCTATTGCAAGAGTAGCTGTGGATAAGGAGGCAGAATAAGCCGCTCTGGCAGCTGCTATGGAATGCACACTAGTGTCAGCTTGGGTCATGGAGGATGAGGATGGTTTAGTAAACCAGTCCACCACCTCCTTTGCATGTTGTGGCAGGATAGCATGGGCAACATCACTAAACAGAGACAAATGTGCCCTGCCTAAGGGCAGACCACATCCACCTTTTGCCTGTGGACACAGATACTGCTGGCTCCCTCATAGTGGCATGGAAAAGTCTGCCTCTCCTTGTTGGGCTCCCAGGCATGATAGGGAGGGGGGATATAGATCCGCGCTTAGGATACAGAATTCAGTCTATAGCTAATAAATAATAAATATGGCTGCTGCCTACCTCTAAACTGTTCACAAAAGTGTTCAGTAAAAAATTAGGAAATTGGAGAGATGAATGGCGCTGCCAAAGATAGGTATAAGGAAGGAAGAAAACCTCTTAGGGTATACGTATATATCTAGGTCAAACCAAAAGGGACCTAATATATGTAGGATAGATATAATATATACACTCTAAAACATAATATATCGAAATGCAAACTGTGCATATATAGACAAGATGAATATAAAAAAATATATATATAAATATAAATAAATGCTAATGAGTGACTGTGGGTGTTATACAAATAAAGTGCAAAAATAAATAAAGTGCCTGAGTGTCTCAGTGAGATGAAATAACACAGTGCAAATAAGCCAACAAGAGTAGATATAAAGTGCTGACGTGCCTATATATATAGATATCTATATATATATATATATATACATAAATTATATATATAAAAACCACTAAAGGTGGCCTGATGACCAGTGAAGGATATTGGAGCCATACTCTATTTATAATACAGGCCCATTACCCCTGTAGGGGTTCCTACATCTGGTAAGTGCGGTCCTGGGAGAGTTGGGAGCACCTTTACCCACCACACCGGCCACACTTAAAGAAGCACTGGAAATATACGACACCGGCCACACTTAAAGAAGCACTGGAAATATACGAATCACCCCTGCTGAGAAGTCGCACTGAAGCACCTTTCCTTGTTCATGCGATTTGGGACTATTATATTTAAAATCACACACCACCCTGCACTGGGATTTTTCTGTTGTGCGATTTGAACAAATTTTTTAGTTTTGAAATTGTATACCTCACACTTTTTTTATAAATTTTTCACTTTTTGCAATTTTGCGATTCGTTATCGCATGTCATTTTAGATTATCATTTTATTTATTTATTACCTCAGTGTGGATACCAATTTTTTATAAATATTCACATCCACCTTTAGTGGTTTTTATATATATAATTTATATATATATATGCACGTCAGCACTTAATATCTGCACTTGTTGGCTTATTTGCACTGTATTATTTCATCTCACTGAGACACTTTATCACTTTATTTATTTTTGCACTTTATTCGTATAACACCCTCAGTCACTCATTAGCATACATTAATCTTTATATATATATATATATATATTTTTTATATTCATCTTGTCTATATATGCACAGTTTGCATTTCGATGTATTATGTTTAGAGTGTATATATTATATCTATCCTACATATATTAGGTCCCTTTTGGTTTGACCTAGATACATATACCCTAAGAGGTTTTCTTCCTTCCTTATACCTATCTTTGGCAGCGCCATTCACCTCTCTAATTTCCTCATGAAAGGGAGGGGGGCTTATTACTCAAATTGAATAGAAATTGGGAAATGTGAGATTGGATGCACTTTATAGAATGAAAAGGGGTGTTCATCTTCATCCAATTAGGGCCCTAGAATGCACTGTGAAGTGCACAGTCCATAGTGGGGTGCTAGGCAGGTGAATATCCTGTCAAGCGCTTGCAGATTTTGGTGTTTACCGAACAGACAATGTTCGGGCCAAACATTTGCTCAGCTCAAACGGGTTACCCATCTCTACTTAATGCACAGGAATTTCCCTAATTTCAAGAGGAATGCAATAAAAAAGGTAAATATTTTAGAGGTTGCTGTGGTATAATTAAAATGTTAAATGTCCCTATTGTGTACCTGGTAGCAGAGCCTTATATTATTGAGGAAAGCCTCTCTGACTCGAGGCTGCTGATAGTGAAGACAGGAGGTGCAGGAGTACAGAGTGGCAAAAGTGCCTGTAAATCTTGCTAGCATCAGGACAAGTATCCACGCTGGGCAGCTGAAGTCATCAGAAGGCTCCAGTAACCAGGCGAACAACAACAAATATGGGGCTGAATCATTGTCAAATAAACTTGCCAGTGTCTAAGCCATTGTAATGATGTCCTGCAATAAACCAAAAATACAGCATAAAATACAAAAAATCCAGGAATAGACTCCAACTGGTGACCAAGCGGTTAATGAGCAGAGACTAGCGGGTAGTGACAAATATTTAATGAAAAATATAGTGCATGATATAATGCATAGTATATGACCGTAAAGTAAAGCAGGTTACCCCCTCCCTCCCCATAAAACACATGCCATTAAATGTTCGTCTGGATCAAAAGCTCAGAAGTCTGGCCAGCTGAATAATGAAGTAACCTGAAACCGTGAATGCAGCTTATGCAGATCCTGGGATTGTTGCAACAATATTTTGTATCATTTTGTATAATTTTCTAAGTCCTGATTAAACAAATCTGTTGAGTGGAAAAAATGTAACAATCTCCCTTATAAATTTCCTGCAGGCAGTGCTCAGTCCAGGCAGTTCAGGTGTATTAAAAGCATAAATAGACAGCGCTAACAGGTGACAAAATGTAAATGAATTATAAATATATATAAATGTGCTACAATAATTAATTGGTGCCCTAAAACATTGATGCTCTAAAAAATTGGTACAACCAAAAAGTGTATATATAAACAATACATATATAATAAATACTAAAGTGCTAAGATTAAGTGTCCATAATATAACCATTAAAGTGCAAAGTGATTTGTTAAGGTGCAGTCCAAAAAATGCTTCTTCAACACAAAACTAAAGTGCCAAACAGGTGCTCGAATCCATAAAAGTGCCCAAGTGCTCTTCAGGAAAAAGGCCCCCAATGGGGATGCACTCACCAGATTTTGGGTAAAAATGAGCCTTGAACATGTATAATGTTCCTTGATCGGATCACAGGATCAATGCAGCTACCCTAGCATATGAGATATCCCTCAAACGGATGGATGGATGACAAGCACCTCATAGACTGGCTCCTTAATAATTCGTCTCCTCTCTCTCTCCCATGTGTGTTTCAAATATAAAGAGAGAAGCCGTACATAGTGAAGCCCGTAATATTTATTTAAAACAGAATGGTAAGAATAGTACTCACAATGTATCTTTAAAAAATCGGCAATGAACAGCATTAAACAGCCTAGCACAGTCAATCCTCCAATTTCCGTGTCGCTGCCGGCGTGCGTTCCACGGTGGTTAACAGGAAATGACGCTGCAAAAGCTCCGCTGCCCGGAAGTGCGTCGACGCGTTTCGCCCGCCTTAATGGGCGTTATCAAAGACATCACTTCCGGTAAGGCGGCTTGTGTTTTTATACTTAATTGACTCTACTCGCAGCCAATCGAAGGAGAAAAGGGGGGTGGCATATACTCTATCTATCAACTTCCTGTTGACAGTCTACTATTAAGCGTGTCCCCACGGTGCAAATAGCAACTCGATCCGCAATATTTATTTGGGTGAATAAAATAAATTGATGAATATATGCAAATCTATCGAATATTAAAATCACCACCTCATTTCCTGTTGCCGATAACTTATTATATTGTTAAAAAACTTTAAAATTTATTACACTTCATAAAATTCATAAATACAAATCATACATATCAGCGTTATTCAAACAATCTTATTTGTTAAATAAAACAATTCAAATGAGAAGGTCGATATTTGTAACAAGAATATATATTAATATCTATTATTTACAAAATCCCGAGAAAGAATAAAAAACGAAAAAAATATATAAAAAATATAAAAAATATATAAATTATATATTAAAAAAATGTAAAAAAATTATAGAAATGAAAATAATAATAAATAAAAATTTAATAAAAAATAATAAATATAAATGAAAATAAAAATAAAAATAAAAATAAAAATAAAAATAAAAATAGAAATAAATATAAATATGATAATAAGAAAAAATAATAAAAAATAAAATAAAATAAAATAAAATAAAAGTGAAAATAATAATAAAAATAAAAATAAATAAAAATAAAAATAAAAATAAATAAAAATAAAGATAAAAATAAAGATAAAAATAAAAATGAAAATAAAAATAAAAATAAAAATAAAAATAAAAATAAATATAAATAATAAAAATAAAAATAAAAATAAAAATAAAAAATTTTTACTTCAACAATATGGGATTCAAAATAATCAAAATTATGCCTCAGCCTTAGAAGAAAAAAACAGAGAAGGGGGAAGGGGAGGAAAAGTTTTTTTACCAATTAGACAGAAAACAGTTCAGATCCAATTCTATATTGAGACCCCGGGGCTGTAAGGTCCCGAGGCGATGAATCCATTGAGTTTCATTTTTTGAGATTGCTCTCTTTAGATTACCCCCCCTCCAATGTGGTTCAACCCTATCTATACCACAAAATGCTAGCCCTCTGGGATCACTATTGTGGACCAATCTGAAATGATTGGATACGCTGTGGTGACGAAATCCCTTTTTGATGTTAGTCACATGCTCCCGTAATCTTACTCTGAGTTCTCTCGTTGTTCTACCCACGTACTGTAGCCCACATGGGCACGTCAACAGATACGTTACATGGGTAGATGAACACGTGATAAACTTGTCTATGGTATACTGTTTCCCATCGACAAGGGACCTAAATTCAGAGGTTTTGCGTTTCCTATGCCTCGAAGTTTTACATATTGCACATCTTCCACAGCTAAAATAACCGACTTGATCTAAAAATGTACATGTTTTAACTGGAGGGTTTACCACATTATGCGCCAGTTTCAATCTTAAAGTGCTTGGTTTAGTATAGACGAATTTAGGCCTTGAAGGTAAAATCGTTTTTAAAATGTCGTCCTTTAAAAGCAATGGCCAATGTTTTTTTATAATGTGTTCTACTTGTTTATATTGCCTAGTGAAACCTGTCATAAAAGCCAAACCATAGTTGTTAGAATGATTTGAATCTTTTGTTTTATCCTTCAACAGCTCTTTCCTATCAATCCTCCTGATGCTTTCTTTGGTGTTGATAAGTTCCTTGGAGTTGTAACCTTTTTCTTCAAATCTTTTTATTAACAAATTGGCTTGCTGATCGTAGTCTTCTTCCCGGTCACAGTTCCGTCTTACTCTGAGCAGTTGGCTCTTAGGCACAGAGCTAAGCCACTTGGGGTGATGGCAACTCCCCGTTGGAATATAACCATTTCTATCAACATCTTTGAAATAGGTCCGTGTAAAAAGTTTTCCTTCAAATTTAAAAATCTCCAGATCTAAAAAGTGGATGGATTGGTTTCCTATATTTTCAGAGAAGGAAATGCCATATTTATTTCTTCCCATGGACTCCAAGAAAGCCCTGAGAGAGTCATGGTTCCCATTCCACACCATAATTATATCGTCTATATATCTGTAGTAGAGTTTCAGATGAGCTGATTGACTTTTAAGGATGGTCTCTTCTTCCCACTTCCTCATAAAGATGTTGGCTATGGATGGCGCATACTTTGCCCCCATAGCCACACCCCTTTTTTGCCTGTAGAATTTCTTATTGTGCCAGAAGAAGTTGTGGCTCATGGCTAAATCAAGGGCCTGAAGCAAGAATTCTTTCTGTTTTTTCTTTATCTGGGTTGTATCAAGGACCCATTTAGCAGCCTCCAATGCATGTGTTTGCTGTATATTCGTGTACAGTGAGTTCACGTCTACACTCACAAGCAAATCATCTTCTTCAATTTCCAACCCATTAAGGATCCCCATTAGGTGTTTGCTGTCCCTCAAGTAGGCCTTCCCTTGCTGGGCCAACGGTTGGAAAAAACAATCCAGATATTCACCTACCCGGGAGAACAAGGAGTCAACTCCGCTTACTATAGGTCTCCCAGGGGGTTTTTTGTTGTTTTTGTGAATTTTTGGGAGCTGGTAAATAACCGGAACCCTCGGTGCATCTGGTATTAAATATCTACTTTCTCTCTTGTTTAAAATCTCATCTTTAGTGGCTTTCTTGATCAGTTTTGTTAATTTGGCTTTGTAGAGGTTACTAGGATTCCTTCTTAACTCTTCATATGTTTCTGTATCATTAACCAACCTATCTAGTTCGTCTAGATAATCTTGTTTATTTAAAACCACCAAACCTCCTCCTTCGTCAGCAGGCCTGATTACTATATTTTTCTTGTTCTCAAGTAATTTCAGGCCTTTCTCTACATCTCTCTTTCTTCTGGAGGGGCGGGCTTTTAATTTATCCAAGTCGTTTTCTACTAAAACTTTAAAAACATCTAAAAACTGATTATTTTTGGGCTTGGGGTTAAAAACAGAATTATTTCTTAATTGCGTGTGCGCATATTCTTCCGATCTTGTGTCTCCCTTAGGAGGATTCTTTGCATAATGCTTTTTAATGTTGATCTTACGAATAAATTTTTGGAGGTCAATAAAAGTGTCGAACTTGTTGATATTTTTATCTGGCGCAAATTTAAGACCTAATGCTAAAACCTGTAATTCCTCGTTGGTAAAAGTGACATCGCTTAAGTTAAAAATTCCTTCTGTTAATTTTCTCTTTTCCTTTTTCCTCTTCCCTCCTCTGCATCCTCTGGTCTTTCGTTTTGAACCCCTCTCTCTTGTGCATACGGGGGTTCGGTGGGGAACCAAGGTCTCCAATCTTCCCTCTGTTCCTGTTGGTAATAGTTGTTGGAATTCCCCCTTCCTCTGGGGTTGAATCCTCCTCTTCCTCTCCAAGGGGGTCTCCCTGATCCCCTCCTGTGAAAATCCCCTCTTGGATAATTATTTTGGTGTGGGCCTTGATATTGTCCTCTTCCACCTCTGTATCCACCATTTTGATACCCCCGTGCACCTCCTCGTGGGCCCCTGGGATGGTATCCCTGGTTGTATCCAGGTTGGTGGTATTGTTGCACCTGTTCGTTTCTCAGGGGCTCAAATCTATTGGATGTGGGGATCTCGTATTGGGGAGTATGGGATTGTGATCTACCCCTTGATCTTCCCCGAGGGGCAGATCTGGAATCCCCCCCGTTATTTCTCCCATTATTTCCAGGGGTCACATTATTCATGGGTGTCTGGAATGGGGTAAAATTAGGGAAGGGGTGTTCCCTCTCAATGGAGGATGCTCTGGAGTTGTCTTCTTGTATTATAGTTTCCTCTTGCCATTTATAAACCTTATTTGTTTTATAATCATTTGTATCTCTAAGGAATTTTTTCATCTTTTTCTTTTGTGTATCCCTATCTACTTTATCTGCAAAATCTTGCAACTGCTTCATTTTTTCTTTATATTCAGCATTGTCATCAAGATCTACAAATTTTGCCTTAATAGCATTAATGTTGGCCTCTAGGTTTTTTAATTTTTTCTCTTTCCTGGAGATGAGCAGTTCAAGTAATTTCTTTTCGGTATACCGAAAGAAATCAAACCACTCATCTTCCAGCGCCTTATCAGTTAGACCATCATTGGGGGCTACATCCCATCTTAGACGTCTGGGTGTCATCCCATCTTTGATGTATTTACTGAGGGTAAAAATATCCCACCACGCTCTTATTTGTTTATCAATAAAACCTCGCAAATGTTTGAAATCTTGGTTAAGATTAAAACCAACATTAGATTGTGAAAAAAATTCATCCGCATCCAGCTTTCTTTGGCTCATAAAATTAAAAACATCCATAGCCGCAGAGTACAATTCCCGAGGGAATAAAACGTGTAAAACAATAACTTATTTTCCGCGCTGTGATGTATATTTTGGTGAAAAAATAAAATATAAACAATGTATAAAACCTGAAGCTGCTGCTCACTAGGTGAAATACCAGAAAAAACTAAAAGCATAAATAGACAGCGCTAACAGGTGACAAAATGTAAATGAATTATAAATATATATAAATGTGCTACAATAATTAATTGGTGCCCTAAAACATTGATGCTCTAAAAAATTGGTACAACCAAAAAGTGTATATATAAACAATACATATATAATAAATACTAAAGTGCTAAGATTAAGTGTCCATAATATAACCATTAAAGTGCAAAGTGATTTGTTAAGGTGCAGTCCAAAAAATGCTTCTTCAACACAAAACTAAAGTGCCAAACAGGTGCTCGAATCCATAAAAGTGCCCAAGTGCTCTTCAGGAAAAAGGCCCCCAATGGGGATGCACTCACCAGATTTTGGGTAAAAATGAGCCTTGAACATGTATAATGTTCCTTGATCGGATCACAGGATCAATGCAGCTACCCTAGCATATGAGATATCCCTCAAACGGATGGATGGATGACAAGCACCTCATAGACTGGCTCCTTAATAATTCGTCTCCTCTCTCTCTCCCATGTGTGTTTCAAATATAAAGAGAGAAGCCGTACATAGTGAAGCCCGTAATATTTATTTAAAACAGAATGGTAAGAATAGTACTCACAATGTATCTTTAAAAAATCGGCAATGAACAGCATTAAACAGCCTAGCACAGTCAATCCTCCAATTTCCGTGTCGCTGCCGGCGTGCGTTCCACGGTGGTTAACAGGAAATGACGCTGCAAAAGCTCCGCTGCCCGGAAGTGCGTCGACGCGTTTCGCCCGCCTTAATGGGCGTTATCAAAGACATCACTTCCGGTAAGGCGGCTTGTGTTTTTATACTTAATTGACTCTACTCGCAGCCAATCGAAGGAGAAAAGGGGGGTGGCATATACTCTATCTATCAACTTCCTGTTGACAGTCTACTATTAAGCGTGTCCCCACGGTGCAAATAGCAACTCGATCCGCAATATTTATTTGGGTGAATAAAATAAATTGATGAATATATGCAAATCTATCGAATATTAAAATCACCACCTCATTTCCTGTTGCCGATAACTTATTATATTGTTAAAAAACTTTAAAATTTATTACACTTCATAAAATTCATAAATACAAATCATACATATCAGCGTTATTCAAACAATCTTATTTGTTAAATAAAACAATTCAAATGAGAAGGTCGATATTTGTAACAAGAATATATATTAATATCTATTATTTACAAAATCCCGAGAAAGAATAAAAAACGAAAAAAATATATAAAAAATATAAAAAATATATAAATTATATATTAAAAAAATGTAAAAAAATTATAGAAATGAAAATAATAATAAATAAAAATTTAATAAAAAATAATAAATATAAATGAAAATAAAAATAAAAATAAAAATAAAAATAAAAATAAAAATAGAAATAAATATAAATATGATAATAAGAAAAAATAATAAAAAATAAAATAAAATAAAATAAAATAAAAGTGAAAATAATAATAAAAATAAAAATAAATAAAAATAAAAATAAAAATAAATAAAAATAAAGATAAAAATAAAGATAAAAATAAAAATGAAAATAAAAATAAAAATAAAAATAAAAATAAAAATAAAAATAAATATAAATAATAAAAATAAAAATAAAAATAAAAATAAAAAATTTTTACTTCAACAATATGGGATTCAAAATAATCAAAATTATGCCTCAGCCTTAGAAGAAAAAAACAGAGAAGGGGGAAGGGGAGGAAAAGTTTTTTTACCAATTAGACAGAAAACAGTTCAGATCCAATTCTATATTGAGACCCCGGGGCTGTAAGGTCCCGAGGCGATGAATCCATTGAGTTTCATTTTTTGAGATTGCTCTCTTTAGATTACCCCCCCTCCAATGTGGTTCAACCCTATCTATACCACAAAATGCTAGCCCTCTGGGATCACTATTGTGGACCAATCTGAAATGATTGGATACGCTGTGGTGACGAAATCCCTTTTTGATGTTAGTCACATGCTCCCGTAATCTTACTCTGAGTTCTCTCGTTGTTCTACCCACGTACTGTAGCCCACATGGGCACGTCAACAGATACGTTACATGGGTAGATGAACACGTGATAAACTTGTCTATGGTATACTGTTTCCCATCGACAAGGGACCTAAATTCAGAGGTTTTGCGTTTCCTATGCCTCGAAGTTTTACATATTGCACATCTTCCACAGCTAAAATAACCGACTTGATCTAAAAATGTACATGTTTTAACTGGAGGGTTTACCACATTATGCGCCAGTTTCAATCTTAAAGTGCTTGGTTTAGTATAGACGAATTTAGGCCTTGAAGGTAAAATCGTTTTTAAAATGTCGTCCTTTAAAAGCAATGGCCAATGTTTTTTTATAATGTGTTCTACTTGTTTATATTGCCTAGTGAAACCTGTCATAAAAGCCAAACCATAGTTGTTAGAATGATTTGAATCTTTTGTTTTATCCTTCAACAGCTCTTTCCTATCAATCCTCCTGATGCTTTCTTTGGTGTTGATAAGTTCCTTGGAGTTGTAACCTTTTTCTTCAAATCTTTTTATTAACAAATTGGCTTGCTGATCGTAGTCTTCTTCCCGGTCACAGTTCCGTCTTACTCTGAGCAGTTGGCTCTTAGGCACAGAGCTAAGCCACTTGGGGTGATGGCAACTCCCCGTTGGAATATAACCATTTCTATCAACATCTTTGAAATAGGTCCGTGTAAAAAGTTTTCCTTCAAATTTAAAAATCTCCAGATCTAAAAAGTGGATGGATTGGTTTCCTATATTTTCAGAGAAGGAAATGCCATATTTATTTCTTCCCATGGACTCCAAGAAAGCCCTGAGAGAGTCATGGTTCCCATTCCACACCATAATTATATCGTCTATATATCTGTAGTAGAGTTTCAGATGAGCTGATTGACTTTTAAGGATGGTCTCTTCTTCCCACTTCCTCATAAAGATGTTGGCTATGGATGGCGCATACTTTGCCCCCATAGCCACACCCCTTTTTTGCCTGTAGAATTTCTTATTGTGCCAGAAGAAGTTGTGGCTCATGGCTAAATCAAGGGCCTGAAGCAAGAATTCTTTCTGTTTTTTCTTTATCTGGGTTGTATCAAGGACCCATTTAGCAGCCTCCAATGCATGTGTTTGCTGTATATTCGTGTACAGTGAGTTCACGTCTACACTCACAAGCAAATCATCTTCTTCAATTTCCAACCCATTAAGGATCCCCATTAGGTGTTTGCTGTCCCTCAAGTAGGCCTTCCCTTGCTGGGCCAACGGTTGGAAAAAACAATCCAGATATTCACCTACCCGGGAGAACAAGGAGTCAACTCCGCTTACTATAGGTCTCCCAGGGGGTTTTTTGTTGTTTTTGTGAATTTTTGGGAGCTGGTAAATAACCGGAACCCTCGGTGCATCTGGTATTAAATATCTACTTTCTCTCTTGTTTAAAATCTCATCTTTAGTGGCTTTCTTGATCAGTTTTGTTAATTTGGCTTTGTAGAGGTTACTAGGATTCCTTCTTAACTCTTCATATGTTTCTGTATCATTAACCAACCTATCTAGTTCGTCTAGATAATCTTGTTTATTTAAAACCACCAAACCTCCTCCTTTGTCAGCAGGCCTGATTACTATATTTTTCTTGTTCTCAAGTAATTTCAGGCCTTTCTCTACATCTCTCTTTCTTCTGGAGGGGCGGGCTTTTAATTTATCCAAGTCGTTTTCTACTAAAACTTTAAAAACATCTAAAAACTGATTATTTTTGGGCTTGGGGTTTGGGAGAAATAACGGGGGGGATTCCAGATCTGCCCCTCGGGGAAGATCAAGGGGTAGATCACAATCCCATACTCCCCAATACGAGATCCCCACATCCAATAGATTTGAGCCCCTGAGAAACGAACAGGTGCAACAATACCACCAACCTGGATACAACCAGGGATACCATCCCAGGGGCCCACGAGGAGGTGCACGGGGGTATCAAAATGGTGGATACAGAGGTGGAAGAGGACAATATCAAGGCCCACACCAAAATAATTATCCAAGAGGGGATTTTCACAGGAGGGGATCAGGGAGACCCCCTTGGAGAGGAAGAGGAGGATTCAACCCCAGAGGAAGGGGGAATTCCAACAACTATTACCAACAGGAACAGAGGGAAGATTGGAGACCTTGGTTCCCCACCGAACCCCCGTATGCACAAGAGAGAGGGGTTCAAAACGAAAGACCAGAGGATGCAGAGGAGGGAAGAGGAAAAAGGAAAAGAGAAAATTAACAGAAGGAATTTTTAACTTAAGCGATGTCACTTTTACCAACGAGGAATTACAGGTTTTAGCATTAGGTCTTAAATTTGCGCCAGATAAAAATATCAACAAGTTCGACACTTTTATTGACCTCCAAAAATTTATTCGTAAGATCAACATTAAAAAGCATTATGCAAAGAATCCTCCTAAGGGAGACACAAGATCGGAAGAATATGCGCACACGCAATTAAGAAATAATTCTGTTTTTAACCCCAAGCCCAAAAATAATCAGTTTTTAGATGTTTTTAAAGTTTTAGTAGAAAACGACTTGGATAAATTAAAAGCCCGCCCCTCCAGAAGAAAGAGAGATGTAGAGAAAGGCCTGAAATTACTTGAGAACAAGAAAAATATAGTAATCAGGCCTGCTGACGAAGGAGGAGGTTTGGTGGTTTTAAATAAACAAGATTATCTAGACGAACTAGATAGGTTGGTTAATGATACAGAAACATATGAAGAGTTAAGAAGGAATCCTAGTAACCTCTACAAAGCCAAATTAACAAAACTGATCAAGAAAGCCACTAAAGATGAGATTTTAAACAAGAGAGAAAGTAGATATTTAATACCAGATGCACCGAGGGTTCCGGTTATTTACCAGCTCCCAAAAATTCACAAAAACAACAAAAAACCCCCTGGGAGACCTATAGTAAGCGGAGTTGACTCCTTGTTCTCCCGGGTAGGTGAATATCTGGATTGTTTTTTCCAACCGTTGGCCCAGCAAGGGAAGGCCTACTTGAGGGACAGCAAACACCTAATGGGGATCCTTAATGGGTTGGAAATTGAAGAAGATGATTTGCTTGTGAGTGTAGACGTGAACTCACTGTACACGAATATACAGCAAACACATGCATTGGAGGCTGCTAAATGGGTCCTTGATACAACCCAGATAAAGAAAAAACAGAAAGAATTCTTGCTTCAGGCCCTTGATTTAGCCATGAGCCACAACTTCTTCTGGCACAATAAGAAATTCTACAGGCAAAAAAGGGGTGTGGCTATGGGGGCAAAGTATGCGCCATCCATAGCCAACATCTTTATGAGGAAGTGGGAAGAAGAGACCATCCTTAAAAGTCAATCAGCTCATCTGAAACTCTACTACAGATATATAGACGATATAATTATGGTGTGGAATGGGAACCATGACTCTCTCAGGGCTTTCTTGGAGTCCATGGGAAGAAATAAATATGGCATTTCCTTCTCTGAAAATATAGGAAACCAATCCATCCACTTTTTAGATCTGGAGATTTTTAAATTTGAAGGAAAACTTTTTACACGGACCTATTTCAAAGATGTTGATAGAAATGGTTATATTCCAACGGGGAGTTGCCATCACCCCAAGTGGCTTAGCTCTGTGCCTAAGAGCCAACTGCTCAGAGTAAGATGGAACTGTGACCGGGAAGAAGACTACGATCAGCAAGCCAATTTGTTAATAAAAAGATTTGAAGAAAAAGGTTACAACTCCAAGGAACTTATCAACACCAAAGAAAGCATCAGGAGGATTGATAGGAAAGAGCTGTTGAAGGATAAAACAAAAGATTCAAATCATTCTAACAACTATGGTTTGGCTTTTATGACAGGTTTCACTAGGCAATATAAACAAGTAGAACACATTATAAAAAAACATTGGCCATTGCTTTTAAAGGACGACATTTTAAAAACGATTTTACCTTCAAGGCCTAAATTCGTCTATACTAAACCAAGCACTTTAAGATTGAAACTGGCGCATAATGTGGTAAACCCTCCAGTTAAAACATGTACATTTTTAGATCAAGTCGGTTATTTTAGCTGTGGAAGATGTGCAATATGTAAAACTTCGAGGCATAGGAAACGCAAAACCTCTGAATTTAGGTCCCTTGTCGATGGGAAACAGTATACCATAGACAAGTTTATCACGTGTTCATCTACCCATGTAACGTATCTGTTGACGTGCCCATGTGGGCTACAGTACGTGGGTAGAACAACGAGAGAACTCAGAGTAAGATTACGGGAGCATGTGACTAACATCAAAAAGGGATTTCGTCACCACAGCGTATCCAATCATTTCAGATTGGTCCACAATAGTGATCCCAGAGGGCTAGCATTTTGTGGTATAGATAGGGTTGAACCACATTGGAGGGGGGGTAATCTAAAGAGAGCAATCTCAAAAAATGAAACTCAATGGATTCATCGCCTCGGGACCTTACAGCCCCGGGGTCTCAATATAGAATTGGATCTGAACTGTTTTCTGTCTAATTGGTAAAAAAACTTTTCCTCCCCTTCCCCCTTCTCTGTTTTTTTCTTCTAAGGCTGAGGCATAATTTTGATTATTTTGAATCCCATATTGTTGAAGTAAAAATTTTTTATTTTTATTTTTATTTTTATTATTTATATTTATTTTTATTTTTATTTTTATTTTTATTTTTATTTTTATTTTCATTTTTATTTTTATCTTTATTTTTATCTTTATTTTTATTTATTTTTATTTTTATTTTTATTTATTTTTATTTTTATTATTATTTTCACTTTTATTTTATTTTATTTTATTTTATTTTTTATTATTTTTTCTTATTATCATATTTATATTTATTTCTATTTTTATTTTTATTTTTATTTTTATTTTTATTTTTATTTTCATTTATATTTATTATTTTTTATTAAATTTTTATTTATTATTATTTTCATTTCTATAATTTTTTTACATTTTTTTAATATATAATTTATATATTTTTTATATTTTTTATATATTTTTTTCGTTTTTTATTCTTTCTCGGGATTTTGTAAATAATAGATATTAATATATATTCTTGTTACAAATATCGACCTTCTCATTTGAATTGTTTTATTTAACAAATAAGATTGTTTGAATAACGCTGATATGTATGATTTGTATTTATGAATTTTATGAAGTGTAATAAATTTTAAAGTTTTTTAACAATATAATAAGTTATCGGCAACAGGAAATGAGGTGGTGATTTTAATATTCGATAGATTTGCATATATTCATCAATTTATTTTATTCACCCAAATAAATATTGCGGATCGAGTTGCTATTTGCACCGTGGGGACACGCTTAATAGTAGACTGTCAACAGGAAGTTGATAGATAGAGTATATGCCACCCCCCTTTTCTCCTTCGATTGGCTGCGAGTAGAGTCAATTAAGTATAAAAACACAAGCCGCCTTACCGGAAGTGATGTCTTTGATAACGCCCATTAAGGCGGGCGAAACGCGTCGACGCACTTCCGGGCAGCGGAGCTTTTGCAGCGTCATTTCCTGTTAACCACCGTGGAACGCACGCCGGCAGCGACACGGAAATTGGAGGATTGACTGTGCTAGGCTGTTTAATGCTGTTCATTGCCGATTTTTTAAAGATACATTGTGAGTACTATTCTTACCATTCTGTTTTAAATAAATATTACGGGCTTCACTATGTACGGCTTCTCTCTTTATATTTGAAACACACATGGGAGAGAGAGAGGAGACGAATTATTAAGGAGCCAGTCTATGAGGTGCTTGTCATCCATCCATCCGTTTGAGGGATATCTCATATGCTAGGGTAGCTGCATTGATCCTGTGATCCGATCAAGGAACATTATACATGTTCAAGGCTCATTTTTACCCAAAATCTGGTGAGTGCATCCCCATTGGGGGCCTTTTTCCTGAAGAGCACTTGGGCACTTTTATGGATTCGAGCACCTGTTTGGCACTTTAGTTTTGTGTTGAAGAAGCATTTTTTGGACTGCACCTTAACAAATCACTTTGCACTTTAATGGTTATATTATGGACACTTAATCTTAGCACTTTAGTATTTATTATATATGTATTGTTTATATATACACTTTTTGGTTGTACCAATTTTTTAGAGCATCAATGTTTTAGGGCACCAATTAATTATTGTAGCACATTTATATATATTTATAATTCATTTACATTTTGTCACCTGTTAGCGCTGTCTATTTATGCTTTTAGTTTTTTCTGGTATTTCACCTAGTGAGCAGCAGCTTCAGGTTTTATACATTGTTTATATTTTATTTTTTCACCAAAATATACATCACAGCGCGGAAAATAAGTTATTGTTTTACAAGTTCAGGTGTATTCACAGATGAGATGAGTGCCTGGACTGAGAACTGTCTGTTTGTTACTGTGTAGGCAGAATTCAAATAGCGGTCAAGACGAGCCAGATCAGCACCTAGAATCAGGGTACAGGATACACAGGAGGCTAAAGACAAAGCAGCAGGGATCCTGAGCACCGACCCAGTTTAAATAACTTGTTTGGCGCCAACATCTGTCACAAGTGCACATGCATGCGCATGCGAATTAGCAAGTGCCCCATTTCTGCAGGCATGAAAGGGAACATGTATTAACCTGTGCACAGAGGTTTATCCAGAGGAGCTATCATGCCCTTCCTTACAGTTCAGGTCCACTATAGGTTTTTCATAGATTCTAAAAGTTAAACTACTAATAATTTCTTGAATGGGTCTTTAAATTCACCCTTTGCTTTGGGCATTGTGAGAGGACCCTACTTAACCTGATAGATGTTTTACTCATTTTGTGTTAGAGAAAATAAAAAGCAAGATATTGGAACACCCAAATATAGGCTGAAATGAAAACAAGAACCATTTTAGGAAGACCTTGCAACTTTACTGTACCAGATATACAGTACACTGTAGCCAGTGCAAAGCAAAATAAACCAATAATCTATATTTTCTAATTTTTTGAGTTTTCACACGTTTCAGTATTAAGCATTGCATTTAGAACGTCATTAATTTATATAGGAAGAAAACAGCTTGCCCAGAGTAGTAGTCAGGCTTTCCTGATACTCCACAATTATTTTGTTGGGGTGTAGTGTAGGTAGGTGTTTTGTCCCTGTCGGCTGAGGAAGGAGGCGTGCCTGGCCTCTGAAATTCATTCCAATTGATCGGCTCTACTCCAGATTTTGACAGCTGTTATCAGGCTCCATGCAGCTTGTGCCTTCAGCGTTCTCGCTTCTCCCTTCAGCAAAGACTACTTCACAATCCTGTGCAGGATCCTTTACACAGCCCATCTGGGCACAGACTGTCTCCCTGTACAATCCTGTGAGTCAAACCTATCACTATGTCTTTCTATGTACACCAAATAAACTGCTTTATACTAATGGTTGCTTGGTGCCTATCACTCCTCCCCATTTCTGTTCCTGACAACCCCAGTTGGAGGATTAGTGTCACGCTGAGCGCTCCGGGTCCTGCAGCACTCGAGGCGTGCTGCAGGTAGCGGCGCTCCGGTCACCTTCCCCGACCGTGAGCACCGCTCCCCCGCATCTCACACACAGTCAGTCCGCGCGGCGGGACGTTCCCGTCCGCGGACTCCACTCACCTCCCGCTCGGCTCCCGCCCTGGCTTCCTCCCGGTGCGCGCGGCCCCGCTCCCTAGGGCGCGCGCCGCTGCTCTGAAATTTAAAGGGCCAGTGCACCACTAATTGGTGCCTGACCCAATCAGCCCAAAACATATAAAAACCCACTTCCCCTTCCTGTCCTTGCCGGATCTTGTTGCCATTGTGCCTTGAGAAAGCGTTTAGTGTATTTTCCCTGCCTGTGTATCTGACCTTCTGCCGTTGCCCCTGACTACGAACCGTTGCCGCCTGCCTTGACCTTCTGCTTCGTCTGACCCTGCCTTTGCCTTGTCCTCCTTTACCACGCCTACATCAGCTGTCCGTGAGGTTGAGCCGTTACCGGAGGATACGACCTGGTTGCTACCGCCGCAGCAAGTCCATCCCGCCTTGCGGCGGGGTCTGGTGAAAACCGGTAGTAACTTAGAGCTGGTCCCCTGGTACGGTCCATGCCATTCCCTCACTGACACAGAGGATCCACCCCTAGTGTCTTCTTTGGCCGCTAGTCCGGACCCTGACAATTAGTAAGAATATATGTGTCCCCAAAAGGGTTTTAATTAAGCACAAAATTGTTTTAAAGGGTCAATGCACCCAAAACTTGTATATAAAGTTGACCTGAACTCAAAACATAAAAATTTGCTATGTTATATGGAACTCTGAGAAATGGTAATTGTGCCTGGGCAGTACTCTAATAATGTGTTCTTTGTCTGGATGTCCTCACTCAGATATACCATAATGCCTCTGTTAGACCTACATTATTAAACTGGTGGGGTTTAATTTCTATGGATAATGTAACACTTCTGTAGGTGTTCTTCTTTGTTTGACATTGTCATTTTTCAATATGTAAATAGTTTTTGTTTTGCAAGCCAAGTAGAGTGTCCTAACTGAAATAAAAACCAAACTGGTCAAAAAGAAAGCCTAAGCTTTAAAATGTTAGCTAAAGAAACATTCCTTTCCTTCTTTGGAAAGTTGGGAATTATGCATGTTACATCATCTCCCATTTGCTAAAAGCTTAATACATCAAATTAAATGTAAATGTCACATGTAACCAGAAAATCAATTTCTTTAATTTGTGTTTAGCTACAATTGCAGCAAGTCATATGAATGGCTGTGTTTGCTAGCTGTTTTATATCTTACAGTATGTTCCAACCATAACCATACATTATTTGTATTCCTGTGTTGTTAAGAATGTAACCCAACCAGGGCCAATGCACAGATTTTTGTCTACTTAGGCGAAGGTCATTTTGCAACTCTCCCCCCCCCCCTACACAGTCCCACCATACGTGCGCCGAAACATACATTTTTTGTAGAGGTGTGTTGAGGGGCTCTAACATGTTTTTTTTTTTTCTTACATTTTTTATATGTCTCCCTATATGCTTAAAACATTTTGGTTTAATTTATTTTAAATTTTTTTATTTTTTAAGTATAACTTTTGTTACGATATGATAGCATATAGAGTAAGTGACAGGTTCTCTTTAATGAGACACCCTGGGTCTATTAAACCCTGGATGTCTCCTCTCTAATCCACTGCAGCTGATGGAACACAGATCGTGTTCCATAAATTGCTTCCCCCAGCACTGATCCTGGAGAATGACAGCTCCGGTCCAGGAAGTGATGTCATACATGTCATTTCCTGGTCTGTGTACAGAAGAGAAGCTGAGCGAACGGAGGTTATCTGAGTTCCAGCCACTGTTTCCAGTGACACCCGCCATGACAACACAAGGCCCACAGGTGGGACACCGTAAACATGGTGGGGGGTCGTGCAGGGGGGTGGAACATTGCCGCGGTGGTGGTTATAGGCAGCTTCACAGCCACTTGTTCCACTTCCATATGAAAGATGATAGTCCGCTTTACTAAAGTACACACACTTCTAGTCACTCTATTTTTTTGAGGGAATGTTATATTGCAGAAAAATATATATATTTTTTTCCAGAAATATCGCTCTTTTTTTTGTTTATAGTGCTAAAAATTGCACAGGTGATCAAATACCACCAAAAAGAAAGCTCTATTTCTGGGAAAAAAAGGACATCAATTTTAGGTACAGCGTCGCACAACCGCGCAATTGTCCGTTAACCACTTGCCTATCTACGTCGGCGGTCAGCCCCTCACAGGCAAACTAACGTAGGGCTACGTTGCTTGCTTGTGAGGGTCTAGGGAGCGAGCGCGCGCCCCCGGAGGCGCGCTCCCGCGTGGTCACGGACCCCCCCCCCGCGCGTGTGACCAGCGGACCCGATGTCCGCCGGCCACTCGGCGATCGGCGGGGGAGAGGGAGAATGTCAGGCAGCTTGTGTAAACAAGCTGCCTGTCATTCTCCTCACTGCAAAGACACTGATCACATGGATCTACTATGTAGATCCGTTGATCAGTGTCCTTACAGCTGAAGCCACAGCCAATCACAGTAGAAAGCACGCCCCTAGGGACACACACAGCCCCTCCCTCCCAAATAAAGTTAACCCCTTCACTACCAGTGTATTTTTACAGTAACAGTGCATATATATAGCACTGATTACTGTAGAAATGTCACTGGTAGCCCCAAAAGTGTCAAAAATGTCAGTCAAGGGTCCGATCTGTCCGCCGCAATGTCGCAGTACCGCAAAAAAAATCGCAGATCGCCGCCATTACGCGTTAAAAAAAAAAACAACAAAAATGACAAAAATCTTTCCCTTTGTTAGTAAACGCGATAACTTTTGCGCAAACCAATCAAAATACGCTTTTTTTTACCAAACATAGGTAGCATAAAACAAATTGGCCGAATATGTTAAAAAATTTTGATTTTTACATTTTTTTGGGGGGGAATTTCATATAAAAAAATGTGAAAAATATTGTTATTTTTGCAAAATTGACGCTCTTTTTTTGTTTATAGCGCGTGATCAAAAAATCGCACAGGTGACCAAATACCACCAAAAGAAAGCTCTGTTTGTGGGAAAAAAAGGACACCAAATTTGTTTAGGTACAGCGTCGCACAACCGCGCAATTGTCCATTAAAGTCACGCAGTGCCGAATCGCAAAATACCCCCTGGTCGGAATGGGGGTAAAATCTTCCGGGGCTTAAGTGGTTAAAGTAACGCAGTGCCGAATCACAAAATATGGCCTGGTCATTATGGGGGCAAATCCTTCCGGTCCAGAAGTGCTTAAAAAAAAATTGATGTTGAATGTCTGCGCATTTGTATAGCCATCACCAATAATTACTGTACATTTTCCTCATATGTTTATTTGCATAAGAACATCAGTTCCCTCTAGTGACCTTATTGTGGTATTTTCTTGAATGTGGGATTTTAGGAATATACTGCATTACGGTCAGTAGATGGAGATGGAGATTTGTGATGGCTGTCCCAATACTCAGACATTTGCACAGCAATTCTTTTTATAATTGGACCTTAGTGTTTAGGTCTGTGACCCCTTAACGCCAAATTAATACTGATTTATGTTTATGGCTGAATCAAAATATATATAAAAGCTAGCAAACAGTCATCCAAAGGACTTTGCTGAAATTTCAGTGCACAGGTGCAACGTAAAACTCACAAAGTTACAGTACAAGTAAATGCCATCTAAATGTTGCATACTGGATATCAATAATCTGCCATACAATGACATATTCAATTTCTTTTTTTTAATGGAAATGATTCTGCTTTTTTTTCAATACTTACAAGCACCCAAGAATGGTTGGTTTCTAAAAAAAAAAGCTGTTTTTAAAATATATGTAAATGCTAGTATTAATGTTTTTTCAGATTACAGCTAATAATAAAAATAAAAAAAGGAAACTGGGAAAATAATGAGATTGATTAATGTTTATTTTCTGTATTCATATAGCATCTGCCTTTTTCCAACATACCAGTTATCAGTTTTTGCCCCTAAAAGAGATAACATTCTAATGTAAGTGCCAGTTAGCCTACCAGTGTATGATGGGAAGAAAACTATTCAAACACAGGAAAGGGCATACCCATGTCCTGGTGAAGATTCAACTTAAGGACTCCACAAAGCACAGCAGGAGGACTAACCACTTAGCCATTCTGGTGCTTGGATGCTTTAGTTGTTGTAGAATTTTCCACACATAAGTGTTTTTTTATTCCTTTCTAAATTAGAAATAAAGAGTACTGCTGAATAGTGCTAACAGAGCCAGAACATTATAAGTGCGCTTTCTACATGTTACTTGTGCAACCCCTTGGAGTTATAGCTTTTATGGATAACTGAGTAAATTGCAAAGCAGTGTCAAACAAGTGCTTTGAGAAACTGGTGAAACAAGAAAAACAAACTGAACTACGCAGGTTCAGTATGTATTAGAGCATGATATTATTTATTGCAGCTTTGTTCCATCTACACTATTTTAAATTAATTTTGCTTAGCAGTAATAAAGCTGCATGTCACCCCCTCTCTTCCCTCTTAGAAGAAGTAGAAATAGATTACCTATAAAATAAAAAACCCTATCATACAATTGAAGAGAAAACACTCAATTCAAACATTCATTTACCTGGTATATACAGTAACTCTTCTTCATGCTTCTATAAATATGGCTAGAGCTATATGTCAATTTCAGTGTCTCAAAGTAAAAAAAATAATAATATATTGAAATAAAAAACACAACTAATAGCTTTATGTAATAATATAAAAGAATTACAACATTTTCTTATGGCATCCAGTCATATTTCATAAGGGTAATAAAGCTAGATAACAGTTGATTACTTACTTGCTTTGGCTTAGAGGACATCGATGCTCTATTTTAATAAATAAAGCTCTCAGGTTCTCTTACATCTATTAAAGTGTAACTAAAGGCACTTTTTTCTTCATTTTCATAGAGCAAGGAAGGGTTGTAATTAGTGTTGAGCGAACACGGACTGTATTATTCGTGTTCGTACCGAATAATTGGATTTTTTTTACCCGAACACGGACACGGACACTTTACTGTATGTTCGGGTAAAAATCCGTGTTCGGTCGTTTTATTTCCGGGTTTTGCATGCTTTGGCGCTCTTTTCATGGCGGGCTTTCAACAGCCAATCAACAATCGTTTAACTGGTGTGCCTTAAGCCATCCCAGCCATGCCTGCAAATGTCTTAGTAGCTGTGATTGGCCGTCTGAAGCATGTGACCAAGTCTTTATAAGTTCGAGGCAGCCGCCGCAGCAGCGTCATTCTGCTGCTTAGCTAAGGGACAGAGCACACATCAATGTGCTGGCTGCTGATTAGGGAAAGATAGGCAGGAAAAAACCATTTGTGTCCGGATAGAATTGAGGGACAGGTCGGAGTGTTTAGGCAGGGCGAGTTGTAGGCATTTTAGGGATAGAGTCTGCTGAATTATAGGGTCAGTGTCTTCTACAAACTACAATCGATATTGCTGTGTGGGGGGTGGGGTGAATCTGCACTCAATCCTGATCTACGATCTCTTCTCAATCCTGTTAGGGACAGAGTCTGCTGAATTTTAGGGAAACTGTGTTCTACAAACTACAATCGATATTGCTGTGTGGTGTGGGATTGGAGATAGGCAGGTGTCAGTGATCCACATCCATTTTTCTGTGTGTGAGCTGCAGTGAACACAATCTTTTTGGGCTGCAGTGAACACAATCTTTTTGGGCTGCAGTGAACACAATCTTTTTGGGCTGCAGTGAACACAATCTTTTTGGGCTGCAGTGAACACTATCTTTTTGGGGTGCAGTGAACAAAATCTTTTTGGGGTGCAGTGAACACAATCCTTTTTGGTGTGCAGTGAACACAATCTTTGTGGGGTGCAGTGAACAAAATCCTTTGTGGGGTGCAGTGAACACAATCTTTTTGGGGTGCAGTGAACAAAATCCTTTTTGGGGTGCAGTGAACAACATCCTTTTTGGGGTGCAGTGAACACAATCTTTTTGGGGTGCAGTGAACAAAATCCTTTGTGGGGTGCAGTGAACACAATCTTTTTGGGGTGCAGTGAACACAATCTTTTTGGGGTGGAGTGAACAACATCCTTTTTGGGGTGCAGTGAACAAAATCCTTTTTGGGGTGCAGTGAACAAAATCATTTTTGGGGTGCAGTGAACACAATCTTTTTGGGGTGCAGTGAACACAATCTTTGTGGGGTGCAGTGAACACAATCTTTTTGGGGTGGAGTGAACAACATCCTTTTTGGGGTGCAGTGAACAACATCCTTTTTGGGGTGCAGTGAACACAATCTTTTTGGGGTGCAGTGAACACAATCTTTGTGGGGTACAGTGAACAGAATCTTTGTGGGGTGCAGTGAACACAATCTTTGGGGGGTACAGTGAACACAATCTTTTTGGGGTGCAGTGAACACAATCTTTGTGGGGTGCAGTGAACACAATCTTTTTGGGGTGGAGTGAACAAAATCATTTTTGGGGTGCAGTGAACAACATCCTTTTTGGGGTGCAGTGATCAAAATCCTTTTTGGGGTGCAGTGAACACAATCTTTTTGGGGTGCAGTGAACAAAATCCTTTGTGGGGTGCAGTGAACAGAATCTTTGTGGGGTGCAGTGAACACAATCTTTGGGGGGGTACAGTGAACACAATCTTTTTGGGGTGCAGTGAACACAATCTTTGTGGGGTACAGTGAACAGAATCTTTGTGGGGTGCAGTGAACACAATCTTTGGGGGGTACAGTGAACACAATCTTTTTGGGGTGCAGTGAACACAATCTTTGGGGGGTACAGTGAACACAATCTTTTTGGGGTGCAGTGAACACAATCTTTGTGGGGTGCAGTGAACACAATCTTTGGGGGGGTACAGTGAACACAATCTTTTTGGGGTGCAGTGAACAACATCCTTTTAGGGTGCAGTGAACACAATCTTTGTGGGGTGCAGTGAACAACATCCTTTTAGGGTGCAGTGAACACAATCTTTGTGGGGTACAGTGAACAGAATCTTTGTGGGGTGCAGTGAACACAATCTTTGGGGGGTACAGTGAACACAATCTTTGTGAGGTGCAGTGAACACAATCTTTGTGGGGTGCAGTGAACACAATCATTGTGGGGTGCAGTGAACTCAATCTTTGTGGGGTACAGTGAACACAATCTCATACTTCTGAAGATTTGAGGGTGCTGCCTGTTCCATACTCCCCCTACTCCTCATCTAGCCTTTTAGGGGTACAAACAATAGTAATTGGGGCCTAGTGTGGTTGTGTACGTGTGATATACATACACTTTTTTTGGATCATATTTTCTATTCCGCTATTTAATCAAAAACCTTTGGGGATCAGTTAAATTGGGGGATAGTCTGTGTTGGTACGTGTGAGAGAGATCCACCTTTCCAAGTTGTTGGGGTTCATCTCATACTTCTGAAGGTTTGAGGGTGCTGCCTGTTCCATACTCCCCCTACTCCTAGCCTTTTAGGGGTACAAACAATAGTAATTGGGGCCTAGTGTGGTTGTGTACGTGTGATATACATACACTTTTTTTGGATCATATTTTCTATTCCGCTATTTAATCAAAAACCTTTGGGGATCAGTTAAATTGGGGGATAGTCTGTGTTGGTACGTGTGAGAGAGATCCACCTTTCCAAGTTGTTGGGGTTCATCTCATACTTCTGAAGGTTTGAGGGTGCTGCCTGTTCCATACCCCCCCCTACTCCTCATCTAGCCTTTTAGGGGTACAAACAATAGTAATTGGGGCCTAGTGTGGTTGTGTACGTGTGATATACATACACTTTTTTTGGATCATATTTTCTATTCCGCTATTTAATCAAAAACCTTTGGGGATCAGTTAAATTGGGGGATAGTCTGTGTTGGTACGTGTGAGAGAGATCCACCTTTCCAAGTTGTTGGGGTTCATCTCATACTTCTGAAGGTTTGAGGGTGCTGCCTGTTCCATACTCCCCCTACTCCTCATCTAGCCTTTTAGGGGTACAAACAATAGTAATTGGGGCCCAGTGTGGTTGTGTACGTGTGATATACATACACTTTTTTTGGATCATATTTTCTATTCCGCTATTTAATCAAAAACCTTTGGGGATCAGTTAAATTGGGGGATAGTCTGTGTTGGTACGTGTGAGAGAGATCCACCTTTCCAAGTTGTTGGGGTTCATCTCATACTTCTGAAGGTTTGAGGGTGCTGCCTGTTCCATACTCCCCCTACTCCTCATCTAGCCTTTTAGGGGTACAAACAATAGTAATTGGGGCCCAGTGTGGTTGTGTACGTGTGATATACATACACTTTTTTTGGATCATATTTTCTATTCCGCTATTTAATCAAAAACCTTTGGGGATCAGTTAAATTGGGGGATAGTCTGTGTTGGTACGTGTGAGAGAGATCCACCTTTCCAAGTTGTTGGGGTTCATCTCATACTTCTGAAGGTTTGAGGGTGCTGCCTGTTCCATACCCCCCCTACTCCTCATCTAGCCTTTTAGGGGTACAAACAATAGTAATTGGGGCCTAGTGTGGTTGTGTACGTGTGATATACATACACTTTTTTTGGATCATATTTTCTATTCCGCTATTTAATCAAAAACCTTTGGGGATCAGTTAAATTGGGGGATAGTCTGTGTTGGTACGTGTGAGAGAGATCCACCTTTCCAAGTTGTTGGGGTTCATCTCATACTTCTGAAGGTTTGAGGGTGCTGCCTGTTCCATACCCCCCCTACTCCTCATCTAGCCTTTTAGGGGTACAAACAATAGTAATTGGGGCCTAGTGTGGTTGTGTACGTGTGATATACATACACTTTTTTTGGATCATATTTTCTATTCCGCTATTTAATCAAAAACCTTTGGGGATCAGTTAAATTGGGGGATAGTCTGTGTTGGTACGTGTGAGAGAGATCCACCTTTCCAAGTTGTTGGGGTTCATCTCATACTTCTGAAGGTTTGAGGGTGCTGCCTGTTCCATACCCCCCCTACTCCTCATCTAGCCTTTTAGGGGTACAAACAATAGTAATTGGGGCCTAGTGTGGTTGTGTACGTGTGATATACATACACTTTTTTTGGATCATATTTTCTATTCCGCTATTTAATCAAAAACCTTTGGGGATCAGTTAAATTGGGGGATAGTCTGTGTTGGTACGTGTGAGAGAGATCCACCTTTCCAAGTTGTTGGGGTTCATCTCATACTTCTGAAGGTTTGAGGGTGCTGCCTGTTCCATACTCCCCCTACTCCTAGCCTTTTAGGGGTACAAACAATAGTAATTGGGGCCTAGTGTGGTTGTGTACGTGTGATATACATACACTTTTTTTGGATCATATTTTCTATTCCGCTATTTAATCAAAAACCTTTGGGGATCAGTTAAATTGGGGGATAGTCTGTGTTGGTACGTGTGAGAGAGATCCACCTTTCCAAGTTGTTGGGGTTCATCTCATACTTCTGAAGGTTTGAGGGTGCTGCCTGTTCCATACCCCCCCTACTCCTCATCTAGCCTTTTAGGGGTACAAACAATAGTAATTGGGGCCTAGTGTGGTTGTGTACGTGTGATATACATACACTTTTTTTGGATCATATTTTCTATTCCGCTATTTAATCAAAAACCTTTGGGGATCAGTTAAATTGGGGGATAGTCTGTGTTGGTACGTGTGAGAGAGATCCACCTTTCCAAGTTTTTGGGGTTCATCTCATACTTCTGAAGATTTGAGGGTGCTGCATGTTCCATACTCCTCTTCCTCATCCTCCCTTTAGGGTAGGAAAAAATTTAATCGGGCCTAGTCTGTGTTTGTACGTGTGAGATACACAGTTTTTTATCCTATTCCGCTATTCAATACACACCCTTTTGGTGTAAAAAACATTAAATTGCGGCATAGTTTGCATATTTGACATTTGCATATATTGTGCCTTGTTGCGCTGTTTTGGGTACTCCACCAACATGGCCAGTGGCAATGACGCCATTCTCAGCTTAACTATCCCACTTCTATGCCTCCTTGAAAAAACAATTTGGGCGATGATGGAAGAGGATGTGGCACAGGATGAGGAGGAGGAGGAGGAGGATGAAGAGGTAACATTTCAAAGGCTTTCAGGGCAGTCATTCGCAAGGGGCTCCGAGGGTGGGTTCCTGCACACACAAACGCCAGGGACACAATTGTCCAGCAGGGGCACAGTTCTGGAGGATGAGGAGGATGAGGAGGAGGAGGAGCTGGAGGAGGAGATGGAACCATGTTCACAGCAGGGTGGCACCCAGGCCAGCTCATGGCCATCACTGGTGCGTGGCTGGGGGGATACAGAGGACACGGACGATACACCTCCCACAGAGGACAGCCTTTCGTCGCCTCTGGGCAGCCTGGCACACATGAGCGATTACATGCTGCAGTGTCTCCACAACGACCGCCGAGTTGCCCACATTCTAACTTGTGCTGATTACTGGGTGGCCACGCTGCTGGATCCCCGTTACAAGGACAACGTACCGTCCTTAATTCACTCACTGGAGCGCGATCGCAAGATGCGCGAGTACAAGCGCACGCTGGTAGACGCCATGCTGCTGGCATTCCCATCTGACAGCGGGGCCACAGTGGAAGCACAAGGCAGAGGAGGAGGAGGAGGAGGTCGCCAACGCAACCAGGGCACCGCCAGCACCTCAGAAGGCAGGGTTAGCATGGCCGAAATGTGGAAAAGCTTTGTCAGCACGCCACAACAAACAGCAGCACCAGCAGCTCAGATGGAACGTCTTAGCAGGAGGCAGCATTTTACCAACATGGTGGAGCAGTATGTGTGCACACGCCTACATGTAGTGAATGACGGGTCTGCCCCCTTCAACTTCTGGGTCTCCAAATTGGGCACATGGCCTGAGCTTGCCCTTTACGCCTTGGAGGTGCTGGCGTGCCCTGCAGCCAGTGTATTATCTGAACGGGTATTTAGCACGGCTGGGGGCGTTATAACAGACAAGCGCAGCCGCCTGTCCAGAGACAATGTGGACAAGCTCACGTTCATTAAAATGAACCAGGCATGGATCCCACGGGACTTTTCCGTACCTTATGCAGAATAGCAATGGATACCGACCTTACCCACCCATTGTTCCATTTTTGCTCTTTCTCACTCTTTTGGGGTGTACCCTCATTTAAAATTTTTGAAAAGAAGCAGTGTTGGCTACCTCGTCCTCCTCCTCAGGGCCAGATTAATGTAGGGGCTATTGGAGCTGCAGCTCCAGGCCCCTACCTTTTATATAGGCCCCGGGTTGGCCATATTCACTGTTACCGCTCTTCTGTCACTTGTAAACACAGAAGTCTGGCTTCTATGCTCGCTTCCCCAGGCAGCACCCTCAGAACCTCCCCACACAGCGTGAAGGCCGGACAAGGAGGGACAGTTGGCGATGCATGGATGTGTTTATGGGCTTCAGAGACAGCATCCCATGTTGAATTAGGCATGCATGGCTGCACCCTTCCTCCTCTGGGTGCATGGCAAGGCACGGCCCTTAAGGCCCTTCAAAATCCTCAGCACCAAGCCCATGATGCTGTTAATCCGGCCCTGGTCCTCCTCCACCGCCGCTTCCACCTACACCGCCCATAGGTGTGCGCAGCCTATTGCATTAAGGTGTGCACCCCAAAGTTGAAATACACATGCATGTGTTTGCCAGCAGGGAGAGTAATGTATCGGGGCCATGTACCTGTAGGCAAGGAGAAATAGAGCAGAGCAGGTCCCAGGGAGATCTTTCCCATCTCCTCACTGGCAATGCTATGTGCCCTAGGTGATTAGGGTGTGCCCAGGCACACCCAGCACACCCTGTGCGCACGCCTATGTCACCGCCACATCCACCACCACCTCAACCTCCCTCCTACTCCATATGGGCCTCGTCCTTCAGAGATGAAGAAGAACATTGTTTTATTTTTCTGTTTTTTTTTGTTGTTTTAAGTTATTTCCCTATCCACATTTGTTTGCAGAGCACTTGCCATGCTCTTAATTACGTTTTGCTGCCATTTGCAGCACTCTAGCCCTTTCCTTTGGTGTTTTAGAGCCATTTTAGTGCCTTAAAGTTCGGGTCCCCATTGACTTCAATGGGGTTCGGTGTCCGGGAAAAGTTCGGTAAAAGTCCGGGACACGGACCCGGACTTTTTTTTAAAGTTCGGCCGAACCCGTCGAACACGGACATCTAGGTGTCCGCTCAACCCTAGTTGTAATGCATGCCAGTTTTTTTTTTTTTGCCTGTGTCCAATTGGGGTGATTTCCCCATCATATACTGTGCCATAGCAAAATTAGGAAGTGGGCAAAAATCTCCCTAAAATGAGGGAATGCCGAGGTTTCACCAGGGTCACCAGAACTAGTGTCACCGTTGAAAGATTTCCTCTCTATTGTTGTTCTGGTGTCAACAAAATTGGGGATTTTCTTTGGATGACAATGGTAAACAGGACAAATAGAGAGGGTAATGGGGGTGCAGTCAGCAGTAAAACTGACAAGTGTTATAATCTCTCTCCACTTTATCCAAAAGAAAAATGGTGTTGTTCACATTGATCCCCTTGTCTGTTCCCTAATGTACCTCTGGGATCCTAAGCTGGTTTTGTTGACTCTCCAGAAACTACCCTTTGAGCCTATCACATGTTGTGTCTTTGAGTCGATGGCCTTAACCTGAAAAAACAAACATTCCTTGTTCTGAATAGACAAAATTGTTTTGAGCCTAAAGACCTTTCTTCCCAAGGTGGTCTCTCCCTTCCACCTTAACCAGTACCTACCTTCCTTATGTCATGCTCCGTACCATCCCAAGGAGGTCTCCCTCATCTGTCTGGATGTGGTGCATGCTGTGTAAATGTATCTCTTAGCTACTCTTTTTGTCATGCATAAATGTCCTCACAGGGGATTGCATCTTATTCCACCATCTCCAGGTGACTTTATCAAATGATCTAGCCTAGGGGCTTAAGGGCAAAGGTCCACTTTTCCCTGTCAAAGCACACCCTACTTAGTTTCTTAGAAATGCAAGACTTCTACCTGGTCCTCTGTAGATACGTTTGTTGATTTTTACCAGGTAGTTGTTTAGGCTTCTTCTAATGCCAGCTTCAGTCATAAGATTTTTCAGGTGGTTCTGTGAATTTCTCCAAGACCCATTTATTTACCTGGTGTTACATGGGCCTGTTGACTTTTTTGACACCAATAAATTATTTTGCAGGGAAAAACATGGCAGTTGCTTATAGTCCACAGAGCTTTAAATCCACTTTACATTCACTGCTTTAATAATTATAAATAAATTGTTCTAATGTTTTTCCATCTTTTTACCTTTTTTTAAGGTTTTGCCTGGGATTCTTCAGAAACATTGCTGTATTTTGCCTGACAGAAACACAGGTACACATTTTTTTTTAATTTTTTTTTTTTGTTTCATGATAGATTTCTGGATCTAGTGATTGGAATAAAGATTTGGGATTGTTTACTGTGACATAAATTAGCTTATCTGATCATTTAAAAAAATCAAATCTGATCACTATTTTTTCTATTATCTACGATGCATATGCATACATGTATTTTTTACTGTTGGCAGAGAACTGTGTTCTGTTTAAATACACACCATGGTAAATGTAACCTAAATTATGCTAACTAACTAAATTATGCTTAAAAACTGTACACATTGAAAAGTGTGTATTGCAGATGGCAGAATATCACGCTAAACTTAGCACACGTGAAAAGCCTATAATGCACTGGAGACTTAGGGTCAGTTAAAGGCGATATAGTGCTGGAATAACAGTCTATTTAAAGATTCACAACATATGCTCCACAGGGGATATCGAGGGATGAAACTGCTCTCTTCGATTTACTGCTGATTTCATAAATATTGTTGTAAAGTTGATCAGTGCTAGATATATAAGATGTAGAGATGTAGTTTAGTCACTATGCTTATGATTACTTGCAGGGTTTTTGGGTACTTAGTTCTGTGTAATTATTTGTATTGCCTCCCCAAAAAATGAAACTAAATCATAAGAAACAAAAAGGTTATCATGTACTGTCATGCATTAAAGTTGATGTTTTACTTGGAAACAATTTACTTTTGATCACTGCCTCTATTGATAACTTGAAAATAGGAACAGGCTACAAGTGGATGTAAATAAGGTTCCTAAAATGTCCACCCAAACTCAAATTGTACCTTTAGGTAATTTTTGGATAGTTAATCCGCCTGATGATGCCCTGAATTCTCAAGAACACTGGTGGTGAGATATGTACAGTTGGGTTCCAAGGTGTATGCACATCTTGTGTTGCCATTACCTAGTGGCACTAGTATCACTGTTTGCAGATTTTATTACTGCAAATAAAAGTGAACATGAGTGGCTTTTTTTTGCAAGTTTACAATGTTAGCCTAGGCTGCATAATGATGCTGAGCCCGAGTAATGTGTCATTAACAGCCTGAGCTCACTATTAACCCAGAAGTGACTGCTCAAGGACCAAATGAGGAGGACTGAAAGAACAGTGCTGAAGAATGGAATAGGTAAGTTAAAATATTTTTTAAACAAAATAGGGCAATGCAATGCATAAAAAAAAAAAAGTAGAAATAGGCTTTCGATTTTTAAGCCAAAAGTCACTTGTACCACTTCACTATAGTAAAGGGTACCACCTTTTTTTACTCATATAATTAGGCTAAATGAGTTGTAAAGGCTGAAGGTTTTTTTTTTTTTTTTATCTTAATGCATTCTATGCATTAAGATAAAAAGCCTTCTGTGTGCAGCAGCCCCCCTAACACACACCTGAGGTCCCTCTCTGTCCAGCGATGTCCACCCGTGTCTCAGCCGACTGAGATTCTTCTTCCTAATTGTCTCCTGCTGTCAATCAAAATCAGCTAGCCAATCAGGGCAGAAAGGGGGCAGGGCCAGGTTGGGGCTCCATGTTTGAATGGACACAGGGAGCTGTGACTCAGCTCGTGTGCCCCCATAGCAAGCTGCTTGCTGTGGGGGCAGTGAACAGGAGGGAGGGGCCAGGATCACAGAAGAGGGACCCAAGAAGAGGAGGATCCGGGCTGCTCTGTGCAAATCCACTGCAACAGAGCAGGTAAGTATTACATGTTTGTTATTTTTAGGAAAAAAAAATAGACTTTACAATCAGTTTAAGGGTAATTTAAGGGCTGCTGGGGGCACCCAAGCAGGCTGGTTCCCGAGCCACTGTACTGCGTGTCCATTCACACACAGAGCCGCAGCTTGGCCCTATCCCCATTCTCTCCCCATTGACTCACTGGCTGTGATTGACAGTCCCCAGAGAGCCAAGGTTCTGGTGCACATCACTGGATCAAGATGGGGCTCCGGTAAGTGTTGGGGGGTGGCGGGGGAACTGCAGTACAAAGAAGGTTTTATACCTTCATGCATTCAATATCTTATAATATTGAGACCAATCACGCTTAATGGCAAGTTCCTTTTAAGATCCTCCTATGCCGCTGGCGGTTTTTTCCTCCTCACCATTCCATAAAGCAGCTCAGGTTGTTATAAATGGAAAGAAGATAAAACTCCAGATAGTGTGATATTGTAAATTCAATGTTTATTCCCGAAATAGCAAGGTTTAACAATGATTCAGCAAGTTCCAGCAAGGATCTATTATGCTGATGTCCGTGACATTCAGTACGACCATGCATGGCGAGCGGAGGTAAATCCCGCTTGCTTTCCAATGGTGAGTCACGTTGTGCGGTCCACGTGCTGACGCGTTTCGTCACATCCGGTGACGTTCTCAGCATAATAGATCCTTGCTGGAACTTGCTGAATCATTGTTAAACCTTGCTATTTCGGGAATAAACCTTGAATTTACAATATCACACTATCTGGAGTTTTATCTTCTTTCCATTTATAACAACCTGAGCTGCTGTAATATATATGAGACCCACTACATTTGGTAAGTTACCCATCTTATAAATTACTGCACGGGAAGAAGGTTTCAAGCACCTGCACTTTACCAGTCACAATTTGCATTTTTGAAAGAGCACTTGCACATCTCCTAAGAAAAGGAATTTTCACGGATGTTTTGCTCATCAATTTTTCATATATTTATATTTTGATAATCTATTATATATATTTTTATACACAAGATGGACTTTTATTTTTATTAATTAATTTACACATGGATTTGTTGATATTGGATGATTGATTGGCACAAGTAGTTTGCACACTTGCACTTATATTTGCGAATTTACAAATTTATGTATTACTATTGCACAGATTTATGTTTTATGTTTTATATTTTAGCAAGCGCTGTAGATAGCCCTATTTTTAGGACTATTCCTTTCAAAACAAATGGTGCACTGTACCGATACAAAGGTGAGCAGAGACCCTTGTTAACTCTTAGTAATGTTGATAACTTATTGACAACTATGTTATATCTATGGCCTACACAGCGCTAGGTTTAGCAGACAGTGCTGACATCTGCAACAGTCAGAGTTCATGTGGGTCACGTGACCTAACATGTCTGCTTCAGGTTATGTGGCACATAACTAAAGTACATCAGAACCTTTTTTTAACACGTTGAGCCCCCATCCACCTTTCTGTTGCCTCTATATATTTCGGAAGTGGACCTTATTTATTTTAAGTTAAGGTCACTTTTACCCAAACTTCTATTGTTGCTGTTTATTTCATGTATATTGGCTGTGCTGCCAGCCAGCCAGTAGTAGAAGAAAGCAACTATTCTAGCCAATTGGGGAAAAAAGGGATGATATCTGGGAAGATTCCTAGATACCAGACATCTGAAAGTAAAAGCTGATTTTATACAGCATTTTTACAGCTGCTATTTAATGATTGCTAGATAGCTGTGACATAAAAGAGAATGCAAAAAAAAACAACTGCCTCTATACACTAGTACTGTTAGATGGAAGAGTAATCTTTACTTTACTTTAAATTCCTACTTAAAAGCAAGCACCACAATATGCCTGCTGTTACCTGTGTTAGCAATTAGGGATAAGTGAACGTTTCGGCCCAAGCATGAGCCTAACATTTGCCTATGTGGCCTATGTGGCTAAATTTGCAGCATGTTTGCCCTGACGAACACCCTGCAGTACTTTTCAAGCTTTCCCCAATCAAGGAGGGGTGTAAGCTGGTTGTTAAGGAGTGGGGCCGGGAAGCCGCCTGCAGCATCTTTAACAACCAATAAGTGATCATCTGTCAATGGGTTTCCCCATGTCAGTAAAAAAAATAAAGAACCAAAGGCCGAAAAAACGCCAATTTTATTTTTCCAAAACTGCACTGGGTCCCCTAAATTTATACTAGACCTTTATTTGGGCATGCAGCCTGGCAGGTCAGGAAAGGGGGGGGGTGGGCAAGCGCGGCTCTGCCCCCCCCCACCCCCAAAGCACCTTGTCCCCATGTTGATGGGGGTTGTCAGGGGTTGTCCTCGGCTGATGCAGAGAGTAGTGCTAACATCATGACGTCAATGCCACTATCTGCTTCAGTACCGTAAGAATCAGGAATGCCATAGTGGGGCTTCCTCAGGGATTGGGGGCCCTACATTCATAATATGTCCACAATCTTCCAGATTGAAAGACTGAGGATATCTTGTGATGAAATAAAGTACTGAGTGGACAGCTATGAATTAAAGGTGAGTATTCTAGTCTGAGCTGATTTTTTGCTCTGTCTGGTAACCAAATTTAGTAAAGAAAAAAAAAATTGCCTGGAGATCAAACGTTAAAAAATATATACATTTGTATATTAGTCTTTATGTCTTTTTCATCAAATAGAATACTTTACACTCTTCTGGCATTATGAAAGCATGCTTTTTATAGTATGGGTTCACTTTACAGAGAGATATTCTTAGTGAAAACATCCATTTCTTCTGTAGATCATTCTGAAAACACAGGCAAAAAGGATTTCTCTTTGGTTCTGTTAGCAGGGGGCAGGGATCTGAAGTCATCATACAGCCAACAGCCCTGAGCTCTAATTGAAGGGAAGGAACACACCCCCCTTCACAGAGCTTTCTAGCAAGCACAGCTGTGGATAACAGTCACAGGCTGAGTGCTGTAGCTTTTGACCTGTCACCATTTTAATTCTTGGTGTTGGGAAGTCATGCCAATAATAGAGGAGCCAGGCAGCAGAGAGAAATAACACTCAGAGCTTTGGTGAGAGGCAAGTACACAGTATAGAAGGATATGTTTTGTTCACATTTCGTGTCTGAGGTTTACATCCACATTAACATTTAATGGAAATCAACACTAATGAATCTTCTGTATGTATTGTATCCACAAATTTTCTGTGACATAAAAAATGATGTTCTCTGTGTAGGACAAATGTAATGGTATCGTTTATTGTTTATTATAGGGCAGTATGTGAGCACTGCATAATATTGAAAATCACTCAGAAACTCACAGTTTATTAAGAAGAATGAACTCACTTGTCATTTCAAGCTGGCCATTAAGCTGCAAATCAATAGCTGCCGTAATTGCGGCCTTGGAAAATGATTTTTACTGGGCTCCTCAATGTACATTCGTTGTTCTAGTACTTGCAGATATGTGTGAGCTTACTGATATACATTTGTGTGTATCAACAGAAAATAGCAAATGTTCACTGATAAGTTGCATTCAAAACAAATGTGTGTGTGTACAGTGATTTTAATACTAAAAGATGCTGATATTTACAATAAAAGATCTGAGTTTTTTTCTTTTTTTTATTAAAATATAACAGGGTAGTGCAAATTGTTTCCTTATACCTTCTCTGCTTCTTTAAACCTTTTTCATCTTCCTACTCGCTAGTAGGTCTTTCTTTCTATTTTCATGAAGCAAGTGACCCTGGATGATACTTTTGCTACATAGCAGTTTGAGATTATCTTTGAAGAGGCTAGATGACTAGGGACTTGTTATGCTGACTCCAATACTTCATAATGCCTTCTTTATGCATTAGCTTAACTGTCTGTTCTCTGTCAATCTTTCACGTTAATCAATATAGATGGATTATGAGTACTATGATCGTTCAGTGATAACAAAATTAGTCACATTTTGGAACATTATATTGTCTCTATCAAGAATAAGCCCTTTTTTATCTCTGTGATACTGTTGACCTTTAAATAAAACCTGTATTCCATATATATTTATGGGACGTTCTTAATGTTGGGCAACTGAAGAATTGTAAAAGTATGCTGAACCAAATGCTTTATTACTATTTTAATATTATGTTTTGCTAATTAAATTAAATTAAATGAGTACCAGCTGGGATTAACACATGCATACATATTAGAGAAAAGCCAATATTCATTGCTAGCCATTACAAAGCAGGTCTGGATAGAGCCAATTTTTATAAACCTTCAGAGTATGTCACTATAGTGGCAAATTGCAGTGCAAGACTTCATGGAACAGCTCAGAATACATCAGATTATGTCAATTCCTGGAAACAATTATCATAATTTATGGAACTGTTCAACTCGGTGCCAGTCTTTTTCCAGTGTGTAGGACAAGCTAGAAAAATTGCCCATCACACAATTTTCCATCCAGCATTGGTGAGATATTATCATCAATGATAATTCCTTTAATGTATTAGTGTTAGTACAGATTAGTGATGGGCAAATTTGCTTGGGTTAGATTCTCAGGCTCGTTCAGCGAACATGGCCAAAAATATGCAAATAATCATAGGGGATACAGCAGGGGTGTCATGGGTGGAGAAGAAGTCTGAGAGTTCTTTCTTTATCAATAATTTGGTATATGATCTTTATTAGGCTTTCTTTAAGGTTTCAATACCAAGGTGTCAGTGTGTTTGCAACTATGATAAGGTTAAGCATAAAAGGTGCACAAACAATATCAGTGATATGGGTAAGTGTGGACTGATACATAAAGAAAAGTAAGACTGGCGAGCTTTAGAGAAAAAGGTGAAGGCTCTGGTGTAAGGATGTAAGATGCTCCACACATTCACTTTGCCTGCAAGACTTTGTTGAAGCCATGAAATACATCAAATAAAGGGTCTAAGGCTACATTACAGTAATCTCCTAACATCAATGAGTCTTCAGAAAAATTGGAGAGATCTTCCAGACAAGACTCCAAATATCTGAGCTGACCACAGTTTGGGTGTAAAAATGAGCAGTTGTTATGGGTTACCAAATAATTACCAAAAATTAATCAGCGCAAATCAATGTGAAAAAAAAAAATGGAAAATACTATCAGACTGGCGGCTGTCACTGATAACGTGTTTTCACCACACACAAATAAATATATAAAAAAACAGTGCTGTGCCATAAATCCTAATCTTAAATACAAAAGTGAATATAAAAAAACAATATAAATGAAAAGTCCATAAATCATGAATGTGTTATGATAAAGTGAATCAACAAAGTAATCCACCATCAGTGCATCTAGACGGTAAAAGTGCTCAGTGCTTCTCCTTCACCTGTGCAATCAAGCCTCTCACCTTACATTCTGACCCCTGTTTCCTCAGTGGGTAAGAATCAGCATTTCCCCTCTGGGGATAAATAAGGTCTGGTGATGTCTATGGCTGTGATCCCTTTGGCCAGCTTCTAAAACTTTGATCCCGATCAGCAATATGTCAAGGGATATAAAAAAGGCAAAATCTTGTGCTCTCTATTTAGAGTGGATATTTATTATAAAAACTCCCAATAGACCCTTGGGAAACAGCACAATTATCGATCTTCTGCTGAAATGCTGAGCATTTCATTTTTCTAGGGTTCAGGATTGTAGTCCCAACCCACTTGAGCAATCCAGCCAGGAAACTGACACTTCACAATGCCAATTATAGGCAGTGAGGCATTTCCCGGTCTGTGCAGCTGCGGATCGGGAAATGCCTCACTGCGCATGATTGGCGGTGTGCAGTGTCCGCTTCCTGGCAGGATTGCTCAGGTGGGTTTGGACTACGATCCCGAATATGTCTGAGCCCATCACTAATGTTTACATTCCTTGTCACAGAGATGGGCACGCGACAGGTACTCTTTATGGAAGTATCTGGGGTCTATGATCCAAATCCTTATTTTGCACTTGAAAGTATTTAAAATGCCAAGATTGGTTTTCTTGAATACTTTAAATTTTCTGAAAAAAGTGGCAAAGTTAAGATGCCTGTAAACTGAAAGTGAGGCCATGTCATCCCTTCCAGGTTACCATAGTGGCAATCCGATCAAAGCCGATCCCAGCTTTCTTCGGGTCACCTACTAGCAGGCGGATGTACCGCCTAATAGATCATGTCTCCCGTTGGGACGGGAGACCCCGAGCAAGCCACGGAAGGCGGTGGGTACAACCACTTGAAGTCAAATGACGTACCAGGTACTTGATTTAGCGGCAAGTGGCTAAGAATATTTGTTTGCAAAATTTTATAACCAAAACTAAGAAAACTTTTTTTTCAAAATCATCAGTATTTTGTCTGTACTAGTTTATATAGCAAAAATAAAAAACCCATTGGTGATTAAATACCACAAAAAGAGAGCTCTATTTAAAAAAAAAATAAATGATATACATTTCTTTTGGGTACAGTGTTACATGACCGAGCAATTGCCAGTTACGATAGCGCAGTGCTGAATAGCAAAATATGCTCTGGTCTTGCAGAGGGGAAATCTTTCCAGAGGTCAAGTGGTTGAATTGTAACAATCAACAAAGGGTCCATTCACATTAGCAGTCTGCCTGGCGGACTCCGCTTTGCTCAGCGGGGGATCGATCCGCTGATCCCAACTGAGCAGGCAGATAACAGGTCCGTCTCCGCTCACTGTGCTGAGACAGACCTGTCAGAGTCTCGCTCTCTCCGCTATGGGGAGATCAGATGAAAAACAACTGCCTGTCTGTTTTCATCCGATCCTCCAAACAGGTGGAAAATAAGATCACCGTCCATCTGTATTTGGCAGAAAGGATCAGATCGGATAGCAGCGAGTGTCAGTGGACATGTCTCCGTTGACATCCGCTGCTCCCTAGGGGTGAATAGAGCACCCGATCAGGCCCCCCTAAAAAACTGACAGGCAGACCTGATCGAAAAGCCCGTGTGAAAGGGTCCTAACACTAAAACGCTTGTTTTTGCCAGTCACTACTGAAATAGCCACGACAAGTGTGCTGCTATATAGATCAGAGGTTCACTGGTCACACTGACAGCAGGGCCCAAATGCTAGACAGGTGCACTCCTGTAACTCATTTTCAGCAGACAGTGGGCTGACATCATACATCTCAACTTCACAACAATGAAGTTGAGATCCGCCCACATGCCTGGACTGGCACCTGGCTCTGCGTCTCAATGAGCCAGCTGCTTCAGCCTCCCTCCACAGCCTAGTGCTCCAGTTACTGAGGGGAACCCTGAGAACTAAGCGATGGGCGGTGTTCGATCCTCACTGTTAAAGCTGGCGGGGGACAGATGCAGCATCGAACCAATACTGCATCCACATAAGTAAGTATGGTTCTGCAAAAAAAAAAAAAAGTTCATACTTTTAAAAAAAAAATAATTAATGTATGGGGAATTATAGGCTCATCTGCAGACGCACAGTTTGATCTACTATTTATCACCCGACTTGCATTGGTTTTAGGATTTTTTTTTTATTATCCTGCCATAATTTTTCTAGAGAACTGTATGCTACATATAACTCCAAATTTTCTGTGACACCAGCCCGGTTCAAAATTCAAATTAAATGATACATTTTGGAGACTGGCACATTTAATTTATATTTCTAAAACTTATTCAGAAAGAAGCAGTTCCCTTTTTAAATATTCCTTTTTCAAGAAGTGCACAAGAGATTTTCCCAAGGGCACAAACCTTTAGATATAAGCTGTGTGACCTAAAAGGAGCCCACCTGGCTATAAATATTGGAAATGCCATAGATGTTTGTTTTTAAAGGTGGATGCTCTAGGGATGCAATTCTTATCCTCATTTTACTACTTAGTGTGTCACTGACCTACAACAAGCATGTACATGCTTAGTTAATTCTTAGTGTCCTAACACAGGTCAAGGATGCTCCAAGAAGTCAGTGAGGGAATAAGATGACTGCCCTGAGGCATTCATCTGCAACAAGTCAGCAATGGCAACTCACTAAAAAACCTATGCTTTGCTAGTGCAGGGCAAGCAGCAACTTTTCTTTTTACCCCCTTCTCATACACACCTTTTCTACAATACCTTCCATTCTCTTCTTGGCAGAGTTACTGAGATGCCTTCATGTAGGCATTTTATATAACTGCTCACCAGTCTTTGACATCCAAATTTGTGCTCACTTCTTCATGCAAAATGTCTTAAGTTGCAGGAGCATTGTAGGTTTTTATGCAGGAACTGCCCATTACAAAAGTCCCTCTAAAAATGGAAATCAAATCGGGGCTTCTCCTAGGGCAGTTCAATAACCTCCATTCTTCTTTTTCAGACATTCCTTTGTGAATTTGTTAGTGTGTTGTGGATCATTATCATGTTGAAAGACTAATTTCTGGTCCAACTTCAACTTTTAGACAGATGGCCTCACGTTCTCATTAAACACTCTTTGATAGGATGCGGAATGCATAGTTGACACAGTGGGGTTGATGTACTAAAGAGAAATAGTCTGTTTATTTTGCAAAATAAGTTGTGTTTTGAAGAGTACTTTCCAAAGAGATTAGCATATGTGGTAAAGCTCTGCTGTCTTCCATCTTCCAATAATTTACAAGCAAAAATGCTGTTTTATTTTTATGAACTTGATTGAGTATTCTTCCCAAAGTGACATCTCACCATATTCTCTAAGCTCTAGGGCACATTCCCTTGGATTGTGAACAGTATGTTTGCTTTTAGTAAATTAACCCAATGATTTCGAGCTGCGTATGTGCTGAAGCAGCAAAACAACCCCAGATTACAACATTTCCACCACCATGCTTCATTATTGTTATGAGATTCTTCTCCAGAAATATAGTCTTTGGTTTTTTGAAAACATGCCTACTATTACGATAGCCAAACAACTCTATCTTTGTTTAATTAGCCTTTAGTAAATTGATACAGAAAGCCTAGTTTTTTATCTATATGTTTAATGGCAATCTGTAATCTTGCTCTAATGTTCTTTTTTTACATCAATGGCTTGTTCTTAACACATCTCTAGTGCAGGTTGAATTGATGCAATCTCTTTTTGATTGTAAATGCATGCACTTTGACTTCAACTGTTGAAAGAGTTACCTTAACACCCCACTGTCATAAATAAGATTGTTACATATACAGTAGTTGGGGATCGTTCACCCTCTCTACAGCCTGCAAGTTGGCTGGCAGTGTGCTCAAAGAATGCAATCGTTTTGGCTCCATCTGATCTGATACAGGGAAGCACAGAGAAGAGGGTCTGGAAAAGCATGGAATACAGGACTCACAGGGATTGCAAGAGTAAAGTACAGTAATGGGGTGTTGATCTATATTACAGGCAGGTAGTAGTATAGTAGCAGACACTTACAGCACTGTACTGTGCTGGGCTCACAAGGAGATAGGAGTATCTTACAGAAATGGGATGCTGAGCTTACAGAAACACGGGTAAGGTATGTACGAGGATTACAGAGGTGCACAGAGATTCCAGAAATGCAGGTTCACAGGATACAGTTGGGGTGTATGATGAGCCTAGGACAGGTAGGATATCTGTTGGTAGTGGTACTTACTGGAAGAACACAGCATGCCTACACATGCAGCAAAGGTGAAGGCCCCTGGAAGAGCCCAAGTTGGCAGATGTGCATGGAAAAACAGAGAGGCACTGGGAACAGTGGTAGCACACAGAGGCACACAGGAGAAGGTAGTAATGCAAAGAGACAAATAGGAATCACTAGGAGCAGGCAGAAGTGCACAAGGACGCAGTACTGGAAACACATTAGGAATACACAGGGAGACACTGTAGCAGATTGCAGACACAGGAATTGATAATAAAGGGCAGGCTGAAACTCACAGGGGATCATGTTGTTGCAGGAAGGCAGAAAGCTGGCTGGGTTAAACAAGGAAAACAGAGGCACAAGGACACAGGAATACTCAAAGTACACAGCAGGTGCAAGGTTACAAATTACAGGCAGGAATACACAGAGTATCACATGGGACAGGTGGAAAGACACTGGTAAAACTGGAAGGCAGTTGGAAACGCTTGGAAAGTCATTAGGAACAAGGGAGCTTCCAACTACAGGTTGACTGGAAATCTCTGGATCACAAGGAAGCACTGGGGGTCACTAAGAATCTTCATGGAAATCCAGGGAAGTTAGGAAGGACTGGGGAACTCTAGAGATCTTCTACCACTAGGAAGCACTGGGAGACACTAGGAATCTACTCTGCTAGGAAGCACTGGGGGTCTGGAGATCATACTGGGAGATGCTTGCAAAGTCAATGGGAACAAGGGGGCTTCCAACTACAGGTTGACTGGAAATCTCAGAATCGCAAGGAAGCACTGGGGGTCACTAAGAATCTTTGTGGAAAGCCAGGGACACTAGGGATAACTCTAACCATATTCTATTACTAGGAAGCACTGGGGAACATTAGGAATCTAGTCTACTAGGAATTAGTGGGCAGCACTACAAATCTTCTTCCACTAGGAACACACAGCTTTCTTTTTTGAAATTCTAAGTCACTGGGAGACACTGGGGTACCTGGCTCTAGGAACGCTAAGTTGCTTAAGCTGGCCAAACATGGATTATAACTCAGCCGATTCAGCAGGGACTGGACAAATTTTGATCCATGTATGGGCAGGCTGGTTTTACAGAAATCGATCTATCATCAAGTATGTGGATGGGGAAATCAAGTGATTTCTTTCATTCAACCAGCAGAAAATGACTCGTCTATGGCCAGCCTTAGGGAATGAGGCCATCCTAAATAGGAAGGAAAATGGGCTGGATGGGTATGTAGCTAATTGAATCAACAGCGAGTGAATAACCACTTGAACAGAAGTTATGCAGGATAACAGGTAACCGCAGAACCCTGCAAGTTAAAGCTATGGAAATACATGTACCAGCATGCTTGCTGCACTTTGTGAATAGAGGTGACAGGTCAGCAGAAAAGCCGTAGATCTGTGACACCCATAATGACATTGGGGAATTCTTGGAGACTCGTTTTAGCTTCAGATGGTCAGCTCTTGGGTTGAATTTGCATGTCCAGTCCTGGACAAATTAGCAGTTGTTTGAGATCTGCACCGCTTGTAGATAATTTTCATAACAGGGGAATGATTGATTTCAGATTTTTTAGCAACCTTTTAAATGCCTTTCCTAGTTTCAGAGGCATCCACAATTTACTTTCTGAAGACCTTAGAGAGCTCTATTAACTTTTTGCTATGTCAATAAAAAAAGTAGCATTAAGCCCCGCAAGGGCCGCTGATTTTTTTTGTTTGTCCCAGGTTATCTCCCCATTAGTGTAGAGGCAGCTAGACACATAGCAACATTCATCTTACTGGCTTAGTAAACAGTTTTAGGGTTGCCTTTTTTAAAGTTTATTGCAGATTAACTTGGATGGGGCTTAGGGAAGATGTGGGATAATCCAACCACTGAACAGTATTAGAAGGACACTCTTCTCTTTGCAGCTACTTCCTAGGATAGTTCCTCTAGCAACAGAACAGAAAGTGGACAGCACTGAGACACCATACGTAATTTCCAGGCCATGCATACCTTGGTACAAGTGCAGCAGGGGTGAACAGCAGTGAAAGTCACTCAGATCCTTCACTCCGGTATGTACTCACAGTGTCCCCAGGTACTCAAATGCCTCCCTCCAAACTCAGATGGACAATCTCCTCAGTGAATGTTGTAGACCAGATCCCAGGGAAACCCCTCTATTAGCTTCAAAGAGTTTACAGCAGGATAGTCCCTCCAACTTGGCACAGTTGGGACCTCGATGGATATATGCATAATCCTCAGCTGGGCTGCCTAGAAGGGCACTAGCCCTTCTGGCTGGGAACCTCTTCTCCTTGGAAAAGAACTGTATCTGAGGCTTTGATACTATTTATGCCCTTTCCCAGCCACCTTCTGAGAACTATCCCCCAGGGATTGGCTGGAAACACTTACACTTTTGAGCTGCTCATCTGCTTCTCCCACACACTATATTCTGGAAGCCTCCAGAAAACAAGGGGAAAAAATTAAACCCACAGCCTGCAGAGCCCAAAGCAGCCCAAAATAATCATACGCTGCTGTACAGTACTAATTAAAGGAGAGCCACAAGTAAATTTAGTGAACATAACTAGAAAACCTATCTGAGTGGGAGCTACACAAATAAAACAGCAGTATATCGCCTTTATTTGTAGACAGTATTTAAATAAAAATCTAATGTTTAACCTGTTCAAATGTTATAAAAAAGGCAACGATTTAATGGGGTGTGCTTACTTTTTTCATACTTATATGTGCAAGAGTGATTGTGAGCTTACACAGCACTGTCTTTCCTCATTTTCAGAAACAGAGCAGTGAGGGCGTGAAAAAGGAGAGTATGTGCTTCTGGGAAGGGAATATTAAAGCAAACCTTATGCTTTGCCCCATATAAAAGAATCACAGACTTGTTTTGAGCTTTGATGGTGTGCCTTGCAGTGCTAAATGTGTTTGCTTGGTGTGCTGGGTGTGCTTACTTTTTTCATACTTATATGTGCAAGAGTGATTGTGAGCTTACACAGCACTGTCTTTCCTCATTTTCAGAAACAGAGCAGTGAGGGCGTGAAAAAGGAGAGTATGTGCTTCTGGGAAGGGAATATTAAAGCAAACCTTATGCTTTGCCCCATATAAAAGAATCACAGACTTGTTTTGAGCTTTGATGGTGTGCCTTGCAGTGCTAAATGAGTAATTCACCAAAGTTAAATTTTTCAATAAATTAGCACCTTATCTGAAAACATTGCAAAGGCACTATCTGATGTAAAGTCTTCACACGCACTCAAATACCTGGGATATAACCAATTTGTAAAGGCCGAAGCCAAGTTTTCTTAAACATTCAGAATTTTTAGCTAGTGAAAGACTCTGAGAAAATGTATTTTTTATAGACAAACTGAAAAATCAATTGTACGTTATTAACTGAGTTTTGTCACTGCGACTAGTACTTTTATCTCAGAAAATGTTCGCAAATGGAGCATCCAAACACGAGTGTTCTGTTTCAAGGTATTTATTCTCAGTATTTGCAGTAACAGTTTGAGCACTGAAAAGAAGCTGTATAAATGGATATGAGATATGTATTTTTTTCTGTATAATTCTTTAATATTGGTCTGGAAGTGAAGGATAACTTAACTTACCCTAAAGCAAAGGCAAGGGACAAGCATTTTTGCACTTGTAAATCGCCATCCTTTAGCAATATGGCATCCTGTAAGTTCCAATTTTAGATACACATCTTAGATATTCCATGCTTCCATCATATTTGTGTTTAAAATAGTTATTTTTAGTTTAAAATTAGATCAGAAAGCTACCATAACAATGCCATGTATTTAACATTTTAATTAAATTTTCTTTAAACAATTAAAAGTAATTGAGACTCAAACACCAATGCATAAAGCGGTATAAGGTACAGATGCCTAACCTATATATATGAACCCCTTCGTGCCCAACGGTAAAACAAATCCAAATGCCTAAGCCCAATTTTGCAACTGTAACATGTGTTAGTAAACCTGTACATCTTATCACAACTACTTTGTGCATCCAGGTAGATGGAAAAATTAGGCTTTCATTTGATGGTAATTGGTAACGGATATCTCCTGAATTTTTTTTTTTTTATTATCTAAGAAATACTGGCCCAAAATAGTAAAAAAAAAAAAAAAAACATTTAAAAAAAAAATTGAACCGTGTATTTCTTACTACTACTAAAATCTACTCCAGAGAACAACCCAAAATAAATTCCCCTGCTCCTGAGGATCACAGCAATACCACATATGTGTATGTTAGTTGTTGTTTGTACCCATAGTACGGCCCAGAAACAACAACGCGCATTTTGTTTTGTTTTTTCTTATCCTGCCTAAAACACACTAACACTAACTGACACTGATACTGAAAAAAAAAAAAAAAATGCTGTACAAAAATAATGACCCTGACCCTTGACATTGACCTTGACCAAAACACTAACCCTGGGGCTGACCTAGATCAAACCTTGATCTAGTTTTTTTTTAAATTATTATTATTATTATTTTTCTACACATACTTTTTTTTTTCCTATGTCTGCAAGGACAGAGAAAGATACAATGTATCTGTCCCATCTGTTTACAGAGACAGAAAACACGGGGGCGGGCATCACAGTGATTGATCACTGTGATAGGGAATCAGAAGCTATCACAGCGAGCAGATGACCCGGAATCGGACATTCCATGTCCTGATGATTAAAACGGGGCCCGGGCTCTAGGCTCTCTGTACTACAGCGTGCTCCCAGCACAAAGAGAGATTTATCCAAATATGTGGTCCCATGGAAAGTCCAGTGGGGCCTGCATATTTGTGTATGGTTGGCAGGAAAGAGTTAAGTTATCCATAGAAAAAAAAAAAAACAATCAGAGAGCAATAGGGACACTCAGACTTTTGTCAACTATTGTCTGACCTTCTATACAAGTCACGTTTTTGCTAATTGGCTTGATTTTTTTTCTAATGTTATCCTTCTGATATTGTAACCAGAATATAATCAAACATATTTTGACCTTATAGGCATTTAAATGAGTAAGAACTAAAGCTATAATTTTGTGTGATAATTATCTGATAAATGTATTCATAATATGAATAAAACAAATCCATTAGAAATGTTTAAAGGTTAAAGTCCTCAGCAAGAGCAGACACTTCAATATGCTCCCTATTAGCCACACATCTCTCCTCTTTTTGTGCCTCCAAAGTAGTTTCACTTTGTTACCAGGAACTTGCTTTCCTTTTCTTCTGGGATAAGCCTCAACTACCTGCCAGCATCCTGGTTAATAAAATTGTATTACAGCCCACTAAGGCTCTCTGGACAGCTGGTGGCAGTTGGTGGGGCCTTAAGCTTGAGGGCCCATTTATATCTTTTGCCTCATTTCCACTGAGTGGTACGGTACGGTACGGTTCGGTTCAGTACGGTACGGTTCGGAACCGTACACCTTGCGTTTTCCAATAATACCCTTTCATGATAGGCGTGGTGTAGCCGGAAAGCAGTGATTGACGTTACTTGATAGGCGTGGTGTATGCCGGAAGCAGAGTAGAGAACTCTCGCGCAAAGCAAAACAAACAACAATGGAGGAAGTAATGCAGATTGTGTTCCTGCTTCTTGGCATGTGGCTGTTTGTCACAAGAAGGAGACAGCGTTCGTTTGAGCAAAGGCTGCAGGCTGCAAGGAAAACACAGCTGAAAAATATATGAAAATACTACAGAGCTGGGACGAGACGGACAACCCAGAAAGAAAAGCAAGACAAAAACGACGGCACAGGAGGGTAAGCTGTTGTGACCTGTTAAGCAACCCTACAGTCTCAGCACCATGCACTGTCTTGACATCAAATCCCTCTCATGAATTACTGCCTGTTATTGCTAATATTTCCCGTACCTGGTAGATGCATTTAAGTACCTGAACACACCCTCATTCACTACTACAGTGTGTATGACATATTTGCAATGTATTTTTTTTTTTTCAGATAATCAATCTGTTGCAAAATCGGCGCCGCACACCAACCATTTGGACATTCAACTGATCAGATGAATGGTGGGATGTGATTGTTCCAGGATTCACACACACACAGTGGGTGCACAACTTCAGGATGTCTCAAGAAACATTTCTGTTGCTTTGTACCAAGCTGTATCCAACAATGTTAAAACAGGATACAAACTTCCGAGTGTGTGTTCCCCTGAAGAAAAGAGTTGCAATTGCACTATGGAAGCTGGCAACCAACAGCGACTACAGAAGTATTGGCCATCTTTTTGGTGTCAGCAAAGCAACAGTGTGTCGGTGTGTGCAGGATTTCTGTGAGGCCGCCTGCTCTTTGTTAGTTTCTAAACAGATTTGTTTCCCTGACCAGCAAAAGCTTAAAGAAATGGCAGACTACTTTGAGAATCGATGGGGACTTCCTATGTGTGTTGGTGCCATTGATGGGCGTCACTTACCCATTATTGCCCCAAAGGAGTACCACTGTGATTACTTTAATAGAAAAGGCTGGCATTCTATCATCCTGCAAGGAGTTGTAGATGGGAAAGGATTGTTTTGGAGTGTATATGCAGGAATGGCTGGGAGTTTGCATGATGCTCGTGTCCTGAGACTGTCCACATTGTGGGAGTTAGTGGAGCGAGGATGCCTTTACCCAGCTTGCACCAGGAACAACGGTGGCGTGAACGCTGGCTATTATGTGCTAGGAGACTCTGCCAATCCTTTGTTGAATTGGCTCCTAAATCCATTTCCCGACAATGGCCGACTGACAGAAGAACAACTGACCTACAACAAGAAAGTGTGCAGGGCTCGGGTGGTGGTAGAAAATGCTTTTGGGAGGCTTAAGGGCAGGTGGCGGTGCCTTATGAAGAGCAATGACAGCAACATTGAACTGGTGAAATTCATGGTGTTGACTTGTTGTGCTCTGCACAATATTTGTGAAAGTCATGGAGAGGATTACCAAAAAGAATGGGATACACCTGTAGCAGCAGAGCCTGTTGTGCCACTGGCACAGGATGCAGAAGAGGAGGGCAGAGATATACGAGAGGGTCTGATGCATTATTTGAACAATTAATTTCTATTTACTACTTTTTTATATTTTTTTAATGATAATTTACTCAACCCCCATGTCTTCAAAAATGTTAATGTCTGTCTTTCCTCATGCAATAAGAAATGATGGTTTTTGATGAAAACATTCCAGGATTATTCTCCATATGGTGTACTTCAACTGGCCCCAAATTGTTGAGGGTAAAAGTGTAGCTTCAAAGGGCTTGAAATGATACTAAAAGAGGGTCTTATGTAGTGAAACCAACAAACAAAAACAAACTATATTCTTTATAAACACAAATGATCGCCTTGCAAGTACTTACACTTTCTGTATTCTTCAAAAAGTAATGTCCTACGCCTTCCCTATTCTACTTTTGAACAAATTTGAACTGTCACTGCGTTCAATTCTCAAGTGGAATAGAAAAGGCGTAGGACATACAGCGTAAACTTTTTAAAGAATACATAAATACGTTTATCTGACAAAGGCGATCGTTTGTTTATATGAAGCATATAACATTTTTGGAGAAAATGAACAATCATTTTACTAGATAAGATTATTCCTTGTCTGGGATAGTTTAAAGCCATTTGAAGCTGCACTAAACTGTACTTTTGATCTTCAACAATTTGGAGACCAGTGAAGTCCAGTGAAGTCCACCATATGGAGAGTAATCCTTTAACAGTTAACGTCAGTAATGTAAACAGAATGAAATCAATTTGTAGAATAGGTACGTCCTGTTAGACAGCCATAGAACACATGACGCCTCAATGGAAAAAATGATTTCATTTCATTTGAAAATAGTCAAACAGGTGCTTTATTGAACGAGTTGTGTAACAACAGGAAAAAGTAGTGCAAAAAATAGTGTTGAGTGTCAAAAAAGTGTGCTGGGTGCAAAGTACTAGTGGCTGGATGGAGGCAGAGGATCACGACAGTTGCTCAACACCTGCACCAGCTGACTGAGTGTGCCAAGGAAGGCCTGATTGAAGCTTGCAGTCTGCTCAATGTGTTGCCTAGTGATTTCAGCCTCATGCTGCCTTGCCTCACGGGCATCCTCCAGCATCATCTCAAAGCTGAAGCTGCAACAGAGGCGCAGGTGCCCTTTGGCACTCACAAGCCATCCAAAGCGGCAAAGATGAGGAGTCCTTTGTTAAGAAGTGGACTGTGCCACCGGTGGTGGACCCTCCGATTTCCAGATTAAATAAGGCAACCATGATTCCAGGTGAAGAGTCCCTGGCCTTTAAGGATCTGACTGACAGGAAGGCGGAGGCTGTGGCCCGCAAGATGTACATTCTGGCTGGTTCGGCAATGAGGCTGGTATTCATCATTGCTCTGGTGTCGTAAACTCCGACCGAGTGGTCTAAGCTCCTACACCGTGACCTGGAGGGGGAACAGCTCTCCCCTGCCTTTGCCGAGCTGGTGGACCAGCTGGTCCAGGGGCTGCAGTTTATCTGTGATGCCTCTTTGGATGCGACTCCCCTGATGGCTCGCCTCTCTGTTTTGGCAGTGGTCCTTCAGCGTGTCTTTTTGCTCAAGTGCTGGTCTGTGGATCAGACTTTACAAAAGGCCTTGACTAATCTTCCTTTTTCAAGGGAATCACCTATTTGGAGCTACCCTGGATGACATCATTAAAGGTCTAACAGGGGGGAAGATTACTTTTCTCCCGCAGGCTACTAAGGGCAAGGAACCTTGTTGTAAATGTGGGCCTTCCTTCTCAGTTTTTTTCATCCCTCAGGGTCACTGACAAGGGCTCAAAGCCTTTCATGGCCTCTTCTGGATGATCCAATCGAACCTGGTCTGGCAAGCCAAGATCAGGCTTCTCCAGACCCGTGGACAATCTCCTTCTGCATGAAGGTGCATCCTTACCTGTATCAGGGGTGGGGGGATGTCTTTGCTGGTTTCCGGACCCGTAGACATCCCGGGTGCAAGACAAGTGGGTCCATTAAGTCATTCGGTCCGGCTACAAAATCAGTTTCATTCTTATCCCCGGCTAGGTTTTTTCCTTCTAAATTGCGCCTGTCCCCAGACAATTTACACCTTTTTGGGGTGGTACAAGACCTGTTACTTCTAGGGGTGATTTTCCAGGTTCCGACCTCAGAACTTTTTCAGGGTTTTTACTCAAACCTGTTCACAGTTCCCAGGAAGGAAGGCAAAGTGCGTCTAATCCTGAACCTTAAGGCTCTAAACTGCTTTGTGCGGGTACAGAAGTTCAGAATGGAGTCCATTCGAACGGTGGTGGCATCCCTGTGTCAGGGGGATTTCCTCACCTCTGTCGATATCGTGCCTACCTTCACATTCCAATATGTGCCAGTCGCCAGCGTTTTCTCCAATTTATTGTGGGAGAGGAGCATTATCAGTTTGTGGCATTACCATTTGGTTTTGCATTTGCTCCTCGGGTCTTCACAAAAGTGCTAGCTTTGCTACGCCAATGGGGGATCACGGTGCTGGGCTACTTGGACGATCTCCTTCTGTGAGTGGAGTCTCCCTCTGTTGTGGTGGAGAAACCTGGAGATCACAATATGAACTCTGCGGGAGTTTGGCTGGCTTCTGAATTTTCAGAAGTTTACTCTGGTTTGTCCACAAAGCTGGACAATCTGGCAATCTGGCTAAGGCCGAGTCCAGAGTCCAGAGTCAGACCCAGAGTGCTTCTTCCTCAGGCTGAAAATTGCCTCCTTCTGTCCAACAAATGGTCATCCCTCTGGACTTGCATGCGGGTGCTGGGCCTGATGGTGTCTGTAACGCTCCTGCGTTTTTATATGGTGTGGATTTTCAGCTGCAGAAATAGTTCCACGTCAGTTGTCATGTAAGAGATATGCTGAGATACCATTCCCAACCTCAATGACTCATCATGTGTGGAAGGTCTTATTTCAGCCAGTAAATACACACAATTAGCAAGCTGGTTCTTAGAGTGACTTTATGCATGTGGTAACACAATGATGAAGGTTGAGGGATAGGTTGAGTGGAGGTGGTAGGTGATAGACACTTGAAGGTGAGACAGTAGCAGATGGATGCAGGAAGGTTTAGCAATGTTGTATGATAGCAGATGATAGAATAGCAGGTGGACATACAAAAGAGATCAACCCAGTGCAGAAAAGTAGCAGTAGTCTCAAGAGCTAGCAATCTAGTTTATGCAGATGTGATAAACAGTCTCTACTATGCAGAGCTAGATAGTGTAAGCTTAGTATAAGTTTATAGAGAATTCCCCTGCGGGGTACTTAGCACTATTAGCGATACAGCCGAAGGGTGGTTCAGGAGAGGCGGATGATCCAGTAGCGGGATACAGGGATCAGCGCAGCGAGGTTCCGTCAGCGAAGTAAGCTTGCAAGCATGGAAGCTTCAAGCAAGGTTAGCATCCAGATAAGGGTGTTTGAACGAACACATGTGAGTGAGAACCGACGCCTTAAATAGCCATCTAGTCCGGCGCTGAGTGATGACAGCTCCAGTCTTAAAGGTGTATGCGCACCTTTCCAAAAGTAAATGGTAGGGCGCATACACTTGTGGAAAGTGTAATTTAGGGTACCAAAGGTACCGGAACATTACAGTGTCTACCTTCGAGGCTGTTCCGTTTGCACAGTTCCATATGAGGTCTCTGCAAAGGGAAATTCTGACCGAATGGGACAAGAATCTGCAGTCTCTGGACAATCCGATACGGCTGAGTCGGTGCACGAAGGAGTCCCTGATATGGTGGCTTCGTTCTCCTGCACTTCAGCTGGGAAAATCCTTCCAGCCCTTGTATTGGACAGTGGTCACCATAGATGCCAGCCTTTCCAGCTGGGGAGGCATCCTCAGCAAGCCTTCTGCTCAGGGGATCTAGACGCTGGAAGAGTCCAAACTCTTAATCAATGCCTTGGAACTCAAGCGTGTATGGACAGATCGTCTTCAGGGTTGTCCAGTGGGCATTCAATCAAGCAATACCACAGCCATGGCTTATGTCAATCACCAAGGGGGCACAAGAAGTGTCCTGGAGGCTCTGGAGGTAGCCAGCATTCTAAGGTGGGCAAAACGGTTTGTTCCAGCTCTCTCTACCGTACACTACAGGGGTGGAAAATTGGCAGGCGGATTACCTCAGTCGACAGGCATTGGACCATGGGGAGTGGTCCCTTCATCTGGAGGTGTTTCATCAGCTGTGTCTCCGGTGGGGCACCCCCGAGGTGGATCTGTTGGTGTCTCGGCTCAACAGGAAGGTGCAGAGGTTTGTCACTCGGTCAAGGAATCCTCTGGCGGACGCCACAGATGCACTGGTGGCCCCCGTTGGGGTCACTATCGTGTGATTTATGCCTTCTATCCTCCCAAGCTTCTGCCCAGATGTCTATGCAGGATTGAAGCAGAAAGGATTCCGGTCATCTTAGTGGCTCTGGACTGGCCTCCCAGGGCTTGGTGGGCTGATCTGGTGCGGCTGGTTGCCAGAGTTTTTTGGCAGCTTCCTCTCAGGGAGGATATGCGATCCCAAGGACAGATCTTCCATCCTGCTTTAGAGTCACTGGCTTTGACGGTTTGGCTGTTGATTGCCAGGTGCAGAAGGATAGGGGTTTATCTAATTTGTTGATTCCTACAATGTTGAACGCTAGGAAATCTACCTCTGGAAAGATCTACCATCGTATGTGGAAGAAGTACATTGCGTGGTGTGAGTCTCTTGGGGTTTTTTCTCGCTTCTTTTTGGTGGCTCGTATCTTGACCTTCCTTCAACAGGGGGTTGAACAGAAATTTACCTTGGGCAACATCAAGGGCCACGTGTCAGCTTTGGCGGTCTTCTTCCAATGACCTTTGGCAACACACTCCCTGGTGCGTACCTTTCTTCAGGGTGTCCGACATTTGGTTCCTTCTGTGCGGGCTCCATTGCCGCCTTGGGATCTTATATTGGTGCTTTCGGCTCTACAGAAGCCTCCATATGAAGATATTTGGCAGATTCCCCTGCTTACGGTGTCCCAGAAGGTGGACTTTTTAGTGGCTATCATCTCTGCATGCAGGGTGTCGGAACTGGCGGTGTTATCCTGTCGTTCACCTTACCTGGTGATTCACCGGGATAAGGTGGTTTGTCGCCCCTGTCCGGCGCTCCTTCCAAAGGTTGTCTCTGATTTTCATTTGAATGAAGACATTGTGTTGCCTTCCCTGTGTCCCAGGCCTTAACATCCGAAGGAAATTGCCCTACATGCCTTGGATGTGGTTCCGTGTAATTGGGGTGTACCTGGCAGCTACAGAGTCTTTTTTAGGAAGTCAGAATCTCTCTTTGTGCTCACGGGTGGACCTCGCAAAGGGTTGTCCGCTTCCTCTGTGACCATTTACAGATGGATCAGACAGACGGTAGTTCAGGCCTATTCCATCAGGGGTCAGGTTCCTCCTTTCCCTGTCAAGGCGCACTCTACTAGGGTGCTTAGTGCCTCCTGGGCTTTCCATCATCAGGCGTCAGTGGATTGCAAGGCAGCCACCTGGTCATCAGTGCACACTTTTACAAAGTTTTATAAAATGGATGTGTTGGCATTTTCGGATGCTTCTTTTTGCCGCAAGGTTTTGCAGGCTGCTGTTTAAGACCCCCTTCCTGCCCAGACCAATTTTCAGCTTTCAGCACTCTCACACTTTAAATGACAATTGCTCAGTCATGCTACACTGTAACCAAACAAAATTTTTATCATTTTTTTCACACAAATAGAGCTTTCTTTTGGTGGTATTTGATCACAACTGGGTTTTTTTTTCGTGATATAAGCAAAAAAAGAGCAAAAATTTGGAGAAAAAAAACACTTTTTTTAGTTTCGATTATAAAATTTTGCCAAAAAATTAATTTTTCTTCATACATTTGGGCCAAAATTTATACTTCTACATATCTCTGGTAAAATTAACCCAAATTAGTGTATATTATTTAGTCTGTGTGAAAGTTATTGAGTCTAGAAGCTATGGTACCAATTACTGAAAATTGATCACACCAGATGTACTGATGGCCTATCTCCATTCTTGAGGCCCTGAAATGTCAGGATAGTACAAATACCCCCCAAATGACCCCTTTTTGTAAAGTAGACAGTCCAAGGTATTTAGTAAGAGGCATGGTAAGTTTTTTGAAGTTATAATTTTTTCCCACAATTCTTGGGAAAATGAAGAAAAAAATGTTTTTTTCTTTTTTTTCCCCACAAAGTTGTCAATTTATAATAAGCTATTTCTAACACACAGCATGTACACAGCAAAAATGACACCCCAAAATACATTCTGCTACTCCTTCTGAGTATGGTGATACCACATGTGTGAGACTTTTACACAGCCTGGCCACAAAAAGAGACTCCACATCCAAGTAGCCCCTTCAGGCGTTCTAGGAGCATAAATACACATAAAACTTTCTTACTACCTATCACACTTTTGAAGGCCCTATAGCACCAATACAATGGAAAAGTCCACAAAATGACCCCATTTTGGAAAGTAAACACTCCAACGTATATTCTATGAGACATTATGGGTCGTTTGAACATGTCATTTTTTTCCACAAGTTTTTGGAAAATGTGGGAAAAAAATTAAAACTTTTTTTTACACAAAGTTGTCAATTTATGGGATATTGCTAACACATAGCATGTACACAGCAAAAATGACACCCCAAAATACATTCTGCCACTCCTCCTGAGTATGGTAATACCACATGTGTGAGACTTTTTCACAGCCTAGCCATATAGAGGGGCCCAACATCCAAGGAGCATCATCATGCATCCTAGCCACTTGCCTAGGCCTATTTTTGATATTTGGTGTTTACAAGCTAAAATCAGTTGTTTTTGCTAGAAAATTACTTAGAACCCCCAAACATTATATATATATATTTTTTTTTAGCAGAGACCCTAGAGAATAAAATGGAGATTATTGCAATATTTTTTATCACACCATATTTGCGCAGTGGTCTTCCAAACGCAATTTTTTTGGAAAAAATTCACTTTTTTCAATTAAAAAATAAGAAACCAGTAAAGTTAGCCCATTTTTTTTCCATAATGTGAAATATAATGTTGCACCGAGTAAATAGATACCCAACATGTCATGCTTCAAAATTGCGCACGCTCACGGAATGGCGACAAACTTTGGTACTTAAAAATCCCCATAGGCGACATTTTAAAAATTTCTACAGGTTGCCATCTTAGAGTTACAGAGGAGGTCTAGGGCTCAAATTATTGCTCTTGCTCGAACGATCGCGGCGATACCTCACATGTGTGGTTTGAACACCGTTTACATATGTGGGCGGGGTTTCCGTATGCGTTCGCTTCTGCGCGCGAGCTCACGGGGACAGGGCGCTTTTTTTTTACTATTTATTTTATTTATAATTTTTTATTTTTACAACGTTTAAAAAAAAAGTTGATCATTTTTATTTCTATTACAAGGAATGTAAACATTCCTTGTAATAGAAATAGGCACGACAGGACCTCTTTTTTGTGTGATCTGGGGTCAAAAAGTCCTCAGATATTACAAGTACACTAAAAGATAGAAGAAAAAAAATAAATAAAAAAATAATAATAAAATGAAAAAAAAAAAAAGAGACCTTTAAACCGGTTGCTAGGCAACGACGTTTGCCGTAGCTCCGGTCCTCCACTTGACATCCTGTCTGTGAGGATCCGGGACCGGATTGTTTTCCTTGCTGCCAGTGGGTCTGGTAAGCGGGGTAAAGGACCGGAACGCGGCGGGAGGGGGGGGCACCTCTTCCGCCATCCCAAAAGGGTATCCCGCAGTGAATCCGCCGCTGGGACCACCCTTATCGGAAAGCCAACCGTCCACCGTTTAAAAAAATACCAGGGTTGTGGCAGCTATCTGCTGCCATAACACGGGTATTTGGGTTTAAATGGAGGACGTATATAAACCTTTTTGGACTTGGACATGGTGGCTGTATGAAGGGTTACAGGTACTCGGGTACTTTGCTGGGCAGGTGACAGGCAGGTGACAGGTACTCTGGTACTGATGAGCACGTGGCAGGTACTCGAGTACTCCGATAGGCAGGTGACAGGTACTCGGGTACTCTGATGGGCAGGTGACAGGCAGGTGATGGGTACTGATGAGTAGCACTGATACTGATGGGTGATACTGATACTGTACTGATGGGTACTGATGATCAGTACTGATACTGATAGGTGATAGGTAATGATGGGTACTGATGAGTACTGATGAGTAGTGATGGGTACTGATGAGCAGGTGGCAAGTATTCGGGTACTTCAGGCATCAGGTACTCTGATGAGCAGATGGAAGGTACTCGGGTACTCTGATGGGTAGGTGACAGGTACTCGGGTACTCTGATAGGTAGGTGAAAGGTACTCGGATACTCTGATGGGTAGGTGACAGGTACTCGGGTACTCTGATGGATAGGTGACAGGTACTTGGGTTCTCCGATGATGGGTACTCGGGTACACCGATGATGGGTACTCCGGTGACATGTACTCAAAGTACCCGAGTACCTGTCATCAGAGTACCCGAGTACCTGTCATCAGAGTACCCGAGTACCTGTCATCAGAGTACCCGAGTACCCTTCATCAGAGTACCCGTGTACCCGTCATCAGAGTATCCGAGTACCCGTCATCAGAATACCCGAATACCTGTCACATGCCCATCAGAGTACCCGAGTACCTGTCACCAGCCCATCAGAGTACCCGAGTACCTGTCATCAGAGTACCTGATGGGCTGGTGACAGGTACTCCGGTACTTTTGATGGGCTAGTGACAGGTACTTTGATGGGCTAGTAACAGGTACTTTGATAGGTTAGTGACAGGTGCTCTTTATTGGGGGGGGGGGCAATCAGTGTGTTTGGGGTGCACTGTAATTGGTAACTAGCTGTTACCACAATCTCATCCTCACACAGGATCAGTGTGTGAGGAGGAGAACACGGTGACAGCTAGTTACCGTGTTCTCTGTTGACATTTGTGACCGGCTGTGATTGGACACAGCCGATCACGTGGTAAAAAGCCAATTTCATTGGCTCTTTACATAGATCGGGGATGGGCTCTGTCCGAGGGACGAGCGTCGCCCCCGATCGGCGCGCATTAAGAAAGGGAATGAGCGGCTCGTGCTGGAGCCGCTCATGTGATCGGCTGTGATTGACACAGCTGATCACATGGTAAACAGCCAATTTCATTGGCTGTTTACCTTGATCGGGGTTGGGCTCAGTCCGAGGGACAAGCCTCACCCCCGATCGCCGCTCTGCACGCCCCCGGGGCGCGCAGTAGCGGCGAGACCGGACGGACGTCATATGACGCCCGCCCGGATCTAGAAAGCCACCCTGCCGGCGTCATTTGTCTATACGCCGGTAGGGATGTGGTTAAGAGGACCTGATCCTCTTTGGGGGTGTATTGTTTTTTTCAGGTAGGCTCCAGTTGTTTGGTTTAGCTCCCGTTGCCTGGTTGGCTAATGTTTAGCCTGGGGAATCTTTTTGTTGTTCCCACCCCTCATGTTTAACAATGCTTTGGGATGTCCCAATGGTTTGAATATCAGGAGCTGTGTCCTTCAATGAACGAAAGCGAAAGTGGGATTTTTGACTTACCGCAAAACCCATTTCTCTGATGTTCATTGACGGACACAGCACCCACTCCTCTGTGGAGTTATAATTCTCCTGACGCTGCTTGTACCACAACTGAGTATAACTATAACAGAGAGAGGTAGTATTCCCCCCTTGGGCTGCCCATGGGTATAGCCAGAATTCTTTTCTGCCTAGTGTTCTACTCCTGTATGGGGCAATATAACCCAATGGTTATGAATATAAGGAGCTGGTTTTGTCAATGAACATCAGATAAATGGATTTTACAGTAAGTCAAAAATCCCACTTTCTGCCTAGCAAAAGTAATGACAGCCATCAACAAAAGTCTTCATTGATTAGAACTTTTTATAGTTTAAAATGGCAAAAACAAATACTAGATACTATTACAACATGTAAGAGAAAAACATATAAATGAACACTTTTCACACTATTAAAAATGTAATCCATGATTATAGACACAAAATGCCAAAGTCAAAAGATGACACAGTTACACATTAAATACATAGGAAAAAGTGGAATTCCTGTTTATTTCATGTTTTTTTTTTTTAGAATTCCAAAGTGCAGAAACTAGAAACAGCCACTTCCAATGTATACATTTTTTTACAAAGGTTAAACATTGTTAGATTGCCTGTTTTCTTCTCAGTTTTTCCATTTAACAGTTCAATCTATAAAGATTTTTTTTGAGGGTCTAGTTTGTGGATTTAAAACCTTAGAAAAATAATTCAGCCAGCGATAAAGCAAATGAAAAGTTGCAACCCTGATTCTGTTTGCAGCTTTTTTGTAAATAAATGAAGATTTAAGAAAATTAATTACACACCAGGGCCTCTTTTGTATTGCTGTCAGCAGCCTTTAATCTTTTGACTCTATTCCATGTAGTAAGGGAGCATTCACACTTGCGAAAGCACCCTGCCTGTGATCATATGCGAGAACCCCGGTGGGGGTTCCCGCCGTTAGCTGTGAGATGCAGCCCCATTGAGAGCAATGGGAGGCTGCCAGCTCCAACAGCTAATCGCACCCACGCACATGCTCATGTAGCAATCACATGAGAGTGATTGGCCCTGGACATAATCTGCGTTTAATCGAATAATTTATATATGTGCTCCTAGGTCGCAGGGTGCCTAGGCGCAAAGAAGGGGGGGATAGTTAAGGGTGCCACATCCTGAATCGTAGAATAGAGAGAATGGGAGAGAAGGAATTTGGACTTTATTGGCACCAGTATTAAAATTGTATATTTTTATTGAAAAATTCACAAAGACATATTAATGACACAGACAGAAAAGAAATGTATAAAATGACAAACATACGATATACATACAAAGAAATAAGGCGGCAAAGCCTCAACACAGTGTGCAAAACGCATAACCTGTTAAGTAATGATACTTATAACAACAATCACATATATTACAGAGTAACCTGCATTCATAAGGCGGCCATAGAGAGGGATGGTAGCCGTCTCTAGAGGTCGACTGTACAATGTGGATAAACAGATGTTAAGTTGAATCCCAGTTGCCCTACATGTTTCGCTTAACCTAGTAAGCTTCCTCTGGAGCACGTGGTGAAAACAACCATCTGAAAAGAACTTCAGGTGATAGGACTTTATAATAGACCAAGCCTGGTGGGCTAAAGAAAGTAACAAGGGGGTCGGTACATTGTGATTGGAGCAAACTGCCTACTACATGTGCCAAAGGTGACATAGAACATAATTCATCATATGACATAGATCCTGATCAAATCAAGGACTCCCTATCATAGATATCCGATCACAAAGAGGATTGTATAAAGGGGCCGGATGAGAGGGGAACCCCGGCCTCCAAGTCCAAATGAGGGAAGGCGAGGTGGGTACACCTCATATGCCTAGGACCCTGGTATGTTCAGGCAAAAGTTTGCTCCCGATTCAACGACCGCATATGCACCCCCCCGGATGGGGATACCGCCATCATCATACCAAATTCATAATCTGCATTTAGGTCCAGGGCTGATTATTGCATGTGATGGTTGCATGAGTGATTACATGCAAGTGGGTGTGATTAGCTGTGGGAGTCAGCAACTTCCCATTGCTTTCAATGGGGCAGCTTCTCTCCCCACTGGGGCTCTTGTGTGTAATCTCAAGCAGGGTGTATTCGCAAGTGTGAATGCAGTCTGCTCTAAATTAAATTGGACATTCAATCCATTAAGTTGCTGTATTTCTTTTGTGTGAAAGATAATAATGATCAAAGGTTCAGTTGATGAACCAATTAAAGTTGAAAAGGCTTTATTAATACATAATAGACAGACATATGGAGCATCAATGCAAGAAAGCTCAGATACATGGATTAATATAAGAGTATAAAAAGAAAATATATTTTGCATAATATAGAATCAAATATCAGAAAGGAGTGAATAAATCCACAGGGAGACAAAAAAAGCTTTTAAAGGTTTAATGCAGTAAAAAGAGAAATAAGGAAAAAATATTTTTAAGCTTTACTGTGCGATAATGGTCTTGATTAACCAATCTGCAAAGAAAATGTGTTTGTGATTGTATACATATTTTTATTTATTTTGGCTAGGATTTAAAAATAATAGCTTAAAAATGAAAAAGTTAAATGAAATATAAAATCTTGTATATGCATATTTTATGTTTATTTTTAACCAGCAGGTGGAGCTCTTTGCTCCTTTTCACATCTGTATCGAAATCTGTTTGAAGAAAAGCCTGCTTACAGCCTCTGTAGCTCCAGCTGTAAACAGATATAAAATATCAGTTTAAAAACATGTACACATAAACTAAAAAAAAACTAAAACTGAATTGTCGAAAATCATTCGAATTTTAGGGCGTACTAAATTGACTTCTAAAGCAAAATTATTTGTTAATATTACTTGAGAGAATAGTTTAGCATGCATATAATTTCTAGGAAAAAAAACGTCAAGGTTCATTTTAATCAGGGAAAATGTCTCTAAATATCAAGACTGAAATTGCTGGCAATGAAGCAGACAACCAATGCTTGTTAAATATTGCAAATTGTATGAGAAAGCAAAACATTAAAGCATATCCGAACCCAAAAAAATGTAACACATTGAATTAGTTTAGTTTTCACTTATCAGGCTAAGAAAATTTTCAACAAGTACAGAACATCCAACTCTGACACAGTAGGGGAGATTTACAAAAACTGGAAAGTGCAAAATCTGATGCAGCTCTGCATAGAAACCAACCAGCAATCAGCTTCCAGGCTTTTTAGGCAAAGCCTAATTGAACAAGCTGAAGTTAGAAGCTGATTGGCTACCATGCACTCGTGCACCAGATTCTGAGTAATCTTCCCCAGTGTTCACTCCAATTCCCTCTAAGAAAAATAAAAATAAATAGAAAAATAGAAAATTAAAAACTTCCTTACTGCAGAGACCAACAACCACCATTGTTGTCATCCGAAGATAGAAATTTTGCAAAATGTAAGAATTTTTAAACTGTAGGAGATAAGGCCTGAAAACCGCTATTAAAGAAAAATGATCTTTAAAACCTTTTTGCTCAAGGATTAAGAATAAGAGTTATAATATTTCTCAGTGTATCACTTGCCATATGGAGAGAGTTCCTTTTTTGTTAAAACATACCTTCTCACTCCAGTTTATGGGGAGGACAGTATGAACATTACATATCTGCATAGAAGAGCATGTGAGAAATATTCATAAGGAACTAAAACACGTACTGTAAGGAAAGATTTTGCTAAAAAACATGAATGCAATCCTATGCACTTAAAGTATAACTAAAGCCAACACGTTTTCCTTCGTTTTGGATAGAGTGGAGAGGGATTTGAAAATCTGTCAGGTTTTTATTGCTATCTGTGCCCCCATTAGGGAGATTTACTGCCTCTACTACCCTCTCTATGTGTTCTGTTTACCATTAGCATTTAAAGTGAAAGGAAAGGAAAATCTCACATTTTGGGCTGTCCCCAAAATAGTGATAGAGGGGAAATCTTCAAATAGGAACACTGGTTCTGATTGCTGGAGGTCCCCAATGTTTTCCCTTAATTTGCAGGGATTTCCTCTCACTTCCTGTTTTGGCTATGGAACAGGAAGTGAAATCTCCCCAATGGGGCACAGAGGTCAAAAAATAAACCAACAGGTTTCATAACTTTATCCAAAATGGAAAAAACAATGCCTATAGTTCTACTTTAAAGTTTAACTAAAGGGAAAACTTTGTTTTCATTTTGGATACAGTAAGGAAGGGTGATAACTCCCCCCCCCCTTTTTTTTTTTGGGCCCTTCAAATTTGTGGAAAGGAATTTCTACGTAGATAGCGGCTCAAATCTCTGCCTATAAAAGAAGAAGCAATTGATCGTCTCAAAGAAACTCAAGATATGGTTACCACTGCCAACCTCAGACTTAAAAAATTGCCTCTAACAGTGACAAGGTAATAAAAGCCTTTTTCATGAAGAGTTTTGTCTTTTGTAAACAGCATCTAGGATCCTATGGGTTTCAAAGCACCCTTTAATGTTCAGGGTACGATACTTCTAAGACAGCTTTCTTCTGAAAACAATGATTCAGACACCCAGAGAGAAACATCAAAGTTGGGAATCATGGAAATAGTCCCTGAAAGCACCAGAACAACTTCAGATACTGAGCGCTTACATTTCTGCATCCGTAACAAATGCCACAAGAAGTAAGATCCATGTTTTCTCTGATACTTCCATTGAAACAATAGCTGCAGTAGCCCATCTTAAAGTTATAGCTTCAAGAGACAAAGGAAGTGTGGGTTTTGTCCTCAGTAAGGTCAAGCTGACCCCATAACCAGCACATACCATTCCAATTCTTGAACTTTGTGCACTCATATTAGTCAGGTAAAAAATGTGAAATAGACTTTGAAATAGACTCTTTACTTTTACACAGAGAGCACTATTGAGAATGATTTGTCTTCTAAATAATCAACTTGATTTAAAAGGAGGTAAGAAGGACTAGTGCATGTTGCTGTCTTCCTCTCTGAAGACAGACTTCTAAACTGTCTTCGGTGCCATCTCACTGCCATGAGTAATGGCAAGTTTTGTGTTAATGTTTCCGTTGTTCTTTGTTCTCCCCTTTCTTCTTTTTCAAGTGTTTCTGGAATAGAGTCTTCACCTTATTTTTGGACTTGATTCTAGTTTAGTATTTGAAATCATAGATTTCTGACACGAAGTGACCCTTTTTGGGGACCAGTGACACCAATACAGTGATCGTGCTAAAAAAATGCACTGTCACTGTATAAATGACACTGGCAGGGAAGGGGTTAAAATCAGGGGTGATCAAAGGGTTAAGTGTGCTCCTAGTGCTTTCTAACTGGGGGGGCTGCTGGGACTGGAGGAAAGCAGAGATGCGTGTTTCTGCTTAGCAGAAACACAAGATCTCAATTTTCCTCCCTCACAGAAAGGCGATCTGCCTCTCCTGTGAACGATCGCGGGTGGCCAGCGGACATCGTGGCCACTAGACCCGCTAATAGGCCTCCGCTGTGCCTAATCACAACAGAAATGTGGTTCCAGTGGTGGGCGCATCCCAGAACTGATCACAGGAATTACGTACAGGTACATCATTTTGCGTTAAGGGCCTCCCTGCCACAGCAAATGTATGTGGGGTGGACCTTGAGCGGTTAAAGTTCAATCAAACTTGGAGTTGTAGAGGAGTTCCAGCCTGGGGGGGGGAATTAAAGTCAGCAGCTACAAATACTGTAGCTGTTGACTTTTAATATAAGGACACTTATCTGTCCAGGGATCCCACAATATCGGCACCCGAACCCGACCCGTCCATCGGCTCGGGGTGCAGGAGCCAGCATCTTCACTAAGAGATACAGGAAGTGAAGCCTTTCGGCTTCACAGCCTGTTTCTTACTGCGCATGCGTGAGTCGCACTGCGCTTTTTGAATGGTACTGCTGTCTTCTGGGATCTGTGTGTCTCCCAGAAGGCAGCGTGGAGAAGAAGGAGGGGCCAGATATTGTGTAGGTCTTACCTGGAAGTGGGAGCGGGTACCTGATTTTGACAGGTATCCACTCCCCCTAGAAAGGTGCCAAATGTGGCAGCGGAGGGGAATAGGAAGCAAACAAGCAGAGCTTCCCCTTTTAGGTCGAACTCCGCTTTAGGCTTTAAAATACTACACAAGGAGAAAGATGTTTTTTTTCTGTTATAATGTTATTTCTTGAACAATATTAAAATAATATAAATAGATTGTATTGCATTCAGCAAAAATTGTTGTGCTCGCTGTATTGTTACAAATTGTTTTAGGCAGTTCTGGGTTACTCTGCTTGCATTTCCCTCAGTGGTATTAATGACAATGCTATGAATAACAGTTACAAATCCTCTGAGATTGGCATCATTGGAAGAAATGAGCAGTTTTGTCCCACTAATATCTCAGTCATTAGTAAAACTAAACGAATACTGAAATGAATGAATGGTGTGTCTACAGTGTAAAATTTGAGGTCAAACCTTAAATATAAGCACTAAGCAATAATTTAAAAAAAAGGTAACTATATTGTTCTGTTTTCAGAGGACTCTATAGAATATACTGTAACTTTTTATAGATCAAATCTTCACTGGTATCTTTTTGTTTAGCCCGGAAATAAAATGAGCAAGGCATACAGTATTAATAGTAACCACGTTATTGTTTTAGCAGTAAAACAGCACACAAGGTAAAACCCTAGGTGCACCAACTAAATATGTCAATGCTATTCACTGCCTGTATGTAAAAGCTAAGATGTGGAACACAGTTTTTGTGTTTTAGAAGGGGAGGTCAACAGTGGCTTCCTTCTCGTTTCTCAAATAACAGGTTACCTTAAGGTTTGTATGTAAATGCCCCATGAGTGTGCTCTGTATTCGTACTGTGATAGGGCTGTAGCAATGGTCCCCTGAGAATACTGGGATTTGAATGTATAAGGATTCATTTACTAAAAGAGTGCTTTTTTTTTTTTACTTAGATTAAAGAGGTTATTCACTCTGTGGAAAAAAACTAAAAATGTATTTATTTTTATTCAATCCTGCAGCTGCTGACTTTTGATAAAAGGACACTTATCTGTTCAGGGATCCAGCGCTGTCCACACCAGTTCTTTACTAGCCCTTGGGTTCCCAGTGCGGGCATTAGAACTGTGGGCACCTGGCTGTGCTGCTTGCGGAAATGCACAAGCCACGCTGCGCTTTGTGAATGGCCCCGCAGTCTCCTGGGACCTGTAAGGTATCTCAGAAGACTGTGGGGAGGGAAAGGAAATTTTTTAGTAAAAACTAGGTACCCGCCCTCCTCCTTCAAAAAAAAAAAAAAAGAAAAACATTACATGCAAAATGTGGCAGGGGAGGAAGGGAGGGGAACTTAAAGGGGATCTTCCCCTTATGGGGCTGTGTTCATTTCAGTCATTCAATTGTGTTTAAAGTGTAAGTTCACCTTTACAGAAAATCTTTCATTTAAAGAGATTACATACAGTACATCTGTTTATGCAAATTCATACTAATAATTTTCTCATGTAAATACCGAATTTTGCACTCCAGCTGTGGAATCTGTGCCCTAGCCCCCACCACCCTTTTGTATGTTTTATTTTTGCCTATAGCCTTAGCCCTTTGTATCTGTTTAAAACCTGTAACATCTGGGAAATGTCTAATCTTAGATGTCAATGGCTGTACAGCAATCACAAATACTAAATGGGATAGGTACCAAAGATGGGAAGATAATTAGTGTTGGGTGAGGAGTTCAGACGGAGCATACGTTTGGCCCGAACATTGCCCATTCAGCAAACACCGTGATTGGGGTAATACACCTGACCGCTGGGAACCATGAATCAGGAAACAGTGAATAGCTGGTTGTTAAGGGGTGCGCCGGGAAGCCGGCCACAGCGTCCTCAACAATGAGTCATCAGCTGTCAATAGGCTTCCCTGCTGACAGCTGATGAAAAAAAAAACGTGGCCAGCAATAGAAAAAAAGTGAAAAAAATGGTGTGGGGGTCCCTCCTCCCCAATCTGTTGGGTCTGGTATAGATTTTGAGAGGGAACCCCCATGCCAAAATCCATACCAGACCCTTGTCCGAGCATGCAGCATGGCCGGCCAGGAAAGGGTGGGAGAGCGAGCGACCCCCCTCCTGAACCATACCAGGCCACAGGCCCTGAACATGGGGGGTGCTTTGGGTCAGGGAGGCTCTGCTCTCCCACCCCAAAGCACCTTGTCCCCATGTTGATGGGGACAAGGGCCTCTTCCCCACAACCCAGGGCTGTGGTTGTGAGGGTCTGCGGGCAGGGGGCTTATGGGAATCTGGAAGCCCCCTTTACATTGTACCCCTACTCATTCACCAAAAAAAGTTCCAAAAAGAAATAAAAACACATGCAGTTTTTTACAATTCCTTTATAAAAAATAAAAAACAATGTCCCCTGGCAGTCACTATGCCCGCCAGACCCAAAAAAGTAAAAAGCTCCGCCCGTGATGAAGGCTAACCGCCAACTGCCTGCTCTGTGGTTTGACAGTTCTTAAATACTGTAGGTAAGGGACAGGGCCACCTGGCAACGTCACCTGGTGGCACTGCCCCCATGTGACATCAATGACCCAGCATGTACCAATTGGTCAAAGCACACGGGGAGCTCGCTTTTTTCTTTTGCTTTTTTTGGGTCTGGCGGTGCGACGGACGTCATGATTGATGATGGATTTGCATCGGGGACATTTTTTTTTATTTTTAATAAAGAAATTGTCAAAAACTGTGTGTGTTTTTATTTTTGTCACTTTTTTGGTGAATAAGTAGGAGGGGGAGGGGGGCAGGATCTAGGGGCTCTAGATTCAGATATGCCCCTTGCCCACAGACCCCCACAACCACACCCGAGGGTTGTTGGGAAGAGGCCCTTGTCCCCATTAACTTGAGGACAAGGTGCTATGGGGTGGGGGGCCCAAGCACCCCCCATGTTGAGGACATGTGGACTGGTATGGTTCAGAGGGGGAGGGGGCGTTCACTCATCCCCCACCCCTCCTTTCCTTGTCTGCCAGGCTTCATACTCGGATGTACGGTTAGCAGCAAACACACACACACATCATAGGTTGAACTGGATGGACTGGTGTCTTTTTTCAACCTCACTAACTATGTAACTATGGATAAGAGTCTGGTATGGATTTTAGAGGGATTCCATGCATTTTTCTTTTTTTTTTTTTTTTTTTAATTAAACTCTATACCAGACCCACATTTTTTCCATCACTGCCCATAAATATGGCATCTCAATGCTATAAAATGCCTTAGAAGTATCTGAGGATGATGACACATTGGTTCCTAAATTGCCTGGAGGGATTTGTAGATTTTAAAAAGTTGGCCTAATATTTAGAGTTGTTTATTTTCTGGGTATAAAAACTGGTTCCTAAATTGCCTGGAGGGATTTGTAGATTTTAAAATGTTGACCTAATATTTAGAGTAATTTATTTATTAATTAGGGTTAATCATTTTATGAATTACTGTAACCACCTGGTTTTCTAATATTTTAGCTGTTAATTTAACATCTACAGTTAACATAGATTTTTTGATGTTATGAATCTGGTTGCAAGGCATCTTTGACTGGTTTCAACTTGGTCATATTTATCACCTCATACATACAGGCCTGTAATATGTTATGCTCAAAAGATGTATATACAGTATAGTGTCCAGTAATGGGGTTACAGGCACATACGTATACTGTAGGTCTTGTATTTCGTTACCAGGATTCCATTACCTCCTCTTGCGGCCTTATTGTTGGAAAATGTTTCTAATGGTTTTTTTTTTCAAATTTCTTTACCGTATAGGGGTATTTTAGATGCTCTGTTTGACATCCCTAATGATGGTAATGGTGCTATTTCCCAAACTCATGCTCAAAATATGTGTCTGTGACGCATATACATTTCACAAAACCAAGCAAACGTATCTAAAATTTCAATAGTAAAAGAAACAAGCTCCTCCTTTTCACTTTCTGTCTTCCCTATGTGCATAAAGGACTCTTGGGACAATGCAGTAGTTGACAATAAATTACCAACTTTTTAGACTCCTTAAAATAATGCTGTAAAAAAAAAAAAGCCTATGCTCCACTTCTCAGTTTTTATAATAAATAGTTAAAGAGTTATTGATGTAATCCTTTTTGCTTTTATATTGGTCTAAACTTTAAAAATGATTTGAAGGCATCCTAAAATATTAAAAGTTAATCTATGAAGTTTTTCTATATTACAAAAGATCATAGTGAACACAAAGGCATAGGAAACAATCTCTACCATAAATTAGTTCATTTACAAACATTTTAATTCTGCCTTTGTCTACTTTTACATTTTTTTATCAGTGGCAAATGGCATGATATTTGGCCATATATTCAATCTTTCATTCATTACTTCAGTTAAATATGAAGGAGGAATACAAATATTAGCAATTATACATTTAGTACCACCCAGTGTGCCATACAAACATACACATCCTCCTTTAGAATCGACCCCTTTCTGAATGCAAATAAACCATATTTATCTATGTATATGTTTATAACCCCCCCCCACCCCCAAAATGAGGAATAGGAGGTGCATACACCCCTACTGTCGTTTATAAAAATATTCCCCTGTATCTAGCATAGCCTATGTCTCTTGTAGACAAAGCATGATGGGTTGATATCGACTCAGCAAATTGAAAATGACACCACATTCATATCCTCCCCCATACTTTGCACGTTTCAAGAGATTAAATACAGTACATCTTCTTATGCAAATTCATACTAACCATTTTCTCATGTAAATACTGAATTTTGCACTCCAGCAGTGGAATCTGTACCCTAGAGCCCACCATACTCTCATATGTTTTATTTTTGCCTATAGCCTTAGCCCTTTGTATCCATTATCATTTTAGGACTGTAAGGGACAGCCATCTGACTGATCTGCATATTTGCAGGGATGGACAAGCAGAAGTCCTGAAAAAGTGTTCAGTGCTGTGCAATGGCTCAAGCCATTGTTTCTCTGGAGCAGCGGACTGATGAAGTCCATCTGCCAAATCTCTGCAGGCCTCTCGCCCCTTTTGATCATCCAAGTGGAGTACTTTTGCTCTGACAATTTTTTGTTTTTCCACACACTGCAGTTTCCTATTACAGCCGTTATGTTCAAGGTTATGGACAATCCTTTCTGTTGTGTCCATTCATGTGTCTCTTTCTGCCCCAAATTGTTGGACCCAATTGGCCAAAGTTATCAAGACAGAATCGGTTTGCACAACTTCAGGCACATTTGCAATCTTGTGTTTGTTTTTAGTTCTCAAAGTCTAGGACTAGGGGAACATGTGCAATAATATGCCCTAATTGTATGCTGTGAGAGTGGGCTTCTTTCCATTGCAGTCCTACATTCCCTTGCCTCCCCACACCATTTTTCAGTGAATTGTACAGTCATTGAACCACCATGTGGGCATCCAAATTGTCAGCTCTATAAAAGACCGACCAACTGTCAGTATAGATAGTGACTAGGGAAGAGCAATCCTCCAGAAGAGTCATAACTAGAGCTTTCAATGCTACAAACTTCTACTGATATCCAGGTGAATGAATAGAGTGAGCTAGGGACATTCATCCTGCTCTTTGAAAAACAGGCTATCAGTCAGCGTAACGTAAAAGAGGTGGATGCATATATAATACCTGTTATCCCATCTTAAGATAAGGATGTAAAAATGTGAATTGGCCTTATTTAGTGCTTTCACATTTCTTTATATTAAACCAATATACTGCTTTTATGTAGACCAGATATCACCTTTAGTAGAAGGTCTGCTCCATGCTAAAGAAGGTATGCTCTTAAAATCATAAGGTAAATATTTCTTCCTGACAATTATTTTCCTCTGTTAATGATCTTTTTTGCATATACAGGTGCATCTCATACAATTAGTATATCAACAAAAAGTTAATGTATTTCAGTAATTCAGTTCAAAAAGTGAAACTCCTATATTTTCTATAGATGCGTTACACACAGACTGATATATTTCAAGCATTTCTTTCTTTAATTTTGATGATTATGGCTCACAGTTAGTGAAAACCAAAAATTCAGTATCCGACCAAGTATTGAATGCATACTATACTGTACATGAACCTACTTTTCAGTAAGCCAACATTTCTGTATTAAAAATCCTTTTTTTATTGGTCCTATGTAATATTCTAGTTTTCTGGGATACTGAATTTTGGGTTTTCACTAGCTGTAAGTCATAGTAATCAAAATTAAAAGAAAGAAATGCTTGAAATATATCACATCTATATAAAATATGAGTTTCACTTGAATTGAATTACTGAAATAAATTAACTTGTTGATGGTATTCTAATTTATAAGATGCACCTGTACATTTCAAAGCGATTAGGTGTTCTTTCATAAAATATAATTGTCAATACTAGCTTTCTTGTTCTCTACGAAAAACTACTGTCAGCATTTTATGTACCTGGTCTAGTAGGTTTGACTAATCCTTTAGGAAGCATCTAAAGTGAAGATACTGAAATCATTAAAATGTAATCAATAGTTATTATAATAGATTAGCTTGAATTGTTTGCAAAACTGCAGTCGCTTAATAGAACGGAAATTGCATCTCCCTGGAAGATTACATTTGTGAAATAAATCATCAAAAATAAGGTAAAATAAAAGAACTCCAGCAGAAGGCACTACTTTTTAATTTCCACTTTCATTAATGCAATAATGTATTTGGCCTGGTCTTGAATACAGCGTTCATCCATTTTTTTGCAATTCTGTTGGCATACTGTGAGGAGCAAGTGATGGATGGAGTGTAATAGATTATTTCCTAAATTCTCCACATGGGTGTGAAATATTGAATGGAAATGTATTTGTTTGTAAAAAACATCATATTTAGAACAATGCTTACATTTGTGTTTATATTTTTGTTTGGTTTTGGTAACATGTAATATCAAGGAGAAAACTACAACCACCTTTTTTACATTAGCAAACAAATTAAGGAGAAGCAAACATGAAAAAAAAAAAATCAATGTTGTATAAAGTATATACGCAGATAAAAGTATTGTGTTAAGGTTTTATTTTTTGTTGTTGTTTTTTGTCATCTGTGATTCCTTAATGTTTTTTTAAAGATGTTCTTATAGAGTAGGTTCACACTTGTGCGAGTGGTTGCAAGTGCAGGACAGGGTGTAAATCGCATCCGCAATCACCTGCAGTCAAAACACGCTGCTCTTTTGCAAACACACAAGGCTGCCATTCATTCTTAATAGCACCCCCAAGCATCTGAAAATTTTCCGGTGTGGAAAATCGCATGGTGCAAAAGCCTGTGTTTCCTGCAGGTACAGCAGACCATTCAAGTGAATGGGCTGCTGTGCCCACACGAACACGAAACGCACTAAACGTATAGCTTCTGAGCTTATGCAGAGCCCTAGCTGTGTGTGAGTTAATTTGTGACAGCCCTGTTCTGGACATGAGACCGCCTGTGAGTGTTCCTCATGGAGGGGAAACAAATGACTAAGTGACCCTTTTCCGGCAGAATGGTGTCTTGTTGGGGGATAGTACCCTTCTTCACCTGAGGTGGTAAGTAGTGAAAATAACAAAAGTAAGGCACTACTATGTTCCTAACGGTGACCATAGGTTAGTCCATACAAAAAATGGTGAAAAAATATAAAAGTCCCATCAATGTAAATCAGAACTTCTTGAAAGACTCCAATTACCATGAGGAAAGATTTGTACTGCACAAAATCTTCTTCTTACAGTGCTCCATCAAACATGTATTAAATTCACACTCACCAACCATCAATATAAAACCAGCCTTCCGATATTATCAGCTCATATTTCTTCAACCACAAACTGGAAATGGAAGATCTCATAGTAACATAAAGGGTTCGCCAACCCTGGCCCTTCAGGTACCCCTCTCTCGTATAGTGTTAGGAAAAGGACACAAAAAGAGTGATAAAGAGTATCGTGCTGTAATAGTTTAATACAATTTCTTCAGTACATAAAAGTACAAATGTACAATTACTGTACATTTTATGGTGCTAACATCAGCACCAACATAAACAGCTCTGATATGTTTCCCAGCCGCCTACTATGAGCCAGCCTGCGTTCCAATGGCTGGAAACAGTGCCTGAGGATAAACAGGAAGTGACGTCAGCAATGGCAGATGCGCAGGAAAAGAGTTTTTTCGCAGGAAAACTGTACTGTTTAAAGGAAAATTAGACATTGTGTTCACTTATGATAAAAAAATTTCAGCCTGCACCTTCAGGTTTTGTTGTCTGAAAGTTGGACTCGGCTGTTGAAAGCAAGTTACTAACGATCAGATAATCGGCCAATTGTTCGCCATAAAAAATGTTTCTTCCAATCTTCTAATTGTGTTTACGGGCCCTTAGACAGAAGTTGGCCAGGCAGTTGTGGATTAGCTGCTACCACTGGAGTGCTAAAGCTACATTTTTAAATAAACTTGCTATTTATGTCGAGTAATATTAGCTGTGTAGGCAACCCTGAGTACACAATATTCCTGTATTAGAATCATATTATTTCTTGCATAAGACTTTTCACTAACAAGTCAGAAGTATTTCTAGGCACAGAGGCTATTACATTCATTTGTAAATATAAAGATTCGCCTCTGCACTTTCTTCATGTCTGTAATGGACTTTTTTTTCTAGTTAGGTTGGCTGGAATGAGTTTTCCTATTTACCCTATAGCCACAGTGATGATGGAAATAATACTGTTGCTTTTTTCAAATGGTCATGTAGGCTTTAGAATAAATATTGGCAAAAACTGTAATGTCTTACATTGATGACTGTTGCATTTACATTGTCCACAAATCCCTCTTTAATAAGGATTGACCTATATGTGTCATAGTAAAGGAACATGGAGAAAACTCTTTAGTTTCTATGCATTATGCATGCTAATGTTCAATTTATAAAACATTATCCAATATTTTACATTTGAGAAAGTAAAAGAAGATCACATTTAGCTCAGAATTTCAAGTAATAGAATGCTGCTCCCTGTATATAGATTTAAGTTTTCAGTATGCATCCAGCACATGAGAGTATTGCAGTATTGCTCTTCAATGTTGACTACAAAACAAGAAGAAGAGTGTATTTTAAGATGTAAAGATTAGTAAAACAGTCCAGCTAACCTTGTAATCCGGACAGCAAAGTCTGGTGCTGGATCTCAACTACAGGTAACTAGTAACACTTTTTTTTTCTGACATACCTCCAGTCTGCTGTTTAGACAATGCATGTGCAGCACCACACTTATGGGTCCTACCTACTGTATGTTGTTTTTCCTGCAGTTAGACTGATGGCACTATCCACCTAAGTAGAACCTATTTCTGTTTCTCCTTCTATTCTATACTTGTTTCTCTGCTAAACATCATTTTTAAATTTTATTTATTTTATTCTTCTGATCATTCATAATGGACCTTGCAAAGACAAATATCTAATGTGGCAATCTGGCAACAATAATATTTAACAAGGCTGTAGGGAGAACAAATGTACCAGCATTGATTTGTAAAGGGATGTAAAATCAGTCTCTAGCAGTATCATGTAATGTGTCTCCAGTCTATGACTCCCCAGTCTCCAATAACTCTTATAGCATGTTTGCAGTCTTTGACAATCTCCAGTTGCATGTCTGAGAGTTTTATGTAGCATTCCATTCACTGTATATTAAGTGCTGCCCTTTGGTGATGTCAGGGGAGACAGACTTGCGGCCCTATGCACTCAGAAGGTTGACCACCACTGCTCAAGCACTATAAGTAACAGCAGGTAACAGGTTGTGATTTCTCTGCCTGTGCCAAGCATCAAAACTTACTGGTGCCACTAATAATGTGTAGGCACTCTGCTCTACATAGCTTCAGGTGTTCCCAGGAAACACCTAGTCACCTTGGTGATGCCAAGGCCAGTACAGGGTCTACTAGGGAAATCCTCCAACTCTCCAAAAAAATCTTAACATTGTTAGAGAGAGATGAAAAGCTATTTCGGGCAAAAGGCATGCTAAATTGTTATCCCCATGCATACAAAATCAAAATGTAAGCTCATATGAGTTGAGCATTTATACATAGGTTTTGGCTGGGTAATAAATACATAATTGGGCAACAGAATCTGAACTATACAATCAACCACCCTTGTAAGTATACAGTATAGCTATCTTTAGTCTGGTTAATGTAACCTACCTTTGTTCTTTTATGTGAGTCAACACTTTAGTTCCAGATACATTCTTCATAGTCTGCTCCTAGCTTCCTTTTCATTTGTTCTTCATGCCTTATTGACTTAATCCTCCACTCATTTCTCTTTTGTGTGTTTCGTTGTTGCAGCTCAACTCTCCTGCTGTTAGTATATATCTGCATTGTTGTTTGAGTTGCATGTACCAGTCTTTGCCCTGTACTGCTTGTCTCTGTTTGTCTGCGTTTTGTCTCATATGTTGTGGTTTTTGCCATCATTGTGTGTTGCCAGTAATTCTTGGTGGCAATGTTGGCACTCGTGGGAATAAAGAACCTTAAGCTACAACTAAAGGGAAAATGTTTTGTTGTTGTAAATAGAGTGGACAGTAATTAGAACACCTGTCAGGTTTTTAATTGCTGTCTGTGTACCCATCAGGGAAAAATCACCTTCTTTTTTTCTGTCATGTTTTCTTTTATTACGGAAAATGACACTGAAAGAAAATCCAAAACTTTGGGTTGTCCTCAGAACAGTAATATAGGGGAAATAACCCAATGGGGATGACAATAGTTCCACAAAAATAGCCGAGTTTACAGTTACAGTAATTAGGTATATGCAGACACAAGCACTAAAATCTCATGTACGCTTTTAACTTGTTAATATAATTTCAATGTCATTTTCAATATTTCTAAATATTCTAAAATTTTGCTCAGAGCACCATGTAACATAAGGCTGGCCTTGTCTACCTTTTTATATGTGAAAAACTGAGAAATCAGTATACAGTAAATTATATCAAAAGAATTTAGAAGCAGTAGTTTTGTATAAGCATGTTTATTATTTTTATAGATGGTGTATTGGTAATGTAAGAAGGATCTCTATTAGCAGTTACGAAGTTTGTTACTCCCTTAGCCCCGATTCACACTGCTGCGACTTGTCATGCAAGTTGGGAGTTCAAAGTTGCATGACAAGTTGCACCCCATTAACTGCAAAAAGACCATTTTAGTGGCTCCGACTTAGAAAAAGGTTCCTGCACTACATTTGGTGCAACTTCAATACGACTTGCATTGACTTCTGTTAAAGAAGACACGTGCAGGCCGCGATGAAGTCGTACAGGGATGTCGGATTCAAAGTCGGCTGTGTGAACCCAGGCTTAGGAGACTTTAGCTCAATACATCTAAATTCATAGGTAGTTTTCTTTGTATTTTTTTGTATGTTACTTGAGTACACATTAACTACTTGCCGCCCGCCCACTGTCAAATGATGGTGGAACGATGCGGCTCTCGTTCTGGGAGGACGTCATATGATGGCGCCCCAGAACGGCCGCTCTCGCGCACCCACGAGGGCGCGCATCGCGGTGATCGCACCTGCATCATGTTCCTAGGACACTGTGAGATCCCGATCTTGGTAAAGAGCCAATGAAGTGGCTTTTTGCCCATGTGATCGCTGTGTCCAATCACAGCTGGTCACATGTAAATGAGGAAGTGCCTTTTATCAGCGCTTCTCGCCTCACACTGTCAGAGTGTGTGGCGAGGAGAGCCGATCAGCAGCTCCTCAAAGGGAAGTCCAGGACAAATAATCAGGCGCTGATCATCAGTGCCCTGATTACAGTTAAGAAAAAACAATGCACGTCAGTGACACCAACCAATGCCTATCAGTTACACCAATCAGTGACCCCAATCAGTGCCCATAGTGACCTCAATCAATGCCCATTAGTGATGCCAGTCAGTTCCCATCAGTGCCTGCTCATCTGTGCTGCCCACAGTGCTTCCCATCAGTGCCCATTGGTGCTGCCCATCAGTGCCGCCCATCAGCACCCATCAGTACCGCCTATCAGTGCTCATCAGTGCCATCAGTGCCCATCAGTGAGGCATATTAGTGCCTCCTCATCAGTGCCACCTCTTCAGTGCCCATCAATGCCCCCTCATCATTGCCCATAAGTGCCACCTCATCAGTGCAGCTTATCAGTGCCCATCAGTGCCGCCTCATCAGCGCACATCAGTGAAGGAGAAAAATGACTTATTTACAAAATTTACTGACAGAAATTAAGAAAAACTGTTTTTAAATACCACCAAAAGAAAGTTCTATTTGTATGAAAACAATGATAAAAATGTAATTTGGGTACAGCATTGCATGATCAGGCCATTGTCATTCAAAGTGTGACAGTGCTGAAAGCTTAAAATTGGCCTGGGCAGGAAGGGGGTGAAAGTGCCCAGTATTGAAGTGGTTAAAAGAGAAGTATGGGTGCACAAAAAAACAAACAAACATACTCACCTAGATGGCTGAAGCATCGATCCGATGCAGCTGTCCCCCGTTGGCTCTACACCAAGAGCTGAGTAATCAAAGACCACCGATTGCTCAGTTCTCGGTCTTCAGTGAGCAAAGAGCCGGTGCCTTTCTCTACTGAACCCCTCCAATTCTCACTGGGGCGCTGGGCTGTGGAGGAGGCAGGAACAGCTGGCTCAGGCTCTCAGCAGCCCACTGAGATGCTAAGCCAGCTGCCGGTCAGGCATCTGTGTGGATTCCTGCAAAGCCTGAATCAGCTTTTAGATGTCGCTCTTGGCTGAATCTGGGACACAGGAGTGCAGAACTAAGTTCACTCCTGTGATCCCCAGAAGTATAGCCAAAAGAGCTTTAGCCGTGCTTCCCCTTTAATTCCTTTGGCTAGGTAAATGCAAGCTGTTATTGGGTTTACAAAAAATGCATTATGCAGGAAAATATATTTATTCCAGAAAATGCTCAACTCGTATTTAGATGTCAACATCAGTGATTGATATTACACGACGAGAAGAGTATACAAGGCAGATCCTAATGATAGGTTTTATCAATTTTATCCACCAGAACATGCTATATCTACTGTATTGTTGATCATACTATAGTGTACTGTTTGTTTTCTTGACAGTGAGCAAGAAAAGGTGTTTTTTAGTCCTGTAGTACATCCAGGATAATATGCTAAAAGCATGTATTAATGCGTTTACATTCCCAAGGATGTTCTTATTAGCATGAAGCTATCGTAACAACAAAACCATGATCAAAGACAAATGCCTAAATGTGTTTGTTGCAACATTAACCATAAGTACTTATAATATTCAATATAAATCTATATTGTACTGTATTTCAAAACCTTGTCACTATCAACCTACATAGACTACAAAATTATAATTTTTATCAAAACATGTACAGAAAGACCGGATGACTAGTACCATCATGTTTAGGTATCAGTTACTGTACATTGTACAAACATTTTAAATCACAAATAAAATTACTTCAATGCATAGCCTAAAAAAGTCAGAAAACTTTTTACAAGTGCTATTGAAGTAGATTTAACATCAATATTATTTTCCTGCTTTTGTCTTAAAAAAGGTGTTTGTTAAAAACTGTAAAAACATCAGGGGTTCAGTTTTTAGGATGTATAAACCTAACTTTCTAGGCTTGACATAATGACATTAACTAAATTAATTCATGTCATTAAAATAATTTTTACATGACAACTAAACTGCCATAGAAATGTAAGGACCCAAATAAAGTTAGCATCAGTCTTGAGGGTATCTAACTGATTAAAAATCACCAACAACAATGATACAGTGACCGTGTATCTACCAGAAAAGGAACATTAATACTTTGCATCTCAACAAAAAACCATCCCTAGATTATTGGGGTGGCTAATTCTCGCTAAAGCCTTTCATTGGTGAATATGTAATGTTTTTTCACAACATTTGTTTTTTGATTAACACAAAGTAGCGCTACCCTCATAAGAGCTAAGGGTATGAGGTAATGAGGTAATGAGTCCTCTGTTCTGTTCTTTGCTTCGACCTTCTCAAGAGCCTCAGCCCCTCTGGCACAAAAGGTTGAGTGTACAAACATACAATTAGAGGAAATTGCTGAAAGTAATATTTGGTATCCAATAGTAGTGCTAAATCAAAAGAAAAACAGGCTCCAAACCAGGTAGTAAAGGCAAACCTATTATATTGTCACCCAAGAGAAGGAACAAAGGGGGCTTGTAGAACAATTATTACGGAAGGGACAGTCCTTTGAGATGTTCTTCTGCAGGCTATCTTTGGGGCCCTTTAGGAGCGTTTGTGCAATTACCAACACTCCCAGTTAACCTGCATGCAGTTTAGGTAGCAGCATGGTCTCAGCAGGGGTGCAAGGTTGCTATGGTTCAGATGCGGTATAGGTTCAGTAAAATGTGGTATGGGGTTGGTGCAGTCTAGATAGGTGCAGAATGGGTTTGGAATAAGTGCGGTATAGAGTGCAGTCTGGATTGGATACACATTTGTTTCTACTCTGAGGCTTAGTCCCTACTAGCAGTACCAGAAATAGGGGAATATCCCTCTCACCAGTCCCTGGGATGCTGCAGTGACTTCTCTATGTAGGGGGGGGGGGGAGGTATGCTCAGTCTCAAATTGCTGTAGCCCAGCACCTGGCTACAAAATAAATCAGATAAATCCTTTTGAACATCAGCAAGAAAAACATATACAATATAACCTCCAGCTAAATTTCAGATAACTTTGAATTAAAGCAGAAAACATAAATATTATTTATGAAAGACAATTAAAAAGAAGCTTTTGCTACAACACTGATCTTCAATCTGGTGGAAGAACTAAATGTGCTTATAATGGAGGACTTGGTAGATGTCTTTAACTAGCAATTTCCTTTTTTTTAAACTGACTGCATGTCCTTAGATTTAGCAGTAATTTATAAAATGGCAGGCACCAATATACAAAATAATAACCTCATTGAACTTTAAATGCATCCCAGTCTTAGTCCTATGGGTTCAATATTGGGTTGGCCCACCCTTTGCAGCTATAACAACTTCAACTCTTCTGGGAAGGTTGTCCACAATGTTTAGGGTTGTGTCTGTGGGAATGTTTGACCATTCTTCCAGAAGTACATTTGTGAGGTCAGGCACTGATGTTGGCCTGGCTCCCAGTCTCTGCTCTAATTCATCCCAAAGGTGTTCTATGGTGTTGAGGTTAGGATTATGCGCAGGTCAGTCAAGTTCCTCCACCCCAAACTCACTTATCTATGCCTTTATGAACCTTGCTTTGTGCACTGGTGCACAGTTATGTTGGAACAGAAAGGGGCCACCCCAAACTGTTCCCACAAAGTTGGGAGCATGAAATTGTCCAAAATGTCTTGGCATGCTGATGTCCTAAGAGTTCCCTTCACTGGATCTAAGGGGCTGAAAAACAACCCCACACCATAATCCCCCCTCCACCAAATAATTTGAACCAATGCACAAAGCAAGGTCAAAAAAGATGGATGAGCGAGCTTGGGGTGGAGTGCACAGAGTGCTGATCTCAACCTGATAGTTCACCTTTTCGATGAATTAGAAGCAAGATTGCTATTCAGGCCTTCCCTTCCACATCAGTGCCTGACCTCACAAATGCGCTTCTGGAAGAATGGGGAAACATTCCCATAGACACACTCCTAAACCTTATGGACAGCCTCCTCAAAAGAGTTGAAGCTGTTGTAGCTGCAAAGGGTGGGCCAACCCAATATTGAATCCTACGGACTAAGACTGGGGTGAAATTAAAGTTCATGTGCGTGTAAAGGCAGGCGTTCTAATACTTTTGACAATAAAGTCTATCTATCTATCTACTCTATCTGTCTGTCTGTCTGTTTGTCTGTCTGTCTATCTGTCTGTCTGTCTATCTGTCTCTCTGTCTGTCTGTCTGTCTGTCTGGCTGGCTGGCCGGCTGTCTATCTGTCTAGGTATATGTTAACAACACTGTTTTGTAGGATGTAGGGTAGGTGCAGGAGGTGAGAGAAAACACATTTGTACATTTTGTACATTTTGAGATAGAACTGAATTCATAGAATAGCCTTTAAGCTTTTTTAATATCCATTTGTGAAATAGCAGTTCCAAGTCATTGACGTTTATTGCAATGTTTTCCAAGGATTTGGACAGGCTTTCAAGTTTGAGGCTCTCCAATTCAGCCACTTGTATTATCTCATCCAGACGCTTCTTTTCTTTGCAGTCACTTATCGCCAAGTGAATTTGCTGCCTGTACTTCAGGGCTGCTGACTCAACATTTTCAGTCTTATGTAGCTTCTGTGCCATGTACTGGAGAGCACAGCTAGGACACAATAACCTTGTCAGGAGAAAAAAAAAAAAAAAAAGGTAAAAATATACTGAAATAGATTATGGCATCTTTTATAAGATTGTTTCAATTAGCAAAATGATTTTTATTCCTAGCAGTGTGATAAAATTTATTGTATAAACATAATTTATGTTAGACACTGTTTCTTAAAATGTCAGCTATTACATTTAGATACTTTTTAGTGCCAGATCACTGCAGCTGTTATCTACAGAAGGAATTATTAACAGAATGAAGCTATTAAAATATCTGTTATGAAGGAATTATAATGGAATGGAGCTATTTAAAAAATCTGATATGAACCAGACAGTAATTTTATTTAATAAAGACCCGATCACTGCTGCTCTCTCTCTTTGTGCAGGGTGACTAGGCTTGTCTCCGCCCTCTCCTGTAGTGTTCTACAGGTAGTCTGTAGAAGGTGGCACTCCTGGGCCTCTCGCATAGCTCTGCTCTGTGCAGCACAGGCTATGTACAGCACAGTGATGATGTCACTGTTGTTTTTACAAGGTGAAAATTAGGTTTGCAAAAGCAATTGGTGCACCCAATGCGTGGATTTATATCTTTGTGGCTATTGAGGAATATGACTTTGTGGCTATTGAGGAATATACTGTAAGTAAATAAATATTTTTTAGTAGTGGTTTAGCCTTAAATAAGGATTGTGGTTAGTCTAACCATTTGCTGACCTGCCACAATACATTTACTGTAGCAGGTCGGCACATACATGCACAATATCGTACCTGTAAGTGATACATGCGCACATGGACCCAAAAGACTGTGCTGCCATGCACTGCAGCACAAGCTGATCAGAGGATCCCGATCAATGATTTAGGCCCCATTCACATAGCGGCGACGCTACTTCGCACCGCGACCTCCGAGGTCGCGGTGCGAGCAGCGCGCCGCGACCTCGGAGCGGCCGCCACGGACTTCATTACATTGAAGTCTATGGCGGTCGCCTCCTGGTCGCCCCAAAGAAGCTCCGGACCCTTTTTCTAGGTCGGAGCGGCTTGTGTCGCTCCTATTAGAACGGGTCCGCAGCTTCCCTATGGGAGGCGACCTGTGAGGCGACCAGGTCGCCTCACAGGTCGCCCTAGTGTGAAACGGGACTTATACCCACTGTTTGGCTGAGCAAATTACAGAAAAAAACCCTGTGTTGGTAAACAACACAGGGCTCTCTACAGGCAGTATTAGTGTGTTAGTAAAAGCAGCACGCAGTACACACACTAAACATTGTTAGGCACACATTTAACCCTCTGATCACCCTAGATGTTAACCCCTTCCCAGCCAGTGCAATTAGTACAGTGATCATGTATATTATTAGCATTGATCGCTGTATTTTTGTCACTGGTGATGTCAGTGGTAGTTAGTCATTTCAGTGGCAGTAGCGTCAGTTAGTGCTAGTTTGGGTACAGCATTGCATGACAGCACAATTACTGGTTAAAATAGCGCAGTGCTAAATAGCGCAAAATGGGGATGGGGGGAATCTTCCAGAGCTCAAGTGGTTATAGAATTACTCCACTTTTTGTAGAGAAAAAACATCCCCCTCTGAGTGATTAATGTTCTTTGCTTGAATTTCAACTAACATTGTAGAGGATTCCTACCTTTTGTTGCAGTGAAGGAATAGCTGTTTGTTTCACCAGACCAATTACATACTCATTCTAAAAGGGAGTGACTGGTTTATTATAATCTAAGTTCTTGTGTTTTCATTGGTATTAACATGTGTGGTCATGTCAAGATCAACAGAGCTCTTAATTGGCCCTCAAAAAGAAAGTTGTGGGTGCCTACGAGTCTAGTAAAGGAATTAAAAAGATCTCCACAATGATTTGAAATCAATTATTCCACTACAAGAAGCATAGTCTACAAGTGGCATAGGTTTTAAACAACTACTACTTTGTCCAGGACTGGCTGGCTCAGGACATTTTAGAGTTGACCGTTTGATGCTAAAGAATTCTCCAAGAACCCCCACATTTTCAGGTGTTTATGTAATTTGTGCTACAGTTTGGGTTAAGGTGCATGCATCTACAATCAGAAAAATGTTGCACCAACTTGCCTAAGAGGTGTGTTAAGAAAAAAGCATTTGCTGTGCCAAAAAAAACTTTAGAGCAATATTTCAGTTTGCTATTGAACTTCTAGGCAGGCCTTCAGGAAGACTGATAAATTAAAGGAGGGAGATTTACTAAAACTGTAGTGTCCCCCAAAGAGTTGTTTGGTCACAGTAACAGTAGATATGTTTACCAAATTCTAAAGATAGTATTTCAGAAGCGGACGCTCATAACAACTGTGCCGCACTGTGAATGGAATTATATAGTTTGGGGAATAAAAATTTTATAATTTGGGTTTGCTTTGTTCCCTCAGAGCCTAGGTCTTTAAGTTTTATGTCCAGTATGTTCTGTATCGTATAAAAGTGTGCTTGATGATGAGACCATCATCCAAAAGTTAAAGATGACCAGGAAATTGATCTTTTAAAACGATAATGATCTGACACACACTAGCAAATCTATAAAGGAATAGTTTAAGAAGTAATTATAGAGGATTATGGGCTGCCTCAGTCAAAGCCAGAATTGTATTTGTTTTGAAATTTTGTACTGGGATTTTCAAGGTGGCTGCTCATGCAAGGAAATCCAGAAACACCTAGCAACTGAAATAATATTGCATGAAGAAGTGGACAAAACGTTTGTCAATATATATCAGAGACTGGTAGGCTGTTTTACAAAATGCCAACAAAAAGTAGTTTCTGATATACCAGTTTTTGATGCCAAGGGTGTACTTAATTTTTCCATCACCATTTCATCTTTTGATAATTTATGTTGAATAAATAATTCAAAGGGCAAATGTTTCTGGAATAAGACATAGAAAATAAACATTTTCCATGGATTGTACCTCATTTTTTACATGACTATAGGAGAACTACAGCAAAATACCTTGTATAGATAAGAGTTAGTTGAAATATGTATTCATTTCATTTATTTAAAGTGTTTTACAAAGATAAAGAGATAGATAGAAACATATAAGGCCCACAATGGGCCTCGCTTGAATCTTGGAAACAACAGCAAGGTGTCCCAATCGCTAAGCCCTATATTGATACACACTGACCCTGTGCCAGGGCCAACACGGTGCAGCCGCCAGTTAGTATAAGGAAGTACTAAATTGGCAGACAATTGCTGGTCACGGCAACCCTTCTCCCCTCTGTGTTCCAGGCTGGTTTACAGGCACCCTATTCTGATCCGGCACTTCTGCCTTCGTGCTGTGGTGATGTCACACGGGAGCGCCGGCGGGACCCTGCTTGGCTCCCGTATGTCCGTGGCTTTGTGTGAGCAGCTGTCAGCCTGAACACCAGGGCGGTCTTGTTCTATCCTGCTCCACCGGTCTAGTGGCCATCAACCCTTTTATAATCAGACCCACCAGCCTGGTGCTTTATTGACTTTTAATTATTAAAGGTTTTTAATGCAATTGTCTACTATTAAACTGCATTGAGACTTTACATTGGCTCTTTACAATTCATATGGACACAGTGGTTATTATCCCATCCAGATAGCGCTGTCTTATCTTTTGTCTCGCTTGAACCTTGATTGTTCTTTTTCAAAGAATTTGATCACTGGCATTACAAACCAAAAATCAAAATGCCTTTTTTACTTATCCTTGGCCATGGTCATGTGATGCTGCAGTCCCAAGTCTACTCTTCTGTCTACAGCAGGGGAGGGTCCTTCTTTAACTGTCCACATGATGTAGACATTTCTTATTGGCTGCCCCTCAGTGGCATCCCTTCAGAATTCAGAAGAGGAATCTACAGTGGTAATTGTAGTGTGAGGGGACTTTCAGGGACCATCTGAAGCTCTGTATTAGTGGTCCCCCACAGAAATGGCACAGATGAGAGACCGAGACAGTGGACTTAGGTTTGCATATCTTTCACCACAAGGTGGTGGGGATTAAGGTAAGAACTGTGCTTTTCATAGAACCATGCAGTTGAGTGAAAAGGAGCAGATAATATTTATCTAAATAGCTAAACCGTCTTTCATTGAAAGCTGTGTTTTAACCACTTTAATACCAGACACTTTTACACCCTTCCTGCCCTGCTTTCAGCGCTGTCACAATTTAAATGACAATTGCGTGGTCATGCAACACTGTACCCATATGACATTTTTATCATGTTTTTTCCCACAAAAACAGAGCTTTCTTTTAGAGGTATTTAATCACCTGTGAGTTTTTTTATCTTTTGCTAAATAAATGAAAAAATGCTGAAAATTTAGAAAAAAACACGCTTTTTTGATTTCTGTCATAACATTTTGCAAATAAATAATCTTTCTTCATAAATTTAGGCTAACATTTTTGCTGCTACATTTCTTTGATGAAAATTACCCAAATCAGTGTATATTACATAGTTCGTATCAAAGTTAAAGTCCACAAACTATGGTATATATAGTACATCTAAATATTAATAAATCCTAATGTACTACTGACGGCTCTCATTTCTTGAGATCTGAAAATGCCAGGACAGTGCAAATATCCCCCAAATGACCCCTTTTGGAAAGTAGACAGCCCAAGGTATTTAGTAAGGGGCATGGCATGTTTTTTCAAGTTATAGTTTTTGGAAAATGAAGAGATTTAAAAAAGTTCTTTTTTCATATTTTTTAAAAATGTTTACATACTGTCACCAGTGCAGTATAGTGTCATCCTATAACCATTGTGGCGGGGACCAGGGACATTGAATGGTGACAGTATGTTTAATAAAGAAATATCAAATTTTTTAAAATTATTTATATATATATATATATATATATATATATATATACATACATACATACAGTATCTCACAAAAGTGAGTACACCCCTCACATTTTTGTAAATATTTTATTATATCTTTTCATGTAACAACACTGAAGAAATTACACTTTGCTACAATGTAAATTAGTGATTGTACAGCTTGTATAACCATGTAAATTTGCTGTCCCCTCAAATAACTCAACACACAGCCATTATTGTCTAAACCGCTGGCAACAAATGTGAGTACACCCCTAAGTGAAAATGTCCAAATTGGGCCCAATTAGCCATTTTCCCTACCCAGTGTCATGTGACTTGTTAGTGTTACAAGGTCTCAGGTGTGAATGGGGAGCAAGTGTGTTAAATTTGGTGTTATCGCTCTCACTCTCTCATACTGGTCACTGGAAGTTCAACATGGCACCTCATGGCAAAGAACTCTCTGAGGATCTGAAAAAAGATTTGTTGCTCTACATAAAGATGGCCTAAGCTATAAGAAGATTGCCAATACCCTGAAACTGAGCTGCAACACGGTGGTCAAGACCATACAGCAGTTAAAAAACACTTGTAAAAATTAAGAGTGGTAAAACCCGCGCTAAGTGAACATGAAATAAGTAAATAAATATCTCCTGAAGCTGCTAATCACTTAGGTAAAAACCAAGAATAACTAAAAATCAATCTAAAAGCAGCGCTAGCAGGCATTAAAATGACTGTGAATAATGATAAAGTGAATCAGTGCATAATATAATCAATAAATACAAAATTCATAAACAATAAAGTGCATACATGAATAAAGTGCATTCATAAAATGTCCATGGTGCAAACAATGCAAATGGTGCAAAGATTACTGAATAAAAGTGCAGTCCAAAATAAATGGTTCCCTTGACTGGAACTAAAGTGCTGGAAAGGTGCTCAAAGTATTCCACATAGGTGCCAAAGCGCTCTCAAGGAAGAAACCCTTATGGGGATGCACTCACCAGACCTGGGATAAAACAAGCCTTAAACTGTGACAATATTCCCTGGATGGATGGATCCAGCTGGAAGCTGTGCTGGATGTGAAGCGTGTTTCACACAGATCACTTTTTTTCACCCAACTTTATTTTAAGTATACAAAGTGACACTTCCTTCATATACAGCATCATGGTGCGCTGCACTGCTGTACAGTGACATGAGATCCTGTCCCGTATGCTGCCATAAAATGCACCACAATAACAAACACGGTTCTTTTGTACCAGCTCTGTATTGGGTGATGGTACTGATTCCTGTCTTTCTGACTCCCCCCAGTGGTGACCTCATTTCCCCTCCCCATCCCACCCCTTCCTCTCCTTTTCCCTCCCCATCCCACCCCTCCCCCTCCTTTTTTTTCTCTCTCTCTTCCTCTCTCTCTTACTTCTCTTGCTTTCTTTCTTTTCCGTAATGGCTCCTTTCTATAATAGAACATATTAAAAAATGTGTTGGATGTGCACTGATCCAGGGAGGCCTAGGGTATGTTTACCTTTTGCACATTTTGCTTACTATGCTCTGAGGTTTTATGGGCATAGGTTCCTTCCCTGCACCCACTCTATACCCATTGTACCAAGTCTTTTCTTTTTATTTAGTGGGACTTTTGACATCTCCGCACATGGATTCTGGTTAATCAATGTGGTTTTTGTATGTTATACTGTACACCTCTGTGGATATTTTTATACTTTTGTAAATGTACCTTTGCAGTGAAATGGAATATAAATTAGACTCATGTATACAGTCCGTATTTTTTCTTGTTATCTGCGGCCATCCTCTAAATAAAAAAAGCACTAGTTCATTGCAGTGTGAATAAGACACTTAGAAAACAAGTGTTTTCTGAGTGTCCTAGCAGTGACTAGCATTCTTGCAACTTAGAACAATATACAGTATCAACTTGCCCTCAAAGTTTTTTTTTTTTTTTTTTAGTATTTATTGTCATTTTTTGAACATTACAAACTAAGTAGAACATTGCAAAAAACAAACAAAGTACCATTATAACCACTTGTCATGTGTAGAAAGAACATTAAAAAATTAACTGAAAGATATGTGTAAAATCATGTATAATTTTTAAACTACACTGCAATATACAGAACAGTTACCCAGATCTCCTAAAACAGCACTACCAGGCATAAAAATATCACAATTATAATATAAACAATAAGGTGTACTAGTGCTCAAAATTACAATATGTACAAATATCCAATTCATCCAATAGTGTTAAATAGGCAATTATTAATAAGGTGCACTAATAATAGATTAAAGTGCATTCACAATACATTCAGGTGCAAAAAGTGCAAAAGTGCTGGATAATGTGCAGTCCAAAAATAATAATAATTGTACACTTGAAATAAAGTTAAAGTGCTAAATAAGGTGCTTGAGATGTTCCACACAAGTGCCAAGGTGCTTTCAAGGAAACCCCTTTTGGGGATGCACTCACCAGACTTAAAATGTAATAAAGCCTCAGATATGCAGTGATTTTCCACAGGATGGCCAGTAGGGATGGATGAGTCAGCACAGCCTCCAACACACCTCAAGCTTTCTCTATAATCTCCCCTTGATCAAATGCTCATAAAGAAAGGGAAAGAGCCACATATAGTGAAGCCCGTAAGGTATTTATTAAATTAAAATATACTAAAACTACTCACAAAAGTGCAGCATGTAACAGCGTTTGTATACAGCAATAATCACAGTGAATCGATCCACTTCCGGGTACGCTGCCGGCGTGCGTTCCACGGTGGTTTGGTGACGTTGTGTGATGATCGTCTGCCAGGAAGTAAGTTGACGCATTTCGCCCGCCTACTATGGGCGTTATCAAAAACATGTCGAAACGCGTCTACATATTTCCTGGCAGACGATCATCACACGACGTCACTTCCTCAAACCACAGTGGAACGCACGCTGGCAGTGTACCCGGAAGTGGATAGATTCGCTGTGATTATTGCTGTATACAAACGCTGTTACATGCTGCACTTTTGTGAGTAGTTTTAGTATATTTTAATTTAATAAATACCTTACAGGCTTCACTGTATGTGGCTCTTTCCCTTTCTTTATGAGCATTTGATTAAGGGGAGATTATAGAGAAAGCTGGAGGTGTGTTGGAGGCTGTGCTGACTCATCCATCCCTACTGGCCACTGTGGAAAATCACTGCATATCTGAGGCTTTATTACATTTTAAGTCTGGTGAGTGCATCCCCAAAAGGGGTTTCCTTGAAAGCACCTTGGCACTTGTGTGGAACATCTCAAGCATCTTATTCAGCACTTTAACTTTATTTCAAGTGGACTATTATTATTATTTTTGGACTGCACATTATCCAGCACTTTTTGCACCTGAATGTATTGTGAATGCACTTTAATCTATTATTAGTGCACCATATTAATAATTACCTATTCAACACTATTGGATGAATTGGATATTTGTCCATATGGTAATTTTGAGCACTAGTACACCTTATTGTTTATATTATAATTGTGATATTTTTATGCCTGGTAGCGCTGTTTTAGATCATCTTATTATTTTCTAGGTTTTCTTGGCAGCTGCAGGAGACACTAATTTTATATATATTTTTTTTTTTTAGCGCGGGTTTTAACACATATATTATTACAAGTTACCCAGATCTACTTAGGAATGCGTAAAACCTTCTCAGTAAACTGTCTTGAGTTAGGAATTATAGAGCGAGAGAGTATATGATTACTCAGAGTTTAAAGTCACCATGTGATACAATATTTCATTGTATTATGCTGGCTACAGCTTTTTATATGAGTGTGAAAATGATGCTCTGGACATCTATACTCCATAATCATTATTAGTTATTTGACATGTGAACAACTGTCACATAATCTGTTGTATTTACATTTACATTAAGTGAAAAAAAGTCACAGATTGCTAATAGACTCCTGGTATCATTGCCAGTGGAGGAATTCTCAGTATTGGGAAATAATTTTGCCAAACTACATTCCTGTAATATATGCTGAGAGCAGGGCAAAGTGTCATGCTTAACACAAAGCTGTATGGATATCCCAATGAAATAGATTAAAATTACCAAAATGGTAAATATTTTAACACCAGCAGTGAATATAGTTAAAATTCATTATTATCACTCTATGGCAAATTAAGGAGCGCTTGAAGGGCTTATTTATACTTACATGATTGTTGTGGGAGTCATTTCATGTGAAGTTTGTAACAACTAAGGCTTGTATTGACCACCTTAACCAGGGTCATAAGCTTCTGGTAAGCCTCCCATTTGTTACACTAGGGTTGTGTGATCTTTCCTTGGATGGCAGTTTTTGCATGTTTTAAAAGGACTGTGGTTCTTTGTTATTGCTTACCATTTCATCTGAAATCACCACCTGTATTTCAACAAAAAATACTTTTTTTTATTGTTTGCTAATAAATCCATTGGATGATAATTTTTCCATATATTTTATTGCACACTCAAGCACATTATTTTTTATTGTTTATTTGGAGTCACTCTGCACTAGGCATTTTTGATTATTATATTTGTTCAATGATATATGTATAAGATGACATTTTCTATTTATTGCACATTTTTAGCACTTTAACATTACTCATTTGCTTTGGAGTTTAATGCACAAGGTACTTTTATGATTCAATGATATATAGTGTGACAGGAAGTCAGGTAAATCTGGGGATGTAGTCACAGAGAGGAGACACATTCCCACCTGGTTTGGAAAGTTCACCAATTACTATAGGGTGTCGGCTGCCAAAGGCAGCAGGAAGGTGTAAAGAAGTTGAAAGGCCTTCAGCTGTTCGGAATGAGGAAATGAAGGCCTCTATAATTTGTCCAGAGGAAGTCTATGGATTGCTGCCTCCTGCCGCCGTGTGGGCTGGGAGAGGAGGACAGACAGATGTGTGCCTCCCAACGCTGAGGAAGCCTGGGAGAAGGACTCCTGCCTCCTGTCGCCGTGTGGGCTGGGAGAGGAGGACAGACAGATGTGTGCCTCCCAAAGCTGAGGAAGCCTGGGAGAAGGACTGCTGCCTCCTGTCGCCGTGTGGGCTGGGAGAGGAGGACAGACAGATGAGTGCCTCCCGACAAGCTGGTGAACATGGGAGAAGACCCCCTGAAGTGATGTGCGCTAAGGAGGGTAAACAAGTGTGAAGACTACTCAAAGTGAGGTCTTGGATCGTTTCTAGGTGAAAAGAAACCAATGGACATTTCCTGTGTGAAGGGGAAATTAAGTAAGATTGAAGACTTCTCAAAGGTGAGGACATGGACTGTTTTTCTATGTGGAGAGAAAACAAAGGGACATGTTCCATATGAAGAGAAAAAGGGACATGTTAAATGAACTGTTTGCTGTGTGAAGAGATTATAAATGAACTATTGATGGTCTGCTGTAGGATCAGCAAAGTCTGCCCAACAGTAGGTTGGGGACAGACTCTTAGGTAGGTTCCAGTGTGAGAAGGTAGCCGCCCACAGAGGCAAGGATTTATTTTGTCTTTTATTTTATTTTGCTGGTTTTGACGCTTGCATTCTGGTGAAGAAAAAATGCATTAATAAACCAAACTGTTGTTTACAAGCACTTCTCGGCTATCTTCTTGTGAAAATTCACCCCCCAAGGGGTCATCCACGCCTACCACCGAGCTAATCCCTCACAATAGTTATTAGCCCTGCACTTTTTGTTTCTATACTGTTATACTTTTACCAGAGTATTGTGCCAGTGGCTTATATCACATTTAGGCCTTAGCGTGAGAATTCTTTTTTTTCCGAAGAAATAAAAAATAAAGTTATGATAGATAAAGATATAGTTGCATACTCAGTACTGAAGGAGCTTAAAAACAGAGGGTTTAATATCACTTTGAGGATGTTTGTGTCTGCAAACCAAGAGTTAAAATGCATAGTGGTGACCTGCATGATAAAATTGTATTAGCAACCTACTTTTCATTACAAAGAAGACTTTAAATCTATTATATTAAAGGAAACCTGACATTTTGAAGCCATTCTGCTATTCAAGGAAAAAATCCACCTACACAAAACTCCAAATGATGTGAAAGAGATAACCAAAGTAAGACATGTTTTAGAAGTCTGAGAACCGTTCTGCTAAGGGCAATTATAGCACATCTTCTTCTTAAGGAATACGATTTTAGTTTTTGCACACAATAAAATGTTTTGCCATAAAATAAAAATTTTTGAGTTTCAGTGCTCTGGAAAACTGTTCTAGTAAGAATATTTAAGAGCAGTTGAAGCAGTGTGTGTAAACATACACAGGAAATTGATGTTGTCAATGTTGTGTCCCTCACACAGGTTCAAGGGCAATGAATATGTTTTAGGTAATGCTATTATTTTGTACCACATTATCATCCTTCGTTTAGGGTTATAAATAAAGGTTCTCTACAGGAATGTTTTATCCCAATATGCAGTTACATGTTAGTTCATCCAACCATTTGTAACCACTGAAAGCACTGAACAGGAGGGGACCAAATAATAATTAATTGCACTTTTCCATCATGTTATTGATAAGTGTATAATATGGTGATTGCTGTACATGTTTAAGAGTATTTCATTGGTATGATCTATAGAACTATGAACAACTATGCATGTGATAGTATTAATAGTCATTACTCTTTAACCAGGAGCTTCCAGATTAGAGATATACGTTCTAAACTAAGACCAAAAAATCTTCTTCAGAAAATACTTTTTAAAGATGAATGCTTATAAATTGGAGAAATAAACATAGAAACAGAAAGGTGACAGCAGAAAAAAAGACAGAGTAGTCCATAAAGTCTGCCCATTTTTAATCTTTTTTTTTTATCCTTTTTTTGATTTTTTTTTTGATTAACTTTTTTGTCTGAGTATAAATCTATGTTTTCCCAAGCATGTTTGAATCCACTTACTGTTAACTGACTCACTACCTCTGCTGGAAGTTTATTCCAAGCATCAACAACCCTCTCAGTAAAAAAAAAAACATTCTACAATTAGTTTTGAACTTTCCTCTAGTTAATTTGAGGTCATGTCCCCATGTTCTTGATTTTAGCTTCATATTGAAAATACTGCCTTCTTGTACCTTATTCACCCCCTTATGTATTGAAATGTTTCAATCATGTCTCCCCTTTTTTTTTTTCAGACTGTACATATTAAGGTTTCAAAGTCTCTCCTTATATGTTTTATCCCCCAGGCCTTTCACCAATTTTGTTACCCGCCTCTGGACTCTTCCTAGTGTACATTACATTATTTTTACAGGTACTGCATGAATACGGGTATAGTGAATAGAAAGAAAGCATGCCAACAAGGAATGATACTGAAATATAAAGACTTAAAGAGGAATTCTGGTTATGGATATTGTATACATAGTTACATTGGTTCAACTTTGACTAATGTCATTATGTATAATATATACCATACTTGGCAAATGTCCCTGGAATCTGGAAATCACGGAAGTAGACGCCGCTACTCCAGTGATCACTAGCTTATAGGTCCCTTGCTGAGCGGCTGGCCTCTGCAATCTGAACACCAAAGGTCGGCTCCACTGCACAGGTGCCATTCAGAAAATGCTTTGCATTTGGACTAGATAGAGAGCATGATGTCAGCACCCCTTCTCTCCACCTAGTCCACCTGATTTGCATTCATTCAGACTATGCAAAACATACTCTGAATGCCGCCAATCCAATACCGATAAACTAATTCAAGAATGCAGTAGGCCAGCTGCTCAGCACGGGGCACAGAAACAAGTGGAGATCACTGGAGTTGCAGTGTCTACTTCAGTGATTTCCAGCTTCCAGGGGCATCGACCTTGTATGGTATATACATATATTTGCAATTTAGCGCACTAGGGACTATTCCAACGTGTTACCTAATTTTAGCAGCAGCTGAAAGGACCCCACAATCCCAGTGGGGAAATACAAAAAACATAAAAATCACCAAATACAATAATCATAAAAACTATAAGTCCTAAATATCCCAGTCCATATAAATGTCTTTCCAAAAGTTCTAATTTTTTCCAAGTCCAATGAAGTCCAAAGACTTCAACACCGTCCTCTCTGATTATGAGTCCCTTGTAGTGCTTCACTCAAAAAGGTGCATATTCTCGAAAAAAGAAAATGTTATATGGTAAAGTACTGTATGTCTAGCCCAACTTGTGTATCAACAATGAGTTTATAATATGCTTGCATTTTTATGTTTATTCTTTGTTTTATTTTTATGATTTTTAGGTTTACAGTATATACATTGTTACATTGGTTCATGTCGGACTAATGTACCTATGTATAAAATATCCATACCTGGAATTAAGCTTTAAATGAGGTTTTATAAAAGTATATATACTGTATACACCTCACATCCTTAGGGGAACAAAAAATGCTTGTTATAGTTGATTAAAGTCTTACATTCATGTGGAAGAATCTAAAAATCAAATGTTCAACTTAAAATATGCTTCTAAATTCCTAATGTGCATGGACACACTGTAGAACTGTAACTGTAGAAGCAGCGTTTTCTAAGCCCTGTCTGCATGGACCCTGAATCTGTCCAGCAGTACTCCTCTTCCAGATGTTACAGCTAGAAGCAACAAGCAAGACACCACTTTGCCTGTTAAAATAAAGGAAAAAAGTGGTGTCACCAACCCTCAGGCAACTGACTGGGCTACGAAGGAGCAGCAAAATTAGTGATACTGTAAGTCACTGGGGCCGCTCACTTTTCCTTTCAGAATGTTCCCTGACAGTCCATGTGCACTGCAACATAGTCAGATTAGCTGCTAGTGTTGCCACTCCTTTTCCCAGTCTGAGGCTCCTTTGGCAGAAAAAAAACACTCATAAAGAGCATTTTCTGTACAAAGTTTAGGAGAGTTTTGCATTTTTTTTCTGCCAGTAAGCGTTTTTTCTCCTGCCTCTGAACGTTGAGCTCAAAATATGCCTGTAATTTTCTTAATGTGCATGGACACATAGGATAACATTGAGCTGCTTCTACAGGCAAAACACAAAACTCCTGTAGAAGCAGTGATTTTGAAGCCAGCGTGCACGGAGCCTTAGAATGATCGGAGGCTGATATCAAGACAGATTCAGATACTTATGCTAGTTGCGTGTATAAACATGTTTATTTTTAAGGGAACTCATTTCTTTTTATAAAATCTGCAAGAAATTTAGCGTTTAATATATCTGAGTAGAGTTTTACTAAAATGAGTATAAGGAACAAAAAAAAAAGAGTTGTAATAGTATGTGTGATATATTTATGATAGTATTCTTTAATGAATGCATGGGGCTGTACAGGAATGTAGTAAGGAGTTAACTCACTTTATACTGCAAACATGACTTTCATGAAATTTCAGCCACACTCATTAAAAAGATTGACACATTTGCTTTCCTATTGCAAGGATCTTTTTGTGCCATATTTCTAGCCACTTCCAAAACGACTGTGTTACCTTACTGTTCTTTGCTTTCAATTAAAAATAATGATTTACACCCTAGCAAGTCTCTTCTACAGCTTCAAATACAAATCACTGGCTTTTACTGTCTAGCCTGATAGTGTATCTTGCATGAGCAAACCCCTCTACGTCTAGTACTGTCTGCCTGTATGAATATGTATTACATGGTGAGGATAGGTGTTACATATATAGATTTTAGAAACTGTGTATATTAAGGTGATGTGGCAAATGTTTACTTTACTGATGTACTGAACACCTTTCCTAAATCTCTTATATGCAACATTAATTTAATAAGGGCCAAATCACACCACTTTGCAGTCCAGTGCATTTTTTTCTGCATAAAAACACATGTAAAGCAGGTTATATTTTTTCCATTAACATAGTTCACAGCGGTGTGGTCAGTTCCAGAGTGTTCCAATTATAAAATTATTTTAAAAAGTAGAACATGCTGCATTTTTCCTGCACTGGACTGTTCTGGAACGCAGTAAAACTCATCAATCACCAGACCCCAGTACAGTGAAAAAAGAAGAAAATTTGGAATGCACCCGGAAATGCATCCTGGAGCGTATCAAAAACGCGTTATAAATGCGCGTGCAGAAATGCACTTGGAACTGACCTGGAGTGTGTTTTTGTGGTGTGAACCAGCCCTAAGGCTGGCCATATATTATACAATTTTCTTACAATGTTCTGTACAATTTTCTTAAGATTTACCTTCAACTATGTAGTACAAAGACCTGCCTTATAGGATGCAAATGAAAGAGTTGTTTTGTTTTGACCTCATATTATATGGATTTAGGTAAATCTAACAGAAAATTGTACAAGAAAATTAAACATGTATGGCCAAGTCTTACCAAACTATGACAGACCTTTGACAGCAATTACAGAATAAACAAAATTTTAGGCAAAACTTTTTTTTTTTTTTTTTTTCATTTTGGATAGAGTAAGGGAGGGACCCATAAACAGAAACTGAGAGGAAATCCGTGCACATTAAGGGAAATCTTTGAGGACTCCCAGGTCACCAATACTAGTATGCCCATTGAAAGATGTCCCCTCTATTACCTTTCTTGGGGATGACTCAAAATTTGTGATTTTTTTACTTTCACTTTTATTGATAATAGTAAACAGGACAAATAGAGAACTCCCTATTGAGGGCACAGACATCAATACAAGCATTATAGGTGTTCCAATACATCTCCACTCTATCCAATACTAAAAAAAAGGTTTGCTTTTAGTTATACTTTGACCAGATTATACAGGATTTCTTTTTTTTTTTTTTTTGTTTTTTTATTTAACCAAGAGGTTGAACGAAAAAAAAAAAAAAAAAAATTGGCTGCTTGAATCCTTCCATCCACAAACTTGATGGGGGAATCACTTTCGCTGAGCTATTGTATTCTGACAGTGGGGAGACTTTTCCCACTGTTGGAATACAATGATCAGCAGTGCTGGCTATAGCCAGTGGCACTGATTGTGTTGATTTTCCAACAGTCCCTGATAAAATGGTTGAATTTCAATCCATGTACAGTATTGCTGGCTTTAGGTCTTTGATCAAAGGATCTAGTAGTATTGATGTAGCACCTTCCTAGATAGGTGCTAGGTAAAAGCATCTAATGTTCCTGCTGCTTATCAGGGGAGCCTGATCTTTAGTTAGGTCTGCTCTCAGTGCTCACTGTGTATTCATCTGGTCTGAGGGAGTGTCCCCACTGTACACAATAGGGAGGCCTGTTGGACAGTGGGGGAAACCTGGCCAATGATACACAAGCTTTTGTACTGTCCCAGTGGGTTGGCACCTGGAGAGGATCATCATGGGATTGATGATAAAAGCGGGGAGCGCATGAGGCAGGGTGTCTTTTGGTGGGAGCAAAGTCCCAGGAGGAGGTGGATGGCTGTCGTCCTATAGGTGTGAAGAAGGTGGTTCAGGCAGTCGGCCTAGGGAACCAGGTGTGTGGAGCTGAGCTCTAGAGGATTCAGAGTGCTGACAAGTGGAGCTGCTGGCAGAGACTTTTGGGAAAAACAGTATTGTGAGTACCAGGAGTTCTGCCTAAGGGGTCTGCCTAAGAGAGGGGACCACTCCAGAGAAGTCAGGGGATCAAGAAGCTAGCTCACACAAGAAGTTTATCAGTAAAGGGGGTGCCATGTAGTTGACCCTGAAGAGTAGGAACTAAGGAGTTGCCAGGAAGGAACCTGAAATTGTTCAGCAATACAGTACAGATTACCTCAGAAAGCTCATTCACTTATACTTCATAGCTAAGGGCAAAGTGAAGCAGCGGCCTAGCCGTGACTAGCGTTAATCAGCATTTTCAAGCCTTTTGTGCATAGTTGTATAAAGTTGGAGTATCCCATGCATTCCCAGAGACTGCAAGCCATGCCTTCTCATCCTACATCAGTGCCTGACCTCAAACATTCCTATAGACACACTCCTAAACCTTGTGGACAGCCTTCCCAGAAGAGTTAAAGCTGTTATAGCTGCAAAGGGTGGGCCAACTCAATATTGAACCCTATGGACTAAGACTGGAATGGCATTAAAGTTAATGTTTGTGTAAAGGCAGGTGTCCCAATATTTTTGACAATATAGTGTACTTTATATATACAGTATCTCACAAAAGTGAGTACACCCCTCGCATTTTTGTAAATATTTTATTATATCTTTTCATGTGACAACACTTAAGAAATGACACTTTGCTACAATGTAAAGTAGTAAGTGTACAGCTTGAATAGCAGTCTAAATTTGCTGTCCCCTCAAAATAACTCAACACACAGCCATTAATGTCTAAACTGCTGGCAACAAAAGTGAGTACACCTCTAAGTCAAAATGTCCAAATTGGGCCAAATATGTCAATAATTTGTGTGGCCACCATTATTTTTCAGCACTGCCTTAGCCCTCTTGGGCATGGAGTTCACCAGAGCTTCACAGGTTGCCACTGGTGTCTCCTTCCACTCCTCCATGATGACATCATGAAATTGGTGGATGTTACAGACCTTGTGCTCCTCCACCTTCTGTTTGAGGATGCCCACAGATGCTCAATAGAGTTTATGTCTGGAGATATGCTAGGCCAGTCCATCACCTTTACCCTCGGCTTCGTTAGCAAGGCAGTGGTCGTCTTGGAGGTGTGTTTTGGGTCATTATCATGTTGGAATACTGCTCTGCGGCCCAGTCTCCAAAAGGGAGGGGATCATGCTCTGCTTCAGTATGTCACAGTACATTTTGACATTCATGGTTCGCTCAATGAACAGTAGCTCCCCAGTGCCGGCAGCACTCATGCAGCCCCAGACCATGACACTCCCACCATCATGCTTGACTGCAGGCAAGACACACATTTGTGTGTGTCTTTGTGCTCCTCACCCGGTTGCCGCCACGCACGTTTGACACCATCTGAACCAAATACATTTTTCTTGGTCTCATCAGACCACAGGACATGGTTCCAGTAATCCATGTCCTTAGTCTGCTTGTCTTCAGCAAACTGTTTGCTGGCTTTCTTGTACAAACATCTTTAGAAGAGGCTTCCTTCTGGGATGACAGCAATGCAGACCAATTTGATGCAGGGTGTGCTGTATGGTCTGAGCACTGACAGGCTGACCCCCCCCCCCACCCCTTCAACCTCTGCAGCAATGCTGACAGCACTCATGTCTTTTTCCCAAGGACAACCTCTGGATATGACGCTGAGCACATGCACTCAACTTCTTTGGTCGACCATGGTGAGGCCTGTTCTGAGTGGAACCTGTCCTGTTAAACCGCTATATGGTCTTGGTCTTGGCCACCATGCTGCAGCTCACTTTCAGGGTCTTGGCCATCCTCTTATAGCCTAGGCCATCTTTATGTAGAGCAACAATTCTATTTTTCAGATCCTTAGAGAGTTCTTTGCCATGAGGTGCCATGTTGAACTTCCAGTTACCAGTATGAGAGAGTGAGAGCAATAACACAAAATTTAACACACCTGCTCCCAGGTCACACTAGGTGAGACCTTGTAACACTTACAAGTCACATGACACCGGGGAGGAAAAAATAGCTAATTGGGCCCAATTTGGACATTTTCACTTTGGCGTGTACTCACTTTTGTTGCCAGCGGTTTAGACATTAATGGCTGTGTGTTGAGTTATTTTGAGAGGACAGCAAATTTACACGGTTACACAAGCTGTACACTCACTACTTTACATTGTAGCAAAGTGTCATTTCTTCAGTGTTGTCACATGAAAAGGTATAATAAAATATTTACAAAAATGTGAGGGGTGTACTCACTTTTATGAGATAATGTGTGTGTGTGTGTGTATTCAGACCCCCTTAAATTTTTCAGTCTTTATTATATTGCAGCCATTTGCTAAAATCATTTAAGTTCATTCTTCTTCCTCATGAATGTACACACAGCTCCCCAATTGACGGAAAAACACAGAATTGTTGACATTGTTGCAGATTTATTAAAAAAGAAAAACTGAAATATCACATGGTCCTAAGTATTCAGACCCTTTGCTGTGACACTCATATATTTAATTCAGGTGCTTTCCATTTCTTCTGATCATCCTTGAGATGGTTCTACACCTTCATTTGAGTCCAGCTGTGTTTGATTATACTGATTGGACTTGATTAGGAAAGCCACACACCTGTCTATATAAGACCTTCCAGATCACAATGCATGTCAGAGCAAATGAGAATCACGAGGTCAAAGGAACTGCCTGAAGAGCTCAGAGACAGAATTGTGGCAAGGCACAGATCTGGCCAAGGTTACAAAAAGATTTTTGCTGCACTTAAGGTTCCTAAGAGCACAGTGGCCTCCATAATCCTCAAATGGAAGACGTTTGGGACAACCAGAACCCTTCCTAGAGCTGGCCGTCTGGCCAAACTGAGCTATCGGGGGAGAAGAGCCTTGGTGAGAGAGGTAAAGAAGAACCCAAAGATCACTGTGGCTGAGCTCCAGAGATGCAGTCAGGAGATGGGAGAAAGTTGTAGAAAGTCAACCATCACTGCAGCCCTCCACCAGTTGGGGCTTTATGGCAGAGTGGCCCGACGGAAGCCTCTCCTCAGTGTAAGACACGCATGGAGTTTGCTAAAAAAAACACCTGAAGGACTCCAAGATGGTGAGAAATAAGATTCTCTGGTCTGATGAGACCAAAATAGAACTTTTTGGCCTTAATTCTAAGTGGTAAGTGTGGAGAAAACCAGGCACTGCTCATCACCTGTCCAATACAGTCCCAACAGTGAAGCATGGTGGTGGCAGCATCATGCTGTGGGGGTGTTATTCAGCTGCAGGGACAGGACGACTGGTTGCAATCGAGGGAAAGATGAATGCGGCCAAGTACAGGGATATCCTGGACAAAAACCTTCTCCAGAGTGCTCTGGACCTCAGACTGGGCCGAAGGTTTACCTTCCAACAAGACAATGACCCTAAGCACACAGCTAAAATAACGAAAGAGTGGCTTCACAACAACTCCGTGACTGTTCTTGAATGGCCCAGCCAGAGCCCTGACTTAAACCCAATTGAGCATCTCTGGAGAGACCTAAAAATGGTTGTCCACCAACGTTTACCATCCAACCTGACAGAACTGGAGAGGATCTGCAAGGAGGAATGGCAGAGGATCCCCAAATCCAGGTGTGAAAGACTTGTTGCATCTTTCACAAAAAAGACTCCTGGCTGTATTAGATCAAAAGGGGGCTTCTACTAAATACTGAGCAAAGGGTCTGAATACTTAGGACCATGTGATATTTCAGTTTTTCTTTTTTAATAAATCTGCAACAATGTCAACAATTCTGTGTTTTTCTGTCAGTATGGGGTGCTATGTGTACATTCATGAGGAAGAAGAATGAACCTAAATGATTTTAGCAAATGGCTGCAATATAACAAAGAGTGAAAAATTTAAGGGGGTCTAAATACTTTCCGTACCCACTGTATGTATATATATATATAACATTTTCCCTATTCCCAATATACACCTGTGTCAAACATTTGCCAGACGAAAAAACATTTGCTGACATTCACCAATATCTGTTTTTTTAATAGAAAAAGTCACATGGACCTTATTTACTATTGGGCAATCCTTTTAGATTGTAAGCTTTCAGGAGTGGGTCTATTCTAATTCCCTTGTCTTGAATTGTAATGTAACTGCTGTACTATTGTTAATTGTTATATTAGTTCTATATACAGTAAATCATTTATAATAATATAATAAAAAAATACTAGTCCGGCACACTAGTCATGTAGGCTGATATTGCAATGGTATGCAAACAGTAAGTGTGTGCCCCAAGAAAAGTCCACATGATTTTAGAATCTCTGGGTTCTCCAAGTGGGTACCTCCAAATAAAGGTATCACTGAACCTATAGCCCTAGTACGAAATTCTGATAGCTCTAGGTCCTTTGGCAGTCCTAGGGATGGGAACCATAATGGGTTCACCGGGCTGGAAAGTGGGGCACCACCTTCTTAGTGGGCAACTTGCTTTAAGTGTCCTGTGGACCATTTAGCTCTTTAGGATCCTGCTCTTGCATCATCTATCTCCATTTTGGATGCCAGGCAAACAGGAGCCATGTTTTGAGACATATTGTTCATGAACGGACCAGAAACTTTCAACTCAGCAGCAGAATCTCTCAGGTTATCGTGGCTCAGTGAGTTTGTGACCAGTAAAATGATTAGGAAGGTTGCTCTACAAATATACAGGATATAAAGCTTTTTGCAAAGAAATAACGATTACACTGACAGATTAAAGCATTTGCATATATCATAATTTAATTTAGTAAACTTTATAAGACATACATATGATCCTAAATTAGGTAATGATAGACTTAAATGTGTAGGTGGTTCTATTGCTTTCTTTATTAAATACTGAGTCCAAAGATCACTTTATATCGCATCCCAAATCATATGGGAGAGAACATATTTTAATGTGTGTTAAAAGTTATAATTAGCATTGAAATAACAACTACAGGTTATTACTATTCCTTAGAATGTGGGTGGCAATTTTCTGTGCCTAAAATTCTCGGTGACTAATTGACGACAGGAAATGAATATAAAATAACTGTTTTGATGCTTTTTCTTCTGTACTTGATTAACGTGATGTTTGCTTGCCTCCTATAATGTAGCTAGTACTTCACAAGGTCAGAGAAGAAAATGACACAGTGTGTAGAAACACATGACCACCAAAGTATAACTATTGTATGAACTATAATTAACTCTTTCATTCCCAGCTGGCAACAGCCTCTTCAGTTAGTCATTTCAAGCTGACAATAACTTGGCAAAAATAATTTAACAGTCTTAAATAAGATTTCATAAAAATCTAAGGGTTAGGAATCAGTATTGTAAGTGTTGTAAATACTGTCATTCAGTAATGATTCTTGAGGACTTTATTAACCACTTAAGCCCCGGAAGATTTTACCCCCTTCCTGACCAGGGTTTTTTTTGCGATTTTTTACTGCGTGACTTTAACGGACAATTGCGCGGTCGTGCGATGCTGTACCTAAATGAATTTCACGTCCTTTTTTTCCCACAAACAGAGCTTTCTTTTGGTGTTATTTGATCACCTGTGCGATTTTTTTTGATCATGTGCTATAAACAAAAAAAGAGCGTAAATTTTGCAAAAATAACAATATTTTTCACTTTTTTTTTATATGAAATTCCCCCCCCCCCCAAAAAATGTAAAAATCAAATTTTTTTAACATTTTCGGCCAATTTGTTTTATGCTACATATGTTTGGTAAAAAAAATCTCAAAAAGCGTATTTTGATTGGTTTGCGCAAAAGTTATCGCGTTTACTAACAAAGGGAAAGACTTTTGGTGTTTTTTTTTTTTAACGAGTAATGGCGGCGATCTGCGATTTTTTTTTGCGGTACTGCGACATTGCGGCGGACAGATCGGACCCTTGACTGACATTTTTGACACTTTTGGGGGTACCAGTTACATTACTGCAGTAATCAGTGCTATACATATGCACTGTTACTGTAAAAATGACACTGGCAGGGAAGGGGTTAACTGTATTGGAGAGGGAGGGGTTAAGTGTGTCCTAGGGGCATGTTTCTAACTGTGATGGGACATGTCTCCTATTGTATAAACAGAGATCAACGGTTCTACATAGTAGAACCGTCTGATCTCCATTTTTACACAGGGGAGAATGACAGGCGGCTTGTTTACATAAGCCGCCCGCCTTTCTCCCGCTCTACCGACGATCGTAGTGTGACCGGCGGACATCGGGTCCGCCGGTCACACGCGTGGATTCCTCTGTGAACGCTCCTCAGCGGGCGCGCGCTCGCGCGCTATTGGCTCAAAAGCCGGTCCCAGGCTAGTGACGTAGATCTACCGGGGCTGACTGCCGCAGTAAATATACTGTGTGCAGTCGGCAAGCGGTTAAATCCTGAATTAACTTATCAAAATATTCAGACAGTGAACAGGCAATTAAAAAAAAAAAATATTTAGAAATTGTAATGAGCAGCAGACATGGGCCGAATAGCCCTCTGTTCGATTCGCTGCAGGACTCCTGAACAGGTGAAATGTTCTAGCCCAAACGGCGAACTCTATTGAAGTCTATGGGAGCTTAACAGGAAAAATCAAAAGTGCCCATTTTGAAGGCTTAAATTTAAGTAATTGGCCATAAAAGGGGTATGAGTGAGTAGTACTGCCCTGGGTGACATGTATCAATCATTTTTTTTTACAATCGTTTTTTCAGGAGCAGTGATATTAATTGTGCTTAAAGTGCAACAATAAAAATGAAAATTCCCTTAAATATAGTGCCTAGGGGGTCCCCTTAGTCTGCCTGTGAAGTGGTACATCTGTAGCATGCATAAAAAATGCTGCAGCAAAAATTACATTTCTAAAGAAAAAAAAAACAAGTAAAATCACATTTAAAAGTACTTGCGGTTGCAATTGCCAGCACCCAACTATTGAAAAAATATAAAAAAAAATGGCATGAGGTTCCCCCCAAAATCCATACCAGACCCTTATCCAGGCATGCAGCCTGGCAGGTCAGAAATGGGGGGGAACGAGTGAGCAACCCCCTCCTCAACTGTACCAGGCAAGATGCCCTCAACATGGGGGGTGGGTGCTTTGGGGCAGGGGTGCTTTGCCCCCTCACCCCAAAGCACCTTGTCTTCATGTTGATGTGGACAGAGGCCTTTTCTTGACAACCCTGGGTGGTGGTTGTGGGGGTCTGCGGGCAGGTGACATATCGGAACCTGGCAGCCCCCTTTAACAAGGGAACCCCAGATCCCCCCCATTGGAATGAGTATCAGGTACATCATACCACTACCCATTCACCTAAAAAAGTCTCAAAAAGTAATAAAAACAGGAGACAAGTTTTTGACTGGTGCATGCTGGGCATGTGACGTCAGAAGGAACGGTGCCACCAGGTGGCAGAGCCCCCCTGCCCCAAAGCACCAACCCCCCATGTTGAAGGCATGTGGTTCAGGAGGTGGGACACTCGCTCGTCTCCCCCTTTCCTGACCTGGCAGGCTGCATGTCCAGATTAGGGTCTTGTACAGATTTTGTGGGGATCCTGAAGTAGCTTCACAAGCTCCTGACAGACCTTAGACGTGAATGCTGGTCCATTATCAGAATTTATCTGGACCACCTTGGGATCACTTCCTGAGTTAAGAACTTAACTACAGTTCTAGCATCTTCTTTTGTTGTCACAAAGCACTCTACCCAGCGAGAAAACATGTCCACAATTACAAGTAGATACTCCTGCCTTTTGCCTACCCTATGCATGTGGGTGAAATCAATCTGTAGATGTTTGAAAGGTGAGGTAGGATATTGCAGATAATCATGTGAGGGTTTATTGGGAATGTTAGGATTATTCCTTATGCATTCAATGCATTGGAGGAGAACAGGGGGGACAGGAGGATAATACAAACACCTCCTTGAGACCCCACACTGTTTTTTTTTTAATTTTGAGGTGGGGTTTCCCTCCAAATCCATACCAGACTCAAAGAACCTGGTACAGACTGGGGTTGGGGGAGGGGCCGCACCGTTTTTCTCTTTATTTTTTTTTTAAGCTCGGGCCAAACCGTTTGCCCATTCCTAATGAGCAGGTACATAACCACTTTCAGTGGGACTAGGCCTTTGTAAAGAAGAAAAATTGTATAAAACCACCACAGGTTATCTTTTTGGAACTCTTCTTGCAATTGTGTATGTTTAGATGCGGTCTATTTGGTGTACTAATATATCAGAAATCACCAGCACAGGACCCTGATGGTTATGGTTAGGTCTTTTCTGAATGCGTTAGACTTTACTTACTGCAGAAGATCCTGAGAAGTGCTGGTGTTTTTCTGCTCCCTATAGCTTTTACACATTGAAATTTATTGGGTCAGCTGTCTATGTTTATGCATATATTTAAAAATATAAACTGTATTTATGTGTTGTAAATAAAGGTGATGAAAGGGATATTTTGTTTTTTTCTGGCCTCTTGGTAGAATTTGATCATAATTAAAGGGGTTGTAAAGGCAGAAGGTTTTTTTTTTAATCTTCATGCATTCTATGCATGAATATAAAAAGCTTTCTGTGTTAGCATTCGCCCCAGCACCCATTAATACTTACCTGAGCCCAATCTCTATCCAGCAATGTTCACGAGTCCTTCAGCCGTCCAGGACTCTCCTGACTGGCTGAAACACAGCAGCATTGGCTCCTGCTGTTGTCAATCAAAGTCAGTTAGCCAATCAGTAGAGGGGGGGGGCGAATGGCAACTCCGTGTCTAAATGGACACACAGAGCTGCAGCTCGGCTCGGGTGCCTCCATGGCTAGGTACTTGCTTTGGGGGCACTCAACAGGAGGAAGGGGCCAGGAGAGCCACAGAGGGACCCAAGAAGAAGTGCAAAACCAACTGCACAGAGCAGGTAAGTATAACATGTTTGTTAATCACAAAAAATAAACACAGGACTTTACAATCACTTTAAGCACCTAATGCAGGCAGTGGATTTAAATGTTGTTATTCTTGCAATTGTGTACCATGAGGAATAAGGCAAAAAAGGATTATGTTTTTTTCCTACCTTTGGGGATGATGTGCCTATGCATTAGTGAGGCCTTTAAATGTGCTGCAGTACATTCTGCAGTTAAAATGTTTGTTACCTAAAAAAAAAAAAAAAAAAAAAAAAAAGAGATCCTGTTTCCTTATAGCAGGTTAAACAGCACAGTGCTTGTGTTGTCCAACCTGCCCCTCTGGAAACTGTAAAAAAAACTGGCCTATCCTGCAACTTCCTTTGTCCCCCTCTCTGTGCTGACCACTATAATCATGACTAATGAGCCTTGACCACCGTGGTCAGCCTGCGTGCCTCTGTCATCTGTAGCTCTCCTCTTTGCTCTCCCCCCTCCCCTCTCTGCCTGTAAGCTCCGTGTCTATGTCTCTGTCCCTGTCCTCCCCCTGCTGCTGATAATAAACCAGTCAAATGTCACTGCCAGCTCCTCCCTGTTAAGCCCCTATCCTGCACTGTATAACTGCTTGTAAGAGACAATGCCTCTAAATACCTTTTTGAGAAGTGTCTTTAGGTCTGTCACGTGACTCTTAGCCGCTCTGATAACACAATCCAGGGCTACAGCAGGAGGAGCCGAGTGGCCAGCTGCTGATGTCCGAGGGAGAGCTCAGCTACTCTTGCTGTAGTCCTGGATTGTGTTATCAGAGCGTCATGTGACAGGCCTAAAGACACTTCACAAAAAGGTATTTAGAGGCATTGTTTCTTACAAACAGTTATACAATGCAGGATAGGAGATTAAAAAATTGGGGCTGGCAGCAAGGCAATGGTTTTGGGTTCCAAAAATGTTAACATTCCCGCAATGTCTTCTGGTTACATTGTTTGTATCTCTCGCACGTGGAAGACTGTAGCATTCTGCAGCCTTCAACATCAGATACTAACCACTTGCCGACTGCCGCACGACTATTTACGTTGGCAGTCAGCCCCTCATAGGCACAGTGCCATAGGGCTACGTCGCTAGCCTGTAATGTCACGGACCCCCCCGCGCGTGTGCCCGGCGGACCCGATGTCCGCCGGGCACTCGCAATCATCCGTGACAGCAGGAGAAAGGCAGGCGGCTAGTGTAAACAAAGCCGCCTGTCAGTTCTCCCTGTGTAAGAATGGTGATCAAACGGTTCTACTATGTAGGACCGTTGATCATTGTTCTTACACATCAAGCCACAGCCAATCACAGTTAGAAACACGCCCCTAGGACACACTTAACCCCTCCCTCTCCAATACAGTTAACTCCTTTACTGCCAGTGTCATTTTTACAGTAACAGTGCATATGTATAGCACTGATTACTGTAGTAATGTCACTGGTAACCCCAAAAGTGTCAAAAATGTCAGTCAAGGGTCTGATCTGTCCGCCCCAATGTCGCAGTCCCGCAAAAAAAAATTGCAGATCGCCGCCATTACGCGTTAAAAAAAAAACAAAAATGACAAAAATCTTTCCCTTTGTTAGTAAACGCAATAACTTTTGCGCAAACCAATCAAAATACGCTTTTTGCGATTTTTTTTTACCAAACATATATTAAAAAAAAAATTGGCCTAAAATGTGAAAAAATTTAGATTTTTACATTTTTTTGGGGGGAATATTTATATAAAAAAATGTGAAAAATATTGTTATTTTTTGTAACTTTTTTTGTTTATAGCGCATGATCAAAAAATCGCACAGGTGATCAAATACCACCAAAAGAAAGCTCTGTTTGTGGGAAAAAAAGGACGCCAAATTCGTTTAGGTACAGCGTCACACGACTGCGCAATTGTCCATTAAAGTCACGCAGTGCAGAATCGCAAAATAGGCCCTGGTCAGGAAGGGGGTAAAATCTTCCGGGGCTTAAGTGGTTAAACTGTATTTAGGCAAAACTTACACCAAAATAAAAAGATGGATTGAGTTTCTTTTTTTTTTTTTTTTTTTTAAGGCAGCATGTTTTGGAGTGTGAATCCATCTTTTCTTGCTAGTTAAATAGCATGTTGGAAAATGAAATTTAGTACTTACATATGGTATATTAAATTGTTAAATAAAAAGTAAAGAAGCATTTTGGCAGTATTTTTTAAAGTTGCAGCTTGTGTGTGCTTTTAGCCTGTGCATTTGGAGGTCTCATTCCTGCAAATCTGTTCACTTGAACGATGCTTATTACTTCACCAGCTGCAGCCCTGCACATGCGCTAGTAGGCAGAATGTAAATGAAAACCCTCCAGAAAACAACACTGGCATGTTTGATTAGGATTTTATTAACATTTGTTGAACATTTACACCTTATACTTTATTTTGGGAAATCTATGGGCTTAGTTCTGCTTTATTAACTTTATTGTGCTGCACCTGAGGTGTTTGCTTGGCTTTTAAAATGTCCCACACAGCAACAGACAGCATAGTATTTATGGAAACCACCGAAGCAGTACAAACTGAATTTGACAGTTTTTACTGGGTACTGCTATTTGAAAATCTAGAAATAATATCACCAGCTTGATTCGGTCACACTGTTCTAAAGCCATAGCATTTGATTGCATTTCTTCTGAATATTATACTTTAAATAGGCGGTTAAAGTGTTACTAAACCCACAACAGTAAAATCAGTCTGTATATGCAGTAAAGCATGCTTGATATACTCACTGTGGAACCCAAGGTTAATCCTCCGCATTGTGTAAAAAGGCTGTTTGATCCTGTCTTTTCTGATCCTCCTCTTCCTTCACTGTCCCCAATCCATCTGCTGATAGTACAGAGCCTTGGGGGACCTCTGCACATGCTCAGTTTGGTGTGTATTGCTAGAGAGTTTTTTTTTATTTTGGAAGGATGAATTTGATCAGCACAGGGCCAATCAGCACTATCCACACAGAGGGTCAGGGGGTCATGCAGCCTCATAAGACAGTCAGAGGAGAAATTCCCAGCTAACCACAATTAGCAGTCTGACTTTTGAACTAAACAGTTTACTTGCCTTTCCCAACAGGGAAGCAACATTGTTTGACTGTTTCTATCTCTGGGCAAATATAGGATGACAAAGCAACACTATGTGTCACAAAAAAATCTGCTGCTAATAAAACATCTCACTCAGTAAAAAAAAAAAATGTGGGTGCTAAAAATAGGGAGCGCACAGTGAAATCTGGTTCAAGGTCTGGAAGCCCACAAAGTTACAACTAAAACATTATATCAGGTGTGGGAGAATTGGCTTTAACTACTTCTCTCCTGCCCACCCGCAGTAGTTGTTGTTCTGTAGGTTGGTGGCAGCTGCAGGCCAGGCGACGTACCTGTATGTCGCAGCCTTTCTTCTGAGTTTGGAATGGCCAACCCATGCTGTGATTGGACACAGCAAGCGTTTGGCAGCTTATTTCAGCCAGTGATTTTGGCTGAAGTCAGCTGATCACCTGTGGGCAATCACACACAGAGTTTTGTGTTTACAAAAACACAGAACTCTGTGTACTGAACAGTGATCTGGCTGTTTCTTAAAAAAAAAAAAAAAAAAAAAAATAGCCAGATATAAAGTAAAAATATAAAGTAAAAACACAGCACACATTACACATTGTTAGGCTCACAGGTAAACCCTTGATTGCTCCTAGATGTTAACTTCTTCCCAGCCAGTGTCATTATTACAGTGTCAGTGTAAAGTATTGTCACTGATCACTGTTTCTTTATCGTACATCATGGGGCACAGCACAGGTTATAATCATTACTATCTGGTTTTGGGGTTATGTGCCACCTATAGGTGAATGGACCCTGGCAGATCAATCAAACAGGAAGTCTTTCCCTATACAACCCCTCTTATACAGGAAGTTCCTCAGTTTTTAGCCAGTGTCTGTAAGGTGGTGGTAACTGATGTGCTACAAGTGCTTGGAGGTTTGGAACAGTTCTCAGAATCATGGATTTCTATTAGATCCATTCGAAAAAGCTGTCAGCCAAAATGGATAGTACCTGGGCCTGGGTGGATAGGAGAGAATAATCCTTAAGGTTTGCCTGTAATGTAGCCTTACAGCACTGGACCCTGCATAATGGAACCCTGTGCAGTGTTTCTTCTAACCAAGGTGCTTTCCAGCAGGGTGCTGTACAGGTCCAGGGGAGTGGACCCGAGATTAAGGGGGACCAAGTCCCTTAAGTTCTTTTATGACAGAGCCTGCGGTGATGGGTGAAGGTTGGAGAATGGTACGTTTGCATTTGCAGTTTAAAAAAAGAAAAAGTGATCTGGCTGTCTGGTCATTATTCCGGTGGCCACTAAGGGCAGAGTGGCCAGGTCGTGCTTTGTGTGTGTCAGAAGTTTTTGGGCTGCAGTTTTCTCATCTAGCCACTAGAGGGAGTAGGATCACTCAGTATAGCCTACTTTTTGTGCAGTGTAGGCAGGAAGTAGAAGGGCGGCCATTTACTATGTTTGAAATCTCACTTCAAACATAAAAGAACCAGCAAGGCTTCTAGAGAGACACAGCAGATTATAGTTGGTTAAGGAGGTGGAGTACTACCTATGGGAGAGTGAGGAGACCAGAGAGCACAATTTTATACTGCATTGGTGCATAATTTTCAAAAAGGCATACTTGTAGAACTGTTACACCCCCGTCGATACACCCCTGCATGGGTATCAGTGCATTTAAAGGAGTTGTGTCTCCAGTGTAGCATGCATTTGATCTACTGGAGCTTACATTTAGGCTGCACTGAAGCGGAGAGTAGATTCAGGATGCGTTGGATGTGCTTGGCTAGTCCTGAAAAACTAGTATGTCTCCAAGTGCAGGTTGGCAGGTGCAGCATAAATATGACATTATGGCACACATAACTGTATATTTGCTTAAAACTGCATATTTACATGCATGTTTGCATAGAATTGCATATTTACATATGTGTTTGCATAAGAACTGCATATTTACATGCGTGTTTGCATAGAATTGCATATTTATATGCGTGTTTGCATAAGAACTGCAAATTTACATGCATGTTTGCATAGAATGGCATATTTACATGTGTGTTTGTATAGAACTGCATACTTAGAAATCTTATATTTCTAACTCTGTTAGTCCTTTGGCTCAGGAGGTGGCTTCTTTAGTTGCTAGTACTTCAACAAGAAGAGTGTCAGAGCTGGCGGCTCTTTCATGTAAGGAGCCATTCTTGGTCTTGCATCATAATAAGATGATGTTGCGTCCTCATTATTCTTTCTTACCTAGAGTGTTTTTAGTTTTCTCTTGAATCAGGACATCCATCCATCCACAGTACACAGGAGAAAGATCGCTGCATACTCTGGAGGTAGTTCAGGTGGTCAAGAATTACTTGAGTTGTCTGCGCGGGTCAGGTATCCTGGTTTGTGCTGACAGAAGAGCTCAGGAAGAGCAAGCGGCATTTAAGTTAACTATTTCTCATTGGATCCACCAATTAATCATTCGAGCCTATTGCTTGAAAGGGCAATGTCCCCACCCTTTCTGGTAAAAAGCCCACTCTACCAGGTGTGTGAGGGCATCTTGGGCAATCAGGCATCAGTGGCTCAGGTTTCCAAGGCCGCTACATGGTCTTTGTTTAATACTATCACAGGGTTTTACCAGATGGATATCAGAGCCACAGAGTATACTGATATGGCCACAGTATGTGACGGGTGGCAGAATAGGTCCTTCTCAGGTGGCAGTTTCTGTGATAGCATCTCCCTCCCCTCATGGGTATTGTTTTGGCACATCCCAGATAGTAATGATTGTAACCTGCTCTGTGTTCCGTGATGTACGATAAAGAAAATGGGATTTTTTCTACATACCTGTAAAATCAATTTTTTTCTAGTACATCACGGGACACAGAGGTCCCTCCCCTCTTTCTCTTTCTGAGAATGTATTGCTTGCTACAAAACTGAGGTACTTCATGTATAGGAGAGGTTATATAGGTGGACTTCCTGTTTGAGGGGAAAGTGTCCTTTCCCCTTTAGGTGGCGCATACCCAAAAAAAACAGACAGTAATGATTATAACATGCTTTGTGTCCCGTGATGTACTCAAAGAAATGGATTTTTTAGATAAGTATGTAGAAAAAATCCAATTATTAATGTCACTATAGATGTCTACCTCCAAGCGAAGGTCTATTCGCACCAGATTGCTCGCCACCCTATCACAGTCACACTGTAAGTTGCTGATCACCGCCATTACAACATAGCATCTACAGCTGTGTAGAATCCAGTATATTTACCACAGTTTGTAGATGATATAACTTTCGCACAGACCAATTAATATACACTTATTTTGATTCTCTTGTTTTTTTTTTTTTTTTTTAACTAAAGATATGTAGCAGAATACATTCTGGCCTAAATTTAAGAAATGTGTTTTTCTCATTTTTTTTATTGGATATGTTTTATAACGGGAAGTAGAAAATAGTTGTAGTTATCACAAATCCATTTTTATTTTACACTTTATAACTTTGCTATACCCCAATAACTTGCAAGTAATCTTTTGTTTCCAGTTATGTACTATAATGTGATCTCTAAATTGTGATGAACCTTTACTAATGTGTTCCTATTTGATCATTATTTACCCTATCTATATGCTGAAGCATTATATGAAAAAGAAAAAACCTAAACAAATAAAAGTTAATACTAGGGGTGACAATAGCCATATAATTATACTAATTACACAAAGCTGCAATGTTGTCGGAGGCAAGAAGGCTTGGTTGGCTGAAGTGCAAAGTGTTCATATGAGCTTTATGTAGGACACATGTATTTAATCTGATAACGCCAGATTTATTGTTGTGTACAAACACTGATTTGGAATAAAATTAAAGCTACTATTAATATAACACTTGTATTGCTGTTTCTCCACCCACTGATATAACACAGAACAGAATTATTAAAATTATTATGTAATGGCTTCTTCCCAATGCCCATATTTTGTTTTGTGTTTCCTCCCATACTGTACATCCCACACTGAACAGATGAGGACTGGTTGAGTTATATAAAGATATATAGAAACATGTCTTTGGTGCAATCAGCATAAATTTGCCTAATGTAGCAAAAATCTGTTGCCATCAACATTTATCACAGCTTAAAAAGATCTTTTTTTTTTTTTTCATGTGTATTTTACAGCTGGGAATGTACACTTGAGAATGTAATCTTTTTTTTTTTTTTAATTACATTTTATTAGTGTCATTAAAATTATAAAACAATTTTCTAAAATATTATGAAGGGTGATTAATAAAAGCTATGCATGCAAGGATGAAAGCATTTGGCAAATGAATACAATTTATTTTGTAAGGGAAACCTGAATACATAAGGTGGTTTACATTGCTAAACACCCTTCTGAGTATGCTAGTTGCCTTGTTGTCTTTGGTCTAATACTTTCTGAGTGAGTTCTCAGAACATTGCAAATCAGGAAAGTCAGAGTACACTGAGAACTCCTGATCTGCATGCTTGTTCAAGGTCAGTGATTCAGAAAATACAGAATTATGCAATCATGTAGAAAGCAACATACTTTATACTTAGTTTATGTAACCATACAGTAGTTGGGTAGTTGAAGTGCTTATTGTGTGAAGATTCTCAACTCCTTTAGTAAATCAGCCTCATAACACTGTTGACCATTAAATAAGGATTTCTTTTCTTCTAATAGATCCTAATGCTTAGACTAAGTACACACATACATGAAAAGGTGGCATGCTATAAAAAAACAAATCTCACATTTAACTTACATAGAAAACATTTACCATCTTTATTTCCCAACATGCCTTCATTTCAAAAGTATTGACTAGCTTCTGAATTTCTTCTTCGGTTAAGTAGTTTTACCATTATTTGCCATATTTATGAAATGGCGTAATTGTCCAGTTCCTCTACCTGGATTTGTGAGCATTCACCACCTTCAACATTCATTATTCAGTTTGAAAGCTTTAAGCTATGTCACCTATTCCTATAAGTTGTTCCCCTTGTATGACTCTCATTCTTAAAGAGCATATTGATGTTGCACTTGGTGTGCACAGTGCTCCCAACATTTATTTGTTCTTTGTCTAAGATACTGATTAAATGTTATTGTTTTTTGTTTTGCTGTACAACCAATATTTTCTCCCCCTTTTCTCCAATAATTACAACATAGGTGTACTTTTAATAAACAGAGAAAAGCCGTGATCCTCAGGATCACGACTGATCTCTGATGAGTTACCGTTTTAGTTAGCTGAGATGAGGAGCAGAGAACATGTTCTTCTCTTCTCATCACAGTACATGACCGTTCTGTCACAAACGGCCAGTTTAGAAAAGTGAGATCTGAAGATCTCACAGCCGTTATTCTGAAATATCTCCATTCCAGATTCTCCAGCTCAGAGGTGGAGAATCAGGGGGAGAAGCTGTATGATTAGAGGAAGAAGACTTCTTTCTTCCGATATATCAGCACCAGTGGGTTCAAAATTAAAAAAAAAAAATACATATGTATATATGGTATGTATGTACGTATGTGTGTGTGGGTGTATGTATAATATATATATATATATACTGTATGTACATATATATATATATATATACACTGTATGTATTGTAACAGGAAGTCAGCTAAATCTGGGAATGTAGTCACAGGAAGGAGATACATTTCTACCTGATTTAGAAAGTCCATTAATTAATTTAGGGTGTTGGCTACAGAGCTAGCCAGCAGGAAGTTGAAAGGCCTTCACCTGTTCAGAATGAGGGAGTTAAGGCTCTATAATTTGTTCAGAGAAATTCCTATTGTTTGCTGCCTCCAGAAGCTGTGTCCTGAAGCCATGTGGGCTGGGAGCAGGAGGACAGTCAGCGTGTGCCTCCCGACAGGATGTGTGGGCCTGGGAGAAGACCCCCCGGAGTGATGTGTGCCCGGGACGGTAACCAAGGGTGAATACGTCTCAAAGGTGAGAAGACGAACTGTTGATGTGAAAGAAACAAAAGGACTGTGTTGCCCTGTGAAGCTATTATAAAAGGACTATTGAGTGTCCGCCGTAGGACAAGGAAGTCTGCCCGACGGTAGGTTGGAGACAGACACTTAGGCAGGTTCCAGTTGTGAGAAGGTAGCCGCCCACAGAGGCAAGGATTTATTTTCTGTCAGGATCTTCTCTCCTGCACACATAGATTGTGCAATCTCATGCACCAGATAAAGTTCATCAAACATTTGCACTTCCTTGCAGGGATCTTGCTGCTTCTGCCCACTGCATACCTCCACCATATGTGAGGGATTAGCTCGGTGGCGGGTGTGGATGACCCCTTGGGGGGTGCGTTTTCCCAGAGAGGTAGCCGACAAGTGCTTGCAAACAAACAGTGTGGTTTATTAAATGGTGTTTTCTTCACCAGGCTGTATGCAGCAAAACATCCAAAATAAAATAAAACAGAAAATAAATCCTTGCCTCTGTGGGCGGCTACCTTCTCACAACTGGAACCTGCCTAAGTGTCTGTCTCCAACCTACCGTCGGGCAGACTTCCTTGTCCTACGGCGGACACTCAATAGTCCTTTTATAATAGCTTCACAGGGCAACACAGTCCTTTTGTTTCTTTCACATCAACAGTTCGTCTTCTCACCTTTGAGACGTATTCACCCTTGGTTACCGTCCCGGGCACACATCACTCCGGGGGGTCTTCTCCCAGGCCCACACATCCTGTCGGGAGGCACACGCTGACTGTCCTCCTGCTCCCAGCCCACATGGCTTCAGGACACAGCTTCTGGAGGCAGCAAACAATAGGAATTTCTCTGAACAAATTATAGAGCCTTAACTCCCTCATTCTGAACAGGTGAAGGCCTTTCAACTTCCTGCTGGCTAGCTCTGTAGCCAACACCCTAAATTAATTAATGGACTTTCTAAATCAGGTAGAAATGTATCTCCTTCCTGTGACTACATTCCCAGATTTAGCTGACTTCCTGTTACAGTATATATACTGTATATATACTGTATATGTGTGTGTGTGTATAGATCGATAGATATTCAGTTAGTTTTCATGTGTCAGAACATGTCATTACGAGTGCTTTTAAACTTTGGTTTCGCTTTTAAAACTTGGCGGCACTGTAATCTCACAAAATCTCGTGAGATTACAGGCAGTCCACCCAGTTATACAGGGATCACGGCCGTTTTCAGAGAAAAAAATTCTCCTCTGATTACCCTTTGAGAATTGAAGTTCTGGGCCACCTAAACTGGGTGCCAGAGGAGATAATTTTTCTCTGAGAATTGCCGAGAAGTGAACTGAGAGAAAACGTACACCATAGACTCTTATAACAGGTTAAGACTTAAAACCATGATGCTTCATATTAAAAATATAATAGTTTTGCAGAGGAAGCCAAGGCTATCCTTAGACATATGATAACCATTTAGGAAACATGCCGACTTAGGGCTCATTTATACTTTCTTCTACTTCAACCGAAGACCTCTTCAATGTGCTTTTTTTATTTGTTTTTGATGCTTCTATGATGCTTCGGTGGTGCTTCAATGATGCTTCGGTGATGCGTTTTTGAAGCTTTAATGAAGCTTGGCAGATGCCCTGTGTGTGTGTTGATATCTCATGCCTGCAATACCTCCAAAACAAAGCGAAGCTAAATCTGAATAAAACCCTCTCAAAAGCTGCAGGTGCTTCAAATGAGCTTTGTCATGGACTTCTATGGAGGCCTTGAAGACGAATTCAAGAACCACTAAAGGGTCATGAAGTATCATTTTTGAAGCAAAGCAAATAGATTGTGTGAACAGGACTTTAAGCTAACCATTTTATTTAGTGACTGGTGCTTTGATTGGCTTTCAGAGAGCTTTAAAAAATGTGTCCAATGCCATATTTTGAAGCAAGTATAAACGAGTCCTTTTCATCTAAGAAGGGTAATATGCATGTGCAACATGTTTACTAGTGAAACATCAAATCAAGAATGATAAAGCTGATCTTGAGAAGGAATTTTTTAGTTGCTTCTTGTTGAATTAACTACCTTTTTGCATGTTTGATTTTCTATGTTAAGATAATATACTGTAGATAATTCACTTGCTCAAAAACAGTTATTGTCAGATTAGACAAGAGGGACCACTGTCACTGGCCTTATCGTATTCCCATACAGAGAAGTTTGCTTAGCAGGGGTGTTGCTAGTATTGTAAAAGACCTGGGGAACCTTTGTGTACAACAAGGAAAGTAATGATGTAGCATACAATTCCTGTGGCCAAATTACAATAACAGTGGGAGGGTCTTAAAGGGGCATATTAAGGGAAACCCAAGAGTATTAGCTGTATGAAAGGCAGATAAATGCCACAATCCTTGTACCCATCTAAATTCTTTAGTTGCTGTGCCACAAGCAAGCACACTAAGAAATAGGGTTAACACGTTGTCTGCACCTACCTAAAGAAGAGTTTCATACCTAAAAATGGAAGTTCTGCCTTTTCTCCCCCCCCCCCCCCCAAACACTTTTTTGGAGAAGTTTTTTTTTATAGGGAGCGGGAACTTTTTTTTAGACAGGTACCTGCTTCACTTCCATTTGATTCACCTAGGTGATCCAAGATTGAATTTCAAAGAAAGAAAATAAAGCTGCTAGAACAGCCCAGCCAATCACCTGACTTGATTTCCAATTGAAAATGTATTAAAAGAACTAAAGATCAGAGTTCATAGAAGAGGTCCACAGAACCTTCAAGATTTGAAGACTGACTGCGTTGCAGAATTGGCCAAAATCACACCTGAGCAATGCCTGTGACTAATTTCTCTATACGGGAGGCATCTTGAAGCTGTCATTACCAACAAAGAATTCTGAATGAGTATATGTCAGGCAAATTAGTAAGGGAAAAAACAATATAGTTAATTAAAGAGGTATGTAGGATAGTAAAAAAAAATCAGCATATAGGAGATACAAGGAAACAATGTGTAGTTGATAGAAAAGTGTATAAAAATAGACAAAAGGAGGCCAAACACATTATCAGTGCTGCCAAAGCACAAAAAAAGAGAGAAAATGACTGGATCTATTAAGAAAGAAGACAAAACAATTACTTGTTAGTGTTAGTATAATTTATTTATGAGAAGACTGAACACAAGTTGGGGATCATATTGGTTTCAATAATGATGGTTTATTTATCCGGATTTCTAGAGAGGTAGCAGAGGAACTGGCACAGTTAAAGCTTATTAAAGGAAAGAACCCTGTTGGTATTCATCCCAGAGTTCTAAGAGAACTTGGAGGTACAGTTGTTGGACCAAAAACAGATCTTTTTGATCATTCTCTTCTAACAGGAGAACTTCTCCATGACTGGCACACAGCTAAAGCTGGCAATTACAGGCCAGTGAGTTTACCATCAATTGTAGTCACATTAATGAAATCACTACTAAAAAGAAGGATCACTCGCCTAAAAACACAGAAGTTGCTGGTCCAAAAGCAGCATGGCTTTACTGAGGGCATATCATGTCAGACTAATCTGATTTAATTTGTAGACTATATCACTAATCTTTTAGACTGCAACGCCTTTTCTGCAAAAAAAGAAATAAATAAACTTCCCTGCCTGCTTGCAGTCTTCTTTAAAATGTACACTGAGCTGCGCACACCATAGCACAGATCCTATGTGTCAAGGTGACTGAACTTCTGTTTATGCACAGGAATGACATCATTCCACACCAGCTAATAAAGCACCTGGAACAAGCCGGGCAGAAGAGGAGGGTGCCAACAAGGGATGTTGGACCATAAAAAGAAAAGGGGTTAATTAACCCCTTTTATTTATGGGGTAGTGACAGGTACAGTTAGCTTAGCATAAGTATTATAGGACCAGGGATATTTCTAGGGAGTTTAAGCCGGTTAGCTCATCCTTGAGCTGATTGGCTGTTCCTTTTACTAGCTGCCCCAGTATCCAGGCAGATTAGGCTTCTTACCTGCTGCATCCCGTTTTTCCCGCCTTTTTTCCTCATCCAGGATTGGTTCAGAGCCCTCCTTCAGCCTCACTTAAGGGATCTCTCACTGACTGGACTCAGTTCGCCTCAGGAAGCCGAAGCCGAGCGGTTCCGTCGTTGGACTCATCTGCAGCCATGGTTATGAGCCTCCTACGTCGACTACTCGAGCGTGCTGGAGAAGAAGGAGGAGAAGATTGGACAAAGCGCTGTTTGGAGTTACCGTTCGCTACGGGTCAAGAGGAGCCGCCGGGAGCCGTACTTGCCGGGACATCAGCGCGAGAGTTGTCCAGAGGAAGAGGAGGTCGCGGACCGGATGACGCGGCCGTCAACGGAGGAAGACCGTCATCACCGATGGGACCGGAGGAAGCGGACGTCATATCGGGAGAGGTGCGCAGGTGCGTTCCCTCCGAAGATCCGGAGCAGCCAAACGGAGGCGCATTCCGTGCCGAAGATTCTCTTCCCCAGCGGGTTCCAGCCACCACACCAGGAGGGCCCCGAGAGCCTCCCCGGGCGAGCGAGACACGGGAGAAGTACCTTACGGGAGCGGCGCACGGCGGGCCTGTACACAGGCAGCCTCATCTCTGCAGCCACAAGGATCAGGTGAGGAAACCTTTTCAATGCTCTTGAGCTCATTTCACCCATTTACATTATTTTGTCACTAGCATAGGGTCCTTACTGTGAAGGGGGTGGATAGGTGAGTGATTATTCCATTCCCCCCCTTTTTGTTATTACTAGTTTGTTCTCTTTTCGTGTGTAACTAAGCTTATAGCTCAGTGGTTAGAGCAGCAGGTTCCCAATGAGTTAGTTATGAGTTCTAGCTCACACCTTACTATATTTAAACTTATTTTTCCTCTGTTTCAACTAGTGCTGTCCCTATTGCTCTGGTTTCTCCCTCACCTGATTAATAAAAAAAAAAAAATTCAACGTTAAAAAAAACGGGACGCCATCTAGTGGCGGTTTAGAAATTAGCACACAGCTAGTGTGATTTATCCCTAACAAATGACTGGATTTGAGACATGTTAGAAATAACTTCAATCCAGTGTAAATAACAAACCTCAAATCTGAATATATTAGAAAGCGACAAATATAGGCTTCCTGCTTTTTAATGTCAGAAGCCTTCCAGTCATTGAGTCAAGTTGTATTTTTGAGCTTAATTTAATTTTTAAACAACTATAGTGCTCTCGGTTTATACCGCAGTATAAAAAAAAATAAAAATTCCTTTCCAAGAGTTTGGGACTTTTCCAGCACCTTAACACCATGTTAGAGGTACATCGTGTTTAATTACGGTAGCCTTCCGCTGGAAGGTTAAGGTAAAAGCAGGTTCATGATAAAGGTTGTGGACTCTTGCCCAGGTGACTGTAATTTTCATACAGCCAACACTAAAATGGGGAGGAAAGAGGTCAGCCTGTGGCTTGACCTTTTTCTTCCCCAGAGGTCAATTTTCAATAGTCCAAGTTTTATCGGTCAGCAGCCTCCAGCTTTCCACGTCCAACTTTAATTTAGAGAAGGGGTGTGCTTCCACTATAATGGGTCTCAAATGTAAGTGGCTGGGGTTCAGGTAAGTACAGGCACGAGTGTGTTTTTGCTCTGGGTCCCCATTGCATAATGCTTTAAGATAATGCAGGGGGGACAGTCTTCCGGTAATATTCCGAAAGCCACAACCCCTGGCGAAGCTCCGCGCCATGCTCCCATGGCTTCAACGGTACCCCGACGGGGTGAAGGCCATTTTTATACTGGAGGGATTTAGCGTGGGCTTTGCTTTGCCCAATTTTCTACCCTGGGTGTAAGATAGTGGTGAACTTAAAGTCTGTGCCCCATTTTACAATTTCAGAGTATCCCCGCTAGGAATAGTCCACAAGAAAGAGCCAATTCCTACAGGCTCATCCATCATTTATCGTCCCTTTTTTTTGGGGAGTCGCTCAATGATGAGATAAGCGTTGATTCGTCTGCAGTACAATATACGTCGTTTGCTTATGCTTTAATGCAATTAGGAAGGCCAGGTAGCGGCGTTTTGGATGGCCAAAACTGTTATTAAATCTGCATTTCGTCTGTTTTCCAGTTCACCCCGATTCTTTTTCATTCTTTAAGTTTTTCTTTCTAGGTAAACATTATTTTAATAGGTGTCTCACTATGGGTTTTTCTTTCTCTTGTTTTTATTTTGAATGCTTTTCCACGTTTTGGAACGGGTTATTTCGTTTAAATGTAATTCTGATGATACTGACCGTTATTTGGATGATTTTTTATTCCTAGGTAATGAGGGGTATCCGGGTTGTTTGCGCCTATTGAATACTTTCTTTGATGTGTGTGAAAAATTCGGAATCCCTTTGGCGCATGAGAAATCAGCTTGGCCTTCGACTTGCGTCCAGTTTCTAGGCGTCACCATCGACTCTGTGAACATGGAGTTTAGGCTGCCACAGGAGAAGGTAGCTAAATTGAAGGTATGTCTATTGCTGATGGTTTGCAAACGTAAGGTATGTATTAAATGGAGTACAGTCTCGGCTCGTTAGCTTTGTTTCTAGGGTCATTCCCTTGGGCAAGTTATTTCGGGAAATTGTACACAGCCATTTCAGGTTTGAATCTCCCACTACATATTAGATTTAATTTTGATCCAATTTAATGGCAGAATGTTTTGCAAAGGATTTTATGCTTGACACGGATTTATGTCTCTTCGGGTGGCGTACCCATTGGTGCGCTGACTACTGGGATATTAGGTCACCATTTAGGATTAAACGCATATTATCTAGAACAGACAATTGGGGGGTGTTGTTTGCAATAAATTGCTTATCTTCTACAACCCCTCCTGGAATTGCGTTGCTAAGTTACATTGTATCCAGTTGTTTGCTGCTAAACATATGGATCGGAGCAGCATTCGTCCCAGGCGTAATTAATATTTTGGCAGATACTTTATCTTGCCCGTTGATGGAGCGTTTTTCTGAATATTTCCAGAAGCAGACAAGGCAATTTTCGGTACCCGAACCGCTTGCGGAACATAATTTAAATTTAATCTCCCGTAATATTATGAGTTGTTTGCCCCTTCCACCATTGCCGGATATCAATCGGCACGGTCTCTTTGGTTATCCCTCCTGGCAATTTTTAAGGGAGCCTCCAAAAAATTTCTGAGCGTTTAGTGTTATTGTTTTTGAAATCACTTTTTCAGACATATGTTCTCGGGTACACATTAACAAGATATTAGTTGGGGTGTCATTTTTGCCAAGCTTAGAAATTTCCCCCCTTGTTCCTCATTTTACAGTGCAACGAGCTTTAAACGGTTATCGCAAGGGTAATTTTCATCCAGATTGCAGGAAACCTAGCACTATCGTCATATTGGCTATGCTATGTACAGTTTCCCGACATGTGTGTTACTCCGTGTATGAGTCGGTCCTGTTTAAGGCGGCCTTTTCATTGATGTTTTCGCGGCACTGAGAATATCTGAACTGGTGCCCGCTGGCAGCCTGCGAGATTCGGGGCTACTACATTCTGATGTGGTTTTATATACTGACAGTATTAGTATTTTCCTTCGCTTTTCAAAACTGATCTATTATGAGTAGGTGAACGGATGCATTTGCACAAGTTCAGAGATTTTATCATTATGTACTGTTCGTTTACTTAAGGATTTGGTCCATGCGTTCCCCGGGTCCGAGTTCTTTGTGTCCACACCAAACAGGTAAACTTTTAACCGGATATCAATTCATTGCAGTTAAAAAAAAAAAAAAAAAAGTTTAATATCGCTGAACTTTAAATGAACGGTTGACATCACAATTTTTCCATATTGGCGCAGCCACAGAAGCTGCCAAGTTGGGTTTAGACGAGCACTTATTAAAACAGATTGGTAGATAGAGATCTAATGTTTACCAGTCATATATTCGCCCTGATTCTTTTTATTAATGTTTTAGGATGCAGGGTTGCTGTATGGATCATCGGCCACTCCTTTGTCCATTGGGCATAAGCCAGAGCTAGGAGGAGGACATACGGCGAAAGCATGGGTCTGGATCCTGACCATTTCGAGGTTCACTGTTTTAGTAAGAGGGGCATGCTATAGTCCGAGTTTCGTTCAGGGGTTTTTAGATTAATTCAGTTTCTTTCCCCTCCTGATGTGCTCTTTGTGCGTATTGAGGGGAAATGACGTGGGCAAAGCTGAAACAATAAATTTAATTTATAATATTAGGGATGATTTTCAACTTATTAAGTTATCTTGTCGAATGGTTTTAGTCTTTTAGGACATAATTACTAGGTTAGTATGGTTCAAACGTGGTGCTGTAAAGCCACTCGAAAGCTTAGGATAGAATGTACAGGGCTTCGGAGAAATTTGCTGCGTACCGCAGGTCTTTTCTCTTTCAGGCATACGGAGCTCGAGGGAGGCGTTAGTGGTCTTATAGGCACGATGACACCCATTTGTCAGACATAGGTCTGGACATTTTTAATGCCAATTTAGGGACTTTGGCTGAAGAGGCCGCGTGTTGGGGTTGTGCCAGGCGGGCGTAAGCCACCTGCCTTTTGGATAATTATTTTGAAGTTTTAATTTTGCTGGTGGCAACCTGGGTCGTGATGACTGGGTTGTTTTATGATGTTTTGTATTGATATCTAAAGTTATTGGTTAATTTTAATAAATAATAAACGTCCGCGGCCTCTTCAATTTCCAACCTTAAATTATTGTGGTGTCATTTATTTATCTTAGTTTAAGTTATTTAGTTATCCGAGAAATCCTGTCTACTACCCCATAAAAAGAAAAGGGGTTAATTAACCCCTTTTATTTATGGGGTAGTGACAGGTACAGTTAGCTTAGCATAAGTATTATAGGACCAGGGATATTTCTAGGGAGTTTAAGCCGGTTAGCTCATCCTTGAGCTGATTGGCTGTTCCTTTTACTAGCTGCCCCAGTATCCAGGCAGATTAGGCTTCTTACCTGCTGCATCCCGTTTTTCCCGCCTATTTTCCTCATCCAGGATTGGTTCAGAGCCCTCCTTCAGCCTCACTTAAGGGATCTCTCACTGACTGGACTTCAGTTTGCCTCAGGAAGCCGAAGCCGAGCGGTTTCCCCCCCCCTCCCTTGTTTGTCGCGGTCAGTTTATTATTTTAGGGTCACCTTTGCATGCTGCAAAGGAGGACGTTTATTCTTGTGATTGAATGTTCTAAGTTCGTTTGGATAATTATTTTGAAGTTTTAATTTTGCTGGTGGCAACCTGGGTCGTGGTGACTGGGTTGTTTTATGATGTTTTGTATTGATATCTAAAGTTTTGGTTAATTTTAATAAATAATAAACGGCCGCGGCCTCTTCAATTTCCAACCTTAAATTATTGTGGTGTCATTTATTTATCTTAGTTTAAGTTATTTAGTTATCCAAGAAATCCTGTCTACTACCCCATTAAAGGAGAGGAGAGGTAAATATTAGGGACTTTAGTACCATGTTAATAAAAATGAATCATGGTTAATTAGGGGTTAGAAAGGGGTTACATTTGAATTTAAAAATAAACTTTTTTTTTTTTTATTTTACAGGAATTTATAAGTGACAGCTAGTTTCTATCGCTCTATCAAAATGGCTGTCAAAATGTCAGTTGAGTTACACAAATTTCACTGTCTACATTAGGAGAACAGCTCTCAGTGTAATCGGCAGGACTGGGGCATTATTTTGACAGCCAAGTCCTGCTCATCATTGATTTAAAAATGAAGGCTGCTGTAAGCCTTGCTCAAACATTTTGATGTTATGTGTAAATTAAAAGAAAAAAAAAATAAATTCAGTTTCCTTTCTGCCTCATAGTTAACCCTAATTAACCACTTGCCGACCCCCCTGACGCAGATTTACTGCGGCAGGGCGGCTCGGCTGCGCATAATCACATAGATCTACGTGATTATGTGCACGCACGCACCGCTGGAGCTGCGCCCCCGCTGTGATTAGACACAGTGAGAGCCAGACCACAGGAGAAGTGGGTACGATCGCCGCCAGCCTCCCGCAATCTTCACAGAAACTGACAGAAGAACCGCCTGCCTATGTAAACAAAGCAGGCGGCTTTTCTATCACACAGGCACAGAGATCTTGTGTTTCAGCTAAGCTGAACACCGATCTCTCTGTGCCTGTCACAGGGCCCTCCCCCCCACCCAGTTAGCAAGCACAAATAGGCATACATTTAACCCTTTGATCACCCCCAGTATTAACTTCTTCCCTACCAATGTAATTTATACAGTAACAGTGCAATTTATTTAGCACTGATTACTGTATTAATGTCATTGGTCCCCAAAAAGTGTCAAAAATGTCAGTTAGGGGTCCTATCTGTCCGCTGCAATGTCGCAGTCCCACTAAAAATTGCTGATCGCTGCCATTACTAATAAAAAAAAAATAAAAAGTCCAAAAATCGATCCCGTAAGTTTGTAAACGCTATAAGTTTTGTGCAAACCAATTAAAATAAGTTTTTGGGATTTTCTTTACCAACAATATGTAGCAGAATACAAATTAGCCTAAACTGATAAAAAAAAATTTGATTTTTAAAAAATTTCATTGGGAAAGTTTTATAGCAGAAAGTAGAAAATATTGTTGTTTTTCAAAATTCTCTTTTTTTGTTTATAGTGCAAAATCTAAAAACCACAGTGGTGATCAAATACCACCAAAAAAAAAGCTCTGTTTGTGGGGGAAAAAAGGACATCAATTGTTTTTGGGTACTGCGTTGCACGACCACGCAATTGTTAAAGTAACACAGTGCGGAATCACAAAAAATGGCCTGTTCATTAAGGGGGTAAAACCTTCCGAAGCTGAAGTGGTTAACTTTTATTTACTCCTCCACAACTTCTGTCAGCCTGTCAACCAGCAGGCTGTTGCCGCAGGAATCTACTAATCGCCCTAATCGCAAGTGTGAATGAGACTTTACACACCTATCTGAGACTGTAGCCTTAGTTTTTACAATGCTGATCTTGTACTTGTAGTAATGAATATTGGCAGTCAGTTTCAGCAGAGACATGGAAAATGCCAAATCAATATCTACAGAGCAGAAGAATGTTTAATTCTGCACCACAATTTGTTAAAATTTGATGTATTTTGTAGTATAGCAGATTTTGTAATCTCAACAAAACTGACATTTTCTTTAGGTAGTAGAGATAAGAGCATTTGTTATAACTATATCATGAAATAAAATCCCGTACATGTAGCAGCCTCCTAAACCCTACTACTAATTCCTAAGCCATTCTAAATTAGTGCTGAAGTTTGCCTACCTTTTCCTTCCATTTGCACATTCCTATTTGTCAGTGAGGCAGCCCATTGTAGTGAATAACCAATAGTGTTATGGGGATGGAGCAAATCTGTAAGCTCCAACACTACCCAGGACTGATGTAGGTTTGCAGGTATGTGTTGGCATCGCTAGGCATTTTTTTTTAATGATAATATCTCTTTAAAAGAGTACTTTGATTTTCTTGAATGGGATAAAACTGCCACCTTGACAAAACTTAAAAAAAAAAAAAAAAATCCTATATGGAGAATAGTACATTGTCAATTCAGAGGAATGTAATATATGAATTATTCATTTCTGGCTGTACTGCAAAGAACATGATTATCTGACTGTACAGCCAGGCTTGTGTTAAAGAACTGGCATGCTGCTAAAGCCAAACCTAGGTGAATGTACGCTCAATGCTCAATTTGCTTTTTCAATGCAAAAGCATCAATAAATCTTTGACTAAGCACTTCTACTCAACATGAACTGGGTGCCTGCACAATTGTCACAGGTGTACAATTGGTCACTGATTTATTTTTTGGCATTATAACAGTGTAAAATATGGATTTTTAAACTGGCTAGAGAAACAGTAAGTTTCAGTCGGAAAGGTGGAATTATAAAACAAGCACTTCATGGAATGTGAGATTTCATGCTCTATATGAATCTTTCAGAGTATTGTGGTTGTTTGCTCTGCTGCATTTTGTATATATTTTAATATTGACCATTTATATGCTGTAACTCGCTCAGAAATGGGAGTAGATACAGTTACCGCAAACGTGCAATGGTATTAAACCCCAAAACAAACATTTATTACTTACCAATCCTTAGATGTAATAGCTGCTCTATTGATAGCTTGCTCTATTGATAGCTCTAGTGATAGCTTTCTTTTAACCACTTTAGCCCCAGCCCTATTTCGGACACTTTTTGTTCACAAGTTAAAACCAGTATTTTTTCCTAGAAAACTACTTAGAACCCCCAAACATTATATATATTTTTTTAGCAAAGACTCTGGAGAATAAAATGTCGGTCATTGCAAAATTTTTTGTCACGCGGTATTTGCGCAGCGGTCTTTAAAACGCCATTTTTTTGGAAAAAATTTGAAAAATCACATTTCACTGCATTTAAAAAATACTAAACAGTAAAGTTAGCCCATTTTTTTTGTATATTGTGAAAGATGATGTCACGCCGAGTAAATAGATACCAAACATGTTACGGTTTAAAATTGCGCCCCCCCGTGGGATGGCGACAAACTACGGTCAATAGAGATCTCAATCTGCGACGCTTTAAATTTATTTAACGGTTACCAGTTTAGAGTTAGAGTGTAGCTCTTTTTTTTTAATTATTGCTCATGCTCTGGCGATCGCGGCGATACCTCACATGTGTGGTTTGAACAGCGATTTCATTTGCGGCTCGACTTGCGTATACGTTTTTTTTTGTGCGCGAGCTAACGGTGACGGGGACGGCTACATTTTTTTTTTTTTTTTTCCTATTTATTTTTTCTTTTTTTTTAAACTTTATTACAGGTTTTTAAAAAAAAAAAAAATCTGATCACTTTTATTGCTGTCACAAGCAATGTAAACATCCCTGGTGACAGCAATATGTCGTGACAGGTACTCTTTATGGAGGGATCGAGGGTCTAAAAGACCCTAGACCCCTCCACTACACTTCCCTGTATGCAAAACGCCGAAAACGGCATTTTTGCATACAGCCGTTTTTCAAATCTGCCGCCTTTTGCAGCACAGTAACCCGGACGTGACGTCATGGACGCCGCCTCCGGGTTACGTCATCGGAGACCCGATCGATGCCGTTTCCGGCATTCATCGGGACTCCATCCAGCCGGCGGACGTGCCGGCTGGGTGCTCGGGGCTCCCGGTGGGACGGTAGCCCCGAGCAAAGCCGCGGAAGGCGGCGGGAGGGGGGGGACGTCCCCTCCCGCCCCCCCGGGTAACGATCGAGCGGCTCCCGAGCCGCATCGATCGTTACCGACGGAAAGCCGACCGTCGGCTTCAAACAACGGTACCGGGATGATGCCTCTAGCTAGAGGCATCATCCCGGTATAACCCCGCAAAGTCTGATGACGTAGAGGTTACGTGACTGGTAGTAAAGTGGTTAAATCCATTTTCTCTAAATGTTTTCGTTCACCGAGCAGGTTCAACACAAGTGATGTGGATGTAGGGCTCTCCTGCGCAGCACTATTCTGAGAGTGGGGACTCCCCCCTGCCAAAATACACAGATCAGTCAATGACTGCAGTGGCTGATCAAATGCTGGTTTTCCAGCAGGAACGTTCAACAGAAGCCAGCTGTTAGACAGTGGTAGTGCTGGACCAGCCAATTTCCGGTCCATGTATACCCTGCTTTATTTTCAGCTAGTGATCCAGCCAGTAAGTCTGTTATCTTTACCTTCCTTTAACAGACCAAGCTGTTCAGCAAAAGTGACAGTTAGAGGATTGAGACCATTTAACACTGACAGGGTGTTTACATTGGTTAACATTTATCCATTTATGTAAAACGTTTATTCCAAAAGGAGAAAAATGTTTCTGTAATGGCTTAAAAGGTATTATCCGTAGCTTAGCTTTATTTTGGTAGTCAAATCCTTCTAAATCTGACACATCCTAACTAACCTCCCCCCAGATTGACAATGCTGCTTTCTGGTGTTAAGCTCTGCCTCCTTCCCTATAGCCTCCATTTTTCTAAAAATAACAGTTTAGCGGGTTTTCCAGGCATTGGGCCTGAGGTGGGTCTGCCATTGTTACCGGTTACCTCCCCAGCCCATGTGAGCTGCGACCATGTGAGAACTGAGACATTGACAACTCCGGCATCTTGGTTTTTGTGGTTTTATTGTAATAAAGGGGATGGGAGAAGGGAATGAGTGCGATACTCCTTAAGGCTTAACTAAGTACAATTTGGGACTTTATCCAGAAAATGTCTGTTAACCCTGCCTTGACGCCAGCCGACACTAGCCAGCGCTCACTGACGCTTAGAACACACTGTAACTTGACAGAAGTGCTGAATCCTCGACTCTAGGTCCAGAAGACCCAGGACTGTGGAGCACAGAACTACTGAAACTGCTGCACTGCAAAGTGTTGGACCACTCTCTCCAGCCTGGCACTGGCTTGATGTAGCTTGCTGTGAATTACTGTATAGGTGCAACTCTCTACTGGTACTCTGCACAATTCAGGGCCCAAACCGCAGGCACCCCCTTTACACTTTAGCTCTTCAGGGTCCACTGACTATGTACCCCCTCTGTTACTTCAGGGTCCTCAACCTAGGTACCCCCTTTACAGCTAGCTGACACTGGATCCCAGAACCTCTTCTGGAGTGGTCCCCTCTAACTCTTCAGGCAGAGCCAAGGGCAATCCTCAGTACTCATGACCTGTGTAGGCTTTCATGGGACTGGACCCTTCTCGCTCCTCCGCTGGTTCTCGGCACACCGGATCCCCTCAGCTCAACTCAGCACTCTCTGGATTCTCGGGCGGCACCCTGAGACTGCTTCCTCAGACAGGAGGGGAGACAGCCGGGTCACACGCTTCCCCCAAACTTATACCCACTCCCAGAATCCGTTGCAGCATAATCTGCCTTCTGGGGTAGTTACAAGCTTGAATGTGTCCCCTGATTTTGCTTCCTCCACTACCCTATGAGAAGCCTCTCACAGGAGCCAGTGGGGAGACTTCCCCTTCAGCAGGCACACCTGGAAGCCATGACACCCTAACCAAAAGAAATCATGACCCTGCTGTTAGGTAGACAAGGCCCACTATACATTTACCTAGCACCTACCTGTAGGGTGCTACAACAGCAATCAATAAAGTAAAATATTGTCCAAATCAAAAAACCAAACCAGATGTTTGATCTACTTTCCATGAAAAGGGAGAGCAGCTAATATACTGCTTAGTACTTACATTCAAGCATTTTTTTTTTTATAAAAATCAACTTAAAATTTACATGCACTGGCTTTTCTAGCTTGTTTTATGGTGCAGAAGAAGTAGGCAATGCAAAGCCTAATCAGAGCATTTTGCCAATAGGATCTTCAAAGTTGGTAAGGAATAATTCTGCTACTTGTGCATTGACTATAATGTCTACAGGAATTGCTTTTTTAGCAGACCCTATTGAGTCTGCAATATAAAAATGATCTTCATCAGGCACAGTGAGAGCAGAATCATTATCTGGATATCAGGTGGTAGATTGTATGCAAGTGTTCTAGTCCAAAGACTTGAGAGCTGCCAGCTGTTGGCCAACCGGACAGCACACTGCCCACAATGAGTCCAGTCAAAATGAAGCTAAGATTAAAGTGGTTGTAAATATCAATCACTGACTTGTACTTATAGGTAAGCCTATAAAAAGGCTTACCCATAGGTACTGTAAATATCTCCTAAATGTGCACTGTTTAGGAGATATTTACTATATATGCAGCCGATGACATCATCCGCGCATGTGCTCTGAAGGAACGGCCAACTGGGCTGTTCCTTCAGATCCTGTGCCTTAAACGGCAACTCCCCCGCACATGCGCAGGAGGGACATCATTGCGGCTCCGGTCAGTTACACAGCCGGATTCAGCAAACCTGGAAGGAAGATGGGTGAAGATGGAATCGGCCCCCAGCAATGACAGTGCATCAATTGAATACTTCGTTTTCAGGTAAGTTTCACATATTGTGCTAGTATGTGATGCATACTAACTGTCACGTACCTGGTAGGTAGAGCCTGAATGTGCGGAGGAAGGCCTCTCTTACACCTCTGACTCAGAGCCCCTGATAGAGTAAACAGGAAGCGCAGAGTGCAGAGTCGCACGAGTGCCGGTGGACGTGCAGGACTGCTGGTAGCGTAGAGTTCCAGACGGAGGCAGGTGTCCTGGGAGTATTTGGATCAATGCAGCAGCTAGGGAGCCTTGAGGTATACTGGAAGGTAAGCAGAGTCAGACAAGCCGGGTCATACACAGAGAGATCAGATCAGGTACAAGTGGAGAGACTGGAGAATGGTCAAAGGACAAGCCGGGGTCGGTGCAGGCAGAGAACTGGAGTAGTCAAAGGCAAGCCGGGTCAAGATCTCAGGAGCAACACAGGTAACAGGAAGCAGGACTGGCACGGAACGCTGTAGACGAGACAGCACTGATCCTGGGAGCAGATCTAGCTTAAATAGGCCTCTTGATGCTTAACTGTCATCAGGTGCACAGCACACTCAATTCACATGCTGGGGCTTTCACATTTGGCAATTAGCCAATTAGCTTTGGGAAATTCAAGGGGCAGGGCCTTGCCTGCGATTGCCAACTTGTCTCCTGGCAGGACCTTCCTGACACTAACACTTTATGACTTTACCTTGCAGGTCAGCAAAAAAAAAAAAAAAAAGGCACCCAGCAGTTTACAACCTGCTTTAAGAACACAGGGACAGGATCTCAAACTAGCGGAATAGATAGCATTTATATATTTATTTCTATTTAAGCAATTTATAAAGTGAATTCTGCTGTAGGAAAAGATAAATACATAATTTCAGCATACCAATGATATTTAATGATATGCTAAGCAGCTTGATACAAATGGTAACCATATGGGATAACCAACCATTGATGCCAGATGCTTTACAGAGATGCTTTCTATAATTCTTGAAACACACAATAATTTTTCAACCAAATGGCTTATTTACTATGATTACAACAGTGCTATTTTACCATAAGTAGATGTGTACTTTCATGCAGGGCAGAATTACAGCTTGCATTTCCAATGTTTTCTAATCTTAAAGTGGTACTAAAATTATTAAATTTCTTATTCATCCCCCTTTCTCTCCTGATGTAAATTGAGGAATGATAAATGGACCTCAGTTGTAGGCAACAGTTTATCGTGGCTCCCTGGCCTGCCCAGCAGTGTTCGTTTCATTAGGAACATTGTGTAGGGGTGGAATCCACAAAATAAAGCCTGGCATTGACTGTTATAGTCTATTTTCTATGGCCAGATTCTGAATATGCTAAAGCAGCTGGAGGACGACCAATAGAGAAAAGGGAAAAATCGCCTGAAGTAAACACTATCCGGCTGCTTGGCAGGCTGAACAGCTAGGATAAGCTTGTCTAAAGTATGTTTATCTTCATACAGTATGTATCGATAGGTTTAAGTACAGTTTTGATAGGTACACTTCCACTCTGTTTTTGATACCAGTATACGTGTGATAAATGTAGTTTCCTTTGTACAGAATTGTGCACAAGCACTGTGACGGAACCGACCTGTACTCCGCTTTAGTGCTTTCTTCAGTATACCGCTTCCTCCAGTCATGAACATAGTTATCAGATATTATAGCTGCACCGTACAAGACTAGCCGACAACTTAGCTTGTATGAAATCTGGAACTGTTTATTGGACAAACTCACACAGAATGTCAGGTGAGCCTGATTACATTATCATATGCAGATGAAGGGAGGGTTTATGGTCTGTTAACATCAGTAACACACCTCCATCCCCATACATACATAGGGAACAGGGGGAATGGCCCGTGGGACTTTAGATGAGGTGAGTACATTGGCTGGAGGTAAAAAAGGAAAACCAATTGAAATGAAATGAAAGAGTAGCTTTTATTGCAATAATTTTAAAGTAAAAAAGGAAAAAGACATCATGCACAAGGATGCATTAAAATGTCAACTGAAATTGAGTATAAACAGTGCATAACATTCATGGTGATGAATCACATAATGTATACATCATAATGTTACAGTATATCACAGTCTCACAAATATAGCCATAAATACATATATCATAGTAAATGAGTATAATGCATCTTGAACTGACGCGTTTCACGAACTGTACGCTCGCTTCTTCAGAGTAAATGCATAAGAAATATGTCTAAAAAGAGAGAGATATGCATATAGTGGAAAAACAACCAAAGACAATGAAATAGAAAAAAAATCAATAAAAAATGAAGGAATATTCTGTAATTATGAGGGACTCAAATAGAGTGCCAAATACTCACAGGCCAATGTATCTGGAGTCATAAAGGGCTAAATGAGGCGGCGGTGGGGGATGCCTGACCCGGGAGCTGAAGGGTCCAACTGGACCAAGCCAACAGTGGGGCCCATGGTAGATAGATCCCGGATAAGTGTAGTAGGAGGAGAATGAACCTTCCCAATCTGTCATAGAACTGAAAATAAAGTAGTGTAGTATAGTATATAATGTATAATACTGGATAAAGTTATCACATATATAGGTGATAGAGTATTATGTTGGATATAAAAAGGACATGTAATATGGTCAATTGGAAGGTGATAGCAAGGCTGAAAATAGAAAGAATGATGAGGCAGAGGGTTGGATATGCACATTGCATAGGAGTTGGTGTCAGACATGTACTGGTCAACAATTAGTAAGGGTAGGAATGTGAGTAAAGTTAAAAGAGTAGAACAACCTCCCAAATCTGTCATAGAACTGTAAATAAAGTAGTATAGTATATAATATTAATTATATGGTCATTATATTACATGATAGTAGTATTGTATATAATGGTAATTATATGGTCAATATAATTATATGATCAGTATTGGTCAATGGGAAGTAATGGTGAAGGTGAAATTGGAAGAAAAGATGAGACAAAAGTGTGAACCTGCAAGTTGCATAGCAGCTAGTGCCAGGTATGCGCTAGTAAACAATAGTGGGAATAGGAACATGAGAGGAGTTGAAAAAGTGAAAAAAAACGAACACCTCTGATGAATGAAAAAAAGTATGAAGGGAATTGTGATAGACAAAGTGCTTACCATATTATAGATCGATGATAACAGAAATAAATGTGTCAATATGGAAAGGATAAAAACGGGTGTCCCAGAGGGCGATCTATACATGGGTATCTGAAGTAGGCAGCGTCCATGGGACCCTAGCGTCATGCTGCGGGCGGTAGAAGGGGGTCTAACAGAGGCACCAATCGACCGTGACCAAGTGGGGGAAGAGGACGCGGACCGCGACCTACCTCCAGCCGTCCATAGATGTGATGGCACGCAGCAGCGTGGCGACGCCAGGGGATGCGCCGGAAACCAATATCCAACCCTCTGCCTCATCATTCTTTCTATTTTCACCCTTGCTATCAGCTTCCAATCGACCATATTACATGTCCTTTTTACAGTGCTTTGCGAAAGTATTCGGCCCCCTTGAACTTTGTGACCTTCTGCCACATTTCAGGCTTCAAACATAAAGATATAAAACTGTAATTTTGTGTGAAGAATCAACAACAAGTGGGACACAATCATTAAATGGAATGAAATTTATTGGATATTTCAAACTTTTTTAACAAAAAACTGAAAAATTGGGCGTGCAAAATTATTCAGCCCCCTTAAGTTAGTACTTTGTAGCGCCACCTTTTGCTGCGATTACAGCTGTGAGTCACTTGGGGTATGTCTCTATCAGTTTTGCACATCGAGAGACTGAAATATTTGCCCATTCCTCCTTGCAAAACAGCTCGAGCTCAGTGAGGTTGGATGGAGAGCGTTTGTGAACAGCGGTTTTCAGTTCTTTCCACAGACTTGAGGCATTCTAACACCTGGATATGTTTATTTTGAACCATTCCATTGTAGATTTTGCTTTATGTTTTGGATCATTGTCTTGTTGGAAGACAAATCTCCATCCCAGTCTCAGGTCTTTTGCAGACTCCATCAGGTTTTCTTCCAGAATGGTCCTGTATTTGGCTCCATCCATCTTCCCATCAATTTTAACCATCTTCCCTGTCCCTGCTGAAGAAAAGCAGGTCCAAACCATGATGCTGCCACCACCATGTTTGACAGTGGGGATGATGTGTTCAGGGTGATGAGCTGTGTTGCTTTTACGCCAAACATAACGTTTTGCAGTGTTGCCAAAAAGTTTGATTTTGGTTTCATCTGACCAGAGCACCTTCTTCCACATGTTTGGTGTGTCTCCCAGGTGGCTTGTGGCAAACTTTAAATGACACTTTTTATGAATATCTTTAAGAAATGGCTTTCTTCTTGCCACTCTTCCATAAAGGCCAGATTTGTGCAGTATACGACTGATTGTTGTCCTATGGACAGAGTCTCCCACCTCAGCTGTAGATCTCTGCAGTTCATCCAGAGTGATCATGGGCCTCTTGGCTGCATCTCTGATCAGTCTTCTCCTTGTATGAGCTGAAAGTTTAGAGGGATGGCCAGGTCTTTGTAGATTTGAAGTGGTCTGATACTCCTTCCATTTCAATATTATCGCTTGCACAGTGCTCCTTGGGATGTTTAACCTTCCTAGCGGTATTCCCGAGCGTGACTCGGGGTTAGATTTTAGAGCCAAAAGCGGTAACCCCGAGCCTCACTTGGGGTAGCGCTAGGAAGATCGTTGGATCCTGGTAGAGGTTTTACTTACCTTTTCTCCGGGATCCAGCGAAGTATGCGGGCGGTATGCGGCGGCGGAGCTTCCTCCCGATCGTCTGCGAGCCCCAGCTTCCGTCTCCTGCGACGTGACGTTCGCAGGGGGGTGGAACCAGTGGCAAATTCAAATGTAAAAACACACCAAACACACTGATACTATTCAAAATAAAAAAAAATTCACATTACATTGCCCCCCAGTGCCCTTTCCTGCAGTTTTACTGTACTTTTTATGTAAATATATATATATATATATATATATATATATATATATATATATACAGTATATATATATATATATATATATACATATATACATATATATATATATATATATACGTAATTCTTGTGAATGAGCAGCCCTATATATGTGTATATATATAATATATGTATACATAATATATGTATACATACATATATATATATATATATATATATATATATATGTATATATATATATATGTATATATATATATATATATATATATATATATATATATATATATATATATATAATAAATGTATACAGTTGGTTTGGGCTGCTCATTCACAAGAATTACGTGCAAAATAATGGTACCGCTTTCAGCACTTAAAATCCAAAAGAATCATACCGCCAGGGAGGTTAAAGCTTGGGAAATCTTTTTGTATCCAAATCTGGCTTTAAACTTCTCCACAACAGTATCTCGGACCTGCCTGTTCTTCATGATGCTCTCTGCGCTTTAAACTGACCTCTGAGACTATCACAGTGCAGGTGCATTTATACGGAGACTTGATTGCACACAGGTGGATTCTATTTATCATCATTAGTCATTTAGGTCAACATTGGATCATTCAGAGATCCTCACTGAACTTTTGCTGCACTGAAAGTAAAGGGGCTGAATAATTTTGCCCGCCCAATTTTTCAGTTTTATATTTGTTAGCAAAGTTTGAAATATCCAATAAATTTAGTTCCACTTCATGATTGTGTCCCACAAGCCTTTTCCAGTGGACTTAACGTTTACAACAAGAACAGGCGTTAACTTGTTAACTTGTTAACACTGAGGCTTTATTAACTGTGCGATGTGAAAATCACCTGCAAGACGCACACTGCTATGCGACCCAAAGTTGTCGCTAAATAAAGCAGATGTGTGTGACGCAGAGTAGCAAAGCCTTTTGCAGTGGACTTAACGCTTACAACAAGAACAGGCGTTAAGTTGTCACTGAGGCTTTATCAACTGTGCGATGTGAAAATTACCTGCAAGACGCACACTGCTATGCGACCCAAAGTTGTCGCTAAATACAGCAGATGTGTGTATCGCTGAAATGTATTTTGCACAATAGCTGACTAGCAAGCACGTATACCTGCTGTAGATATATCAGCAGTGAAACGTGCTCACTAGACGGAACCCTGACACTTAAAACTATCCCTACAAAAGCTAGATTATTGAATCTAACTATAGTGGTATATAGTATCCTAACTACACTGCATATCCATTTCCTCACACTAAAAGAACAGCTCCATACAGCAGAAGATAATTTCTAACTGACACTGTCCCTTTAAATTTTATTTATTTATTTTTTCTTTTCTAACTCAAACAGCACAATCGCCTTATTTCTAACTACACTGACAATCTTTCTGTAAGCTGACTGCTCTTCTGCTGATCTGGAGCTTTACAAGCAATCGGCTATGCAGCAAACGTTGTTTAACACAGCAGGAGAAACACAAATGCTTCCAGTCTCTTCCAAAGCCTCTGTATTACAGTGCTAAAGGTTAGGCGGGGCTATGTTATATACTGGGGGGCGTATTCACTCCTGATTGGCCTCTGGTCCCCGTAGTCACTCCAATCACGTTCCTAGCAGACTCCTGCCCCCTCATTGGCTTTTACTGACGTTTCTGTGCCAATCACGGGCTTTTAAAGCCCACTTCCTGTCCCATTGCATTTTGGGTGGTTCGGGTGACCCGAATTCCGAACTTTTACTGCAAAAAGTTTGGAATTCGGCCGAATTTCGAACATCCAATGTTCAGGTCGAACCGATGGTCGACCCGAACCGTTAGATCATTCCTATTGACTTGGTCCAGTTGGACCCTTCATCTCCCGGGTCAGACATCCCCCACCGCCGCCTCATTTAGCCCTTTTTGACTCCAGATACATTGGCCTGTGAGTATTTGGCACTCTATTTGAGTCCCTCATATTTACAGAATATTCTTTCATTTTTTATTGATTTTTTCTATTTCATTGTCTTTGGTTGTTTTTCCACTATATGCATATCTCTCTCTTTTTAGACATATTTCTTATGCATTTACTCTGAAGAATCGAGCGTACAGCTCGCGAAACGCGTCAGTTCAAGATGCATTATACTCATTTACTATGATATATGTATTTATGGCTATATTTGTGTGAGACTGTGATATACTGTACCATTTTGATGTATACATTATGTGATTCATCACCGTGAATTTTATGCACTGTTTATACTCAATTTCAGTTGACATTTTAATGCATCCTTGTGCATGATGTCTTTTTCCTTTTTTACTTTAAAATGACTGCAATAAAAGCTACTCTTTCATTTCATTTCATTTGGTTTTTCTTTTTTACCTCCAGCCAATGTACTCACCTCATCTAAAGTCCCACGGGCCATTCCCCCTTTTCCCTACATATGCAGATGAAATTGTAGACCGAAATATAATTAACATAACTAAGGAACAACCAACACAAACCATATTCTACTTCCCCACTAGCAACTAATAGCAGACAGTGATTTCATTATCATGCTAATTAAGTCAGCACCTAAACCAGCCTGGATGATCAGACTGGCCAGCAACAAGGCTAAAACAAAGTACATTACACATTATCCTACGTATAAACACAGAACACCTTATTAAACAGACAATAGCAGGAGATCTCAGTAGCAGGCTGTCCGACTTCTACCTACAATAGTCTATGAGGCAAAGCTCATACAATGTTTCATCGTTCTGATACAGTGGAATTAATGTGACATAGATTTCTTGAAGGATGTTGTGGATAATATTATTGTCCCATTTGAAGTAATCCAAACCCCATTCTCAGTGTCCATTACGTAGTTGTCCATCATTTTCTCTGTCACCCAATGCCCCTAATAAACACAGGGTGACTTACACATAAGAGGGACCTGAGGAGCTGAGACAGGGATTTCCCAACTTCTTTAAGGTAAGCTGGATTCCACGGGACCCCCCAGCCAAAGTGACTCCCATCATAAGCACTACAGCACATGTTTTGTATCACAGTTGTCTAAATCCTGCTCTGGATAGTAAAGCTTATATCAAAATATTAAAAGTGAACTTGGCTTGGCTGTAGAAGTACCCTAGCTAACAATATTGCTGAATCCCTTGTGAGGCCCTCTTGAAATACCCAATGAAGTGCAAGAAAAATAAAAATGAAATAAAACGCCCTGATTTATGCCTGCACATGACTGAATGATGGAAGTCAGTAATCCACTAAGTCAAAATGCCTTTGGAAAATAAACACACCTTTCTGATGCTAAGCTATCCCCCTTTTTTAGTAATCAGTTGCCAAGACAGTCTCAGTGGCCAGAAGAAGCTCTGGCATTGACAGTAGAATGCAAGGGGGCAGGGATTAGCACTGGTAATCAGGATTAAGCTTGACTTGGCCAGTGTAGCCAATTGACCTATAGTACACTCTAGGCCTGTATTCTAAGGGGCTCCACAAAGGCACACAAGTTGTTTGAAGAAAAACACAATTATTGGAGGATGCTACAGTGTGACTATATTCCCGCAATATTGTTAGTTCACTTTAAGGATGCCAAGTTCACTTTCACGAGGTTCTATTTCTTTCATTTGCACCATACACATCCCTATGCTTTCTGTAAATGTCGGTAGATTTGCATGTAAATAATCAAAACGTTTGTGATTGTTCATCTATATACAACTCTATATGTATACACAAACAGTGGGGGGAAAAAAGTATTTGATCCCCTGCTGAATTTGTACATTTTCCTGCTAACAAAGAAATGATCAGTCTATAATTTTGATGGTAGGTTTATTTTAACAGTTAGAGACAGAATAACAGCAAAAAAAATCCAGAAAAAATGCATTTAAAAAAAGTTTTTTATATTGATTTGCATTTTAATGAGTGAAATAAGTATTCGACCCTGTCACAAAACATGACTTAGTACTTGGTGGGTAAACCCTTGTTGGTAATCACAGAGGTAAGATGTTTCTAGTAGTTGGCCACCAGGTTTGCACACATCTCAGGGGGGGATTTTGCCCCACTCCACTGCAGATTCTCTCCAAGTCATTAAGGTTTTGAGGCTGACATTTGGTAACTCGAACCTTCAGCTCCCTCTACATATTTTCAATGGGGTTAAGGTCTGGCGACTGGCTAGACCACTCCAGGACCTAAATGTGCTTCTTTTTGAGCCACTTCTTTTGTTGCCTTGGTCGTGTGTTTTGGATCATTGTCATGCTGGAATACCCATCCACAACCCATTTTCAATGCCCTGGCTGAGGGAAGGAGGTTCTCACCCAGGATTTGATGGCACATGGCCCCGTCAATTGTCCCTTTGATGCAATGAAGTTGTCCTGTCCCCTTAGCAGAAAAACACCAACAAAGTATAATTTTTTCATCTCCATGTTTTGACGGTGGGGACGGTGTTCTTGGGGTCATAGGCAGCATTCCTCCTCCTCCAAACACAGCGATGCCAAAGAACTTGATTTTGGTCTTATCTGACCACATCATTTTCACCCAGTTCTCCTCTAAATCATTCAGATGTTCATTAGCAAACTTCAGACGGGCCTGTACATGTGCTTTCTTGAGCAGGGGGACCTTGCGGGCACTGCAGGATTTCAGTCCTTCACAGCGTAGTGTGTTACCAATTGTTTTCTTGGTGACTATGGTCCCAGCTGCCTTGAGATCATTGACAAAAGATTCTCTCATGTAGTTCTGGGCTGATTCCTCACCATTCTCATGATCATTGAAACTCCAGGAGGTGAGATCTTGCATGGAGCCCAAGATAGAGGGAGATTGACAGTTATTTTGTGTTTCTTCTATTTGCAAATAATCGCACCAACTGTTGTCACCCTCTCACCAAGCTGCTTGGCGTTTGACTTGTAGCCCATTCCAGCCTTGTCTAGGTCTACAATCTTGTCCCTGACATCCTTGGACAGCTCTTTGGTCTTGGCCATTGTGGAGACATTGAACGCTGATTGATTGATTGCTTTTGTGGACAGGTGTCTTTTATACAGGTAACAAGCTGAGGTTAGGAGCACTTTCTTTAAGAGAGTGCTCCTAATCTCAGCTCGTTACCTGTATAAAAGACACCTGGAAGCCAGAAATATTGATGATTGATAGGGGATCAAATAATTATTTCACTCATTAAAATATAAATACATTTATAATCTTTTATAATCTTTTTGAAGTGCATTTTTCTGGATATTTTTGTTGTTATTCTGTCTCTCATTGTTAAAATTAACCTACTATTAAAATTATAGACTGATCATTTCTTTGTCAATGGGCAAACATACAAAATTAGCAGGAGATCAATTACCTTTTTCCCTCACTGTAGCATAAAAAAAATTACACTATAACAAAAATAACTTAAAGATTGCCTTGAAACCAGCACAACATTTTTCTGCATTTAAGCTATTCGGGTCATGTTATGATGTGGTTTGTAGTCACTCCCTAGTAGTTTCTAACCTCACATGCCACCGGACCTCTAACTACCAGAAGTGGCCGTCGGATGCTTAATCTGGTAATTTAGTTCTAAGCTAAAACTAGTTATGGAATCCCAGACCAGAAGAAACCGGGTAATTTAGGCAGACCATAAACAGTGTGAATTTCTTTCCTGCAACCATGGGTTACAGGAAATAAATTCACATGATTACCCTATCAACACAGACAGTGCTAACAGGGGAATCCCTCTTGCCGAGCAATCATCTGCTCCCGGCAGGGGTGCAGGCGGGGGAAGTAGTAGCATATCTAGTAGAAAGGAGACACTCTTCTCCCGGACTCCAACATGGCTGTTTGGTACTGTCACGTACCTGGTGGTGGAGTCTGATGTGGAGAGGTAGGCTGTAAGAGAAGCTCAGTTGATATTGGAACCAGAAGGCTATTGCATAATTCTGAGCAAAGGCTAACAGCAGAACAGGCATTAGCACACACACACAAACGTATTCGTATGTGCACAAAACGGACCGTGCATATATGCATGCACAGGCACCAATGCACCCACATGCCCCATAGTGGTTCCAAACTGTCTATTTAAACAGGAATATGGCGTGAACAGACTGCTGAGTGGTATACATCTAGTTCCTGTTTACCTTGTGTATTTACCTGCTATATCTGCCTACTCATGCACGACCTGGCTTGCCCTTGACCAGTCTCTGGATTCCTGCCTGCCTGCTGTGATCTCGGCTTGTACTACGACTCTTCTTCTGTCTTTTGCTCCTTGTACCTCGCTGCCCGACTCTATACCTACCCCAGCCTATATCCATACTCTGTCTCCTCCTTATGTTCCTGTACCTTACTGCTGGGTTGTTTTTCTGGCTAAGCTCCTGCCTGCTGATCAAGTGTCGCCATCTTCCAGTTCCTGGTTCCTGCCTGGTGATCCACTGTCATCTGTTTGCTGCAAACCTCAGCTGGTGCGGCCTGTTGTACTGGCCATTATGCCACTCTGTGTACTCACATCATCTGTCATCGCTCCCAGGGATATTGGTCAAGAGATGCAAGAGAAGCCCCCTCTACAGCTCAATCTCCACCAGGTACATGACATAGGCTCCTCTTACACCTTTGGCTCAAGGGCCCAGGTAAGGTAACAGGGAGCACAAGCGCATGAACAGTTCTTGCAATGGCTGATTAGTTGTCTGTGTATCCCCAGAAGCAGACAAGACTGTGGATGCACGACAGCAGATATGACAGGCTGCAGGGAGCTTCTAGTAGGAACTGGCCTGGTCACAGGCAGGTGAGCAGAAGGCACTGGGCAGATTGGTACACAGCCAGGTGCAGGTTGGCAGGCAAAAGAACTAGGCAGGCATTAGTACGCTGGTTCTATGGTAAGGCATCTGCCCTCCATTGGGGGAGCCCCGGGTTCGATTCCTGGCTAATGCACAAAAAAAAAAAAAAAAACTAGGCAGTGACCTTGTTAGCAGGGTCAGGCAGGCCGCATCAATAGCTGGTGAGCAGGCATGGTATAGCCAGAAGACGAGTAGTTGGGGTTCAGGCAGATCAGCATAAGGGGCAGGCAGAAGCTTAATCCTGAGACGGAACAGGGGTCAGTGCAGGCGGAGTACAAGCATAGTCAGAGGCAGATCATGTCAGGAGCAGGAGATCAGACACAGGAACTGGGAATATGCTATGCTGGAAATGCTATAGACCGAACTGCAAGGATTCAGTGCAGCAGCTTTATTTAAATAGCTGGTTTGGTGCCAGCCTTAGTGATAGGTGTGTACACGTGTGCCTGGCCACGGTGCCTGCTCCAACACACATATGCACATGTGCATGTCCCCGTGCATGAGTATGTCTCAGAGTAATTTTGTGCCTGTGCACACTTATGCACCTCAATTGACGATTCTTTTCATGACATATTTTACTGCGCAGCCATGTTCCTCATGTCATTGGAAGGCTGCGCTGGCTTTTTTGGGTTCTGTCAGTATTACAATGACCCATTTTTAGGCATGCCCCCCTCTTCTGTTAGTGAACGGGGATGTGCAGGGCTGCCTCTGCCACTTGGGATGTTCATGTCACATATTCCAGGAGGCAGTGGGGGCTCTAAAGTCTTTCGCCTAGGTGACTGACGGAGGGTGAGAGGCAGGCTGAAACTTTAATCTTAAAAAAAAAGTAAACAAATAAACCAACAAAAGAAAAAAGACACAATATATTTGCAGCGGAAACTGGAGGGGGGTGGAGAGGAGCCCAGTCCATTTAAAGATCCACTTTAAATAACAGGAGTTGCATATAAATAAAATAACAGGAGCTTCATATAAAAACTCTATTGCAATAAACAGGTTCACCTACTAATTTTCTGGGAGGTGATCACCCCATACTGTACATACAGTAGTATATAGACCTAGCTATCTATCACTGTGCATGTGAGATAAAACATTTGGACAGAGACTTGTCTGTCACCAGAATTCGGATCAATAGGTTATGGGCAGCTACAGTTAATAGTCTGAACACAGGAACCTAATTGTTTCTGCTTCTGGTCTGGATAAAATACAGAATTGCAGTAAATTAGCTCCTGTATGTGGACATGTGGTGTCAGTCCCTCTCTCTCTCCACTTCCTTCTTCTTGCTAAATAGAAAGGAAGTGCTAAGAGGTTATTATAATAACACTGTGATATTAGCAGCTAACAGTAGAGGGCAGCAGATCTCTACATAAGTAGGTAGTAATAAATAGTACAGTGGTCTCCAAACTGTGGCCCGGGGCCAGATGCAGTCCTTTGCTTGCCTTTATTTGGCCCTTGGGGCACTATTTTACCAACTGACATCAATGGGACACTATGTCTCCATTAAAACCAAAGATGGAGCACTGATGCCGGGCACTTTCTACAACCACTAGCCACAGACTGCCCCTCCTAAAGCCTGAAGGACAGTAAATTGTCCCTTTGCTTAGAAAGTTTGGCGACCTCTGAAATAGCATGTCTTAAATTGGGTTCTTCAGTAACAAACAACAGAAGATTTAATAATTTAAAGAAATTAGACATATGTTGCGGCACCTTTATTTTGTAACCTAAAAATATCTATACTATTGGCAGGTTAAATTTAATCTGATATACAGTATATTATACAGTATATGACAAGCTTTAAAATAAAACGTAATCTAAACATTTGGGTAACATTTAAACAATGATGGTATAAATTAATTGTCTGCATTTGTTTACAAGTTCTTAGGTGCCAAAAAAACCTGGGATGCTTCCTTTGAACCTTCATTCCCCCATGCATACACCTCAGTAGTGGTCATTATGCCTCCCCATCATAATGTTGGACCAGTAATGAAGTTTGTGTAACAAGAAGAGGCAGAGCAAATCTTGAGTTTAGTACTTGAAACTGATGCTTGCTGGCATAACAAAGTTACAAGAGAAATGGCCGCACACTAAACGATGGCTCACGATGAAAGGCTTTATTAAACAAGTTTGCAAGGTAGAGCAAATGGATGGTAGATGCGTTTCACATGACTCACAGCGTGAACAATCACGCTGTGAGTCATGTGAAACGTGTCTACCATCCATTTTCTGTACCTTGCATCCTTTTTTAATAAAGCCTTTCATCGTGAGCCATCGTTTGGTGTGCAGCCATTTCTCTTGTATCCTGTTTGCGGTGGCGATCCGAGGTCCTGCACCCATGGCTGGCTGTGAAGTTCCAACTGCCTGAACGGTGTACATCTCTTTCTCTGTGTCTTGGCATAACAGAGTTCCTTGGCACCCTGCAAGGTATGTATCAACACGTTAATAAAGGTATACTTATTATAGGGTATGTTATTATTCTTATTAATGATAATTATATCACGTATAAGCCTTTCACTATCAGGTTTAAGGTTGAATATATTTTTATTAACAAATTGTTAGAAGGTTACAAAAACAGTCACTCTGAGTGAGTTCAAATACACATGAAAATTATTAGTGGAGCAGTAATATATTGCAATATGAAAATTCTCAAGAAGGGTCAATATCGGCAACAAAGTAATGTTTGTGAGGATAAACACAAGTATAGGAGTTCATAAAACAACATTTAAACTAGTAAGAATAATTGCAAAGAAATGGGCAAGGATATTGTCTTTAGCACAACCCAAAGTGCATATATTCAGTGCAAAATCAGGAGACCCGTAAAAAAATGCACAATAATATTTATGGTAAGAATCGGAAAGGAAAAGAAAAGGTGGGAAAAAGAGAGAGAGAGAAAAAAAAAAAAACAGTGGAGATGAGTTCTCTTGTAGTAAGAAGCAAAAAAAGAAGGGGTTAGGTTTAGTGATTAATTTTATTGGTCGATTTCTCAGAGGAGGAGCAATGCATCCATATGTACCAAGTGTTGGTTAAATGTTCCCACTTATCAAGCTCTCTACACTATGAGGTGTACAGGAAACCAATCAAATTCCACTTATAGAGCTCTGAGCTTTGCCTTTATCTAGCTCTAACAACCATGATAACATCACTTCCTTATTTACTTTGAACATATTTAAACAACACATAAAATCTTTAAAGAGCAAGACCGGTATTTTTGTGGGATAATTGAGATTTGCAAACAACTGCTGTTTGTGAACAAGTTGGGAATTTTAGTCTGCACTTATATTCTGTAAATGAATCCATTGCACTGCAGGTTTGGATAAGTACTGTAATCTTGAAATTACGTTTTCTGCAAATATATCACTTCAGTGCTTTTTGCAAGAGCTAAACTGCTGCTGCAAATCTCTGTATTTTTCAAATGGTTAGTAACAACATTGTATTGAACTACAATGTACAGTGGGGATCGAACGTTTGGGCACCCCAGGTAAAAATTTGTATTAATGTACATAAAGAAGCCAAGGAAAGATGGAAAAATCTCCAAAAGGCATCAAATTGCAGATTAGACATTCTTATAATATGTCAACAAAAGTTAGATTTTATTTCCATCATTCACACTTTCAAAATTACAGAAAACAAAAAAATGATGACGTCTGCAAAAGTTTGGGCACCCTGCAGAATTTTTAGCATGCACTGCCCCCTTTGCAAAGCTGAGACCTGCCAGTGTCATGGATTGTTCTCAATCATTGTCTGGGAAGACCAGGTGATGTCACTCTCAAAGATTTTAAATGCCCAGACTCATCTGACCTTGCCCCAACAATCAGCACCATGGGATCTTCTAAGCAGTTGTCTAGAAAACTGAAACTGAAAATAGTTGATGCTCACAAAGCTGGAGAAGGCTATAAGAAGATAGCAAAGCGTTTTCAGAGGTCAATACCCTCTGTTCGGAATGTAATTAAGAAATGGCAGTCACCAGGAACAGTGGAAGTTAAAGTAAGTTCTGGAAGACCAAGAAAAATATCAGACAGAACAGCTCGCAGGATTGTGAGAAAAACAATTCAAAACCCACGTTTGACTGCACGTCCCCTCCAGAAAGATCTGGCAGACACTGGAGTTGTGGTACACTATTCCACTATAAAGAGATACTTGTACAAATATGGTCTTCATGGAAGAGTCATCAGAAGAAAACCTCTTCTACGTCCTCACCACAAAAATCAGCGTTTGAACTTTGCAAATTAACATATAGACAAGCCTGATGCATTTTGGAAACAAGTTCTGTGGACCGATGAGGTTAAAATTTAAGTTTTTGGCCGGAATGAGCAAAGGTACATTTGAAGAAGAAGGGACACAGAATTTAATGAAAAGAACCTCTGTCCAACTGTTAAGCATGGACAAAGAAACAATTTTTTTGTTTTCTGTTATTTTGAAAGTGTCAATGATGGAAATAAAATCTAACTTTTGTTGACATATTATAAGAATGTCTAATCTGTAATTTGATGCATTTTGGAGATTTTTCCATCTTTCCTTGGCTTCTTTATGCACATTAATACAAATTTTTACCTGGGGTGCCCAAACTTTCGATCCCCACTGTATTATTATCTTTTACTTAACTTTCTTCTTTTTCTCAAAAATGTAAACTTATGCATGTACAATATATTTTTCCCTTACTTTCTACTCCTCATTTTTTTTCCACTAATTTTCCTTTGGTAGTGTTACTTTCCTATAAAATATGTATGGGATTTTTTTTTTTTTTTGGAAAGCTACACTTCTAATGTGTGCATTAATTCAACCAGTCTCAATAACAGGTATTTCATTATTGTGTGCCTAAAGTCACTAAAGGCCCGTACACACGTACCGATCGTCGGCATACAAACGTCGGTGGACGAAGGATCTGCCGATTGTACGCGTGTTAGTATGGTGCCTCCGACAGATGTCTGCGCACAATCCGCGGACAAAAGTCTTTCTTGCAAACATGAAAATTTTTGTATGCCGACACCAGAACGGACGATTGTTCGCCTGTCAGTACACAATTCGGCCGACACACAGCTACAAATCCCAACACGCATGATCAAACCAAATGAGTTCCCGGAAGAATTTTCTCTAGTAAACTCAACATTTTATTCAGAAAGAACTTTCGGCTCGCGGAAGTCCAAGAAATAGGTGAAATGCGGAGCACATGCTCATCTTGATAAATGTGAGAAGAAGGAAGATGCTGCTCATAATGCCATACTTTTCTAATAAAAAGGCATGTGTTCTGTTATGATGAAGATAATGTTTGTCTATTCTATCTGTTCTATCAAATTTTATAATTAAATAATTTGAACTCTTTACCATTATTTTTGTATTTTCACACCAAAGATCTAACTATTGATATGACCCTTTATTCTTGTATGAATTAATGTCTAAAACATATTTTTTGGGTTAAGCACAATATTAAACATGTTAACAAATTCAGATAGGCCATTTTTTATTTTCATTTTCTTTATTTTTTGGATCTCAGCAAAAAAAAACCAAAGCAAACATCAATACTTTCCGTATAATATACTAAACATAAAAAAGGTCCATTTGGACAAAATTAAAATAGAAACTGGCAAACAGGGGTAAAATAAATAATAGGGGGTTACAAAAATTAAAGTTGCTGGTAACTGTAATCAGGTTGCCATGAGGGCAGGTTTGGATCCTGCTGGCCATATTGCCACTGGCCATGTGGCATTTGGCGAGGTGGTGGGTGTTGTGGAGGTGGAGGTGGAGGTGGAGGGCACGGGTGCTCCTGGCATGCATGGCTGTGCTCAGTAAGTATGCCGTTTTCAGCCTTTTGCAGCACATCAAGAATAATTTTTCTGGCATACTGACACTGCCTGAGGTCCACCTTATCCAAAATTTTTGCCGTCATGTTGCCGAAGGACTCATTGGCCTCCGGTTTCCAACGTAGGGCTATGGTGGCCTCCTGGATAAATTCATCGGTTATGTCATCCACGTGCTTCCTCTTTTGCCTCCGTTTGGCAGGAGGAGGTGGTAGTGGAAATAGTTCCACAGGCTCCTCAGGCTCCGCAGGCTCCCCAGGCTCCTGGCTGCAACCTGGCTCCTCCTCAGTGACACTTCCCTGTTGATGAAATGAACAATTGATTAGAATGTTATAGTGTATATAAAAATGCATGTTTGTTATATTATTGTGAACAAATAGCAGACTTTACATACAGTGGCGTATCTAGGGTCTCCAGTGCCCTTGTTGAGGAGCTGTATTTGGCAACAACCCCCCCCCCCCCCAAGATCAATGTAAAACTGTAACCCACCCCCCAAAAAAAAAATTAAAGGGCATTAAAAGTTTCTAATTTGCCCCTTGTTTGCCCAGTGTAGAGCTCTCTAGTGGGCAATCATTGTCTCAGGTGTGAAAAAGAAAGAGAGGGTTGAGAGATAGAGAGAGGGAGAGAAAGAGGGGGTGTGAGAGAGAGTGGAGGGGGTTGCAGAGAGAGAGGGGCCTGAACTTGCAGAGGGCTTGATGTAGGGCATTGAGGGTGAAGCAGTGCAGGGAAACAGGAATAAGGAAGCCACCTGCCTTGCTGACCCAGAGTGAGAGACCAGAGACATGGAAGCAAGGATGGATGTATCATTTGCAGGAGCTGTTAGTTTTGTATTAAAAAAGGTTGAGCCAGAGGAATGCTGAGGCTACAGCAGTGTTTGTTAGGACCAGAGGTGTGCTGGGGATGCAGCAGTGTTTGTAAGACCAGAGGTGTGCTGGGGATGCAGTGAGAGGCAGTCTCAGTCTCCTGGTCTTTTGGCTCAGCTGCTCTCAATGTTTTACACCTGCATGAAGCAGCTCTCAATGTTTTACACCTGCATGAAGCAGCTCTCAATGTTTAACACCTGCATGAATCTGCCTGCAAACTGGGGGTTCTGGGTTGTGCAGGCTGAGTGGATTGTTAAAATAAACAATAAAACAATGCCAATGTTTTTGTGACCCACCCCCCTTGGCCTGCGCCCCTGGCGGTTGCCTGTCATGCCAACCCCTTGCTATGCCCATTTACATAAAGGGTCAATTATGGTTTAGCTTATAATTTTGTTACATGATTACATTTTAGCAGACAATATATTGTGAAATGCCATACCTGAGTAAAACTCTCCTCCAGGAAATCCTCATCCTGGCTTGGATCAACCGACACTGAGCCCTCTGCCGATGTAGAAGGCAGTGTTGAAATTGACGGCCTGGATTCCATGGTGTCTGCCAGGAATCGCATGTTATCATAGTACCACAGCCGTGGTACATATACATTCCGTGCACCTGCTCCAGACTGGGTGGACTCCTCTATTTTTTTTAACTCCCGCCTGTAGGCAGTGCGAATACTGTTTATTTTTTTGCGGATATACTCAAAATTTGCCCCAGGACAGACGGGCTTGTAGAAGGCCACCAAATGTTCCATGGCCTGTTTTCTGAGTTTTCTATTTTTATAATCTGCGGACTTGACTTGCCACAAACACGGCAGTTGCCTGAATTCATCAATGAAGCTGATGAGGAAATTATGGCTGGTGAAATTGTCCACCATATTGCAGGACAGTATATGCCTGCAAGACACAAAACAACACAAAACATATTAAAATAGCATGTATTTTGGCACATAATAAAGCTATTCCTAATAAAAGCTGTATAGGGCCCAAAACACACACTTTCTATTAAAAGAGTCGTACCTTTGTTTGTGGGGAAAAGTCGTGATTCGCCGCTCGATCGTGCTCCAACTCTCGATATGTCCGCTAGCGAATCGTCGGCCGAACGATCTGGCGTCCTTTAAATACAGCGCAGGCGTCAACTCCTCCTCCAGTGGCGGGCTTGTGCAGGGGTGTGTACGTGCCGAAGATCAGGCCTACATGCGACACTCACACCTGAAGCAGTGGAAAAATCTTGTAATCAAGAATAATGTCTCAACAATCTGGGAGCTCAATTAGTGTGGGCCGAAGTGATTGGGCCACCCGAAAATCAAGGGCTACACCCATGTCAAAGGCAGAAATGGTGGAGATGGTCTCCATTTTAGAAAAAATGGATTATGATGGCAAGTTGGCAAATTACGATCGGCCCAATGCCAGGAAAGATGGCATCATGGACAAGGTGGTGGCCTGTTTGGTAAAAAAATTCGGTGTGGAGCGATCGAAAGATCAGATTCGGAAACGGTGGTCTGACCTGAAACACCGTGAGCAGGATCAGCTTTCCCAAATCCATCGGATTTTGAAAAAAAGTAAGTTTTATTTTTTATTTATTTTTTTAATCATGCAATATGTTTTTTATAATTTGGTGTATGTTGTATTAACATGTCTAGATTATAATGTCTATGTAAAAAGTTAGATTACTCATTTTAGTTGTCATGTCGTGATTAGATCGATCTATTGATGATGTTTTAGTATATGACATTAAAAGTCAGGAAGCCATAGTTAAAAATATATGTATTGTGTTGCAACGAACGTTCTTTCCTGCACGAATCTTCTCAGCAAACATTCCTATTAATCACAGATTATTATTCAAACCTTTAAATAGGAGAAAAACGTAAACTCCGTGCCAAACAATGGGAAAGGAGGAGGAGAGGTTTGGCAGCTCCATCGGCAGTTGTGGAAGAAGAGGAGGACATGGGCCCAGATGGTGGCACAGATTCCACTAAAGGTAATTGGTTCCTATGCACTGTCAAACATTAATGTACCATATTTTTCGTAGATAACCATGTACATGTCTTCATATTTGTTACTAAAAGAGCTATCAAGCAGGGCACCATGTCCTAACAAATGTACCTCTTGTGACTTTTATGATATGGCCAATGTTTTGTATTATGTAGATGAAGACATTATGCCTGAGGTGATTCTGGTGGAGCCAACAAGTGACCAGACACCAGAGCAACAAGAAGGTTGGTAGTCACAGATTTTTGTGTAGTGGGATCATAGAAATATGTGTATTTGCAATGATTGTTTAACCTTATATTCTTGTATTCCCTTACAAATTTACATTGCAGATGTTGCATCATGCCAGGATGTGGCATCCCCAGCCATGTCAGAACCCCGATCTCCTGGCAACTTGGCAAGCAGCATGGAAGCCACTTCCGAAACTGTGGAGGAACCAGGACCAAGTGTCCAAGAGCCAATTGTGTGCCCACGTAGGTTTTTTCAGAATGATTTTTATCAGTGTTATTTTTAGCCTCCAAATTACAACACTAGTTCCCTATGGGAGCCTCTTTATTTGAATGGAAGTCGCACCGTAAGTCGGATCAGGATGCTCTGACTTGCGGGGCCACTTGCGTTGTGAAGATTTTTGAGGGGGAACTACACCAAAAAATTGAAGAACCCACCGTGGGTGTCCACCCCAAGTTTACAACCAGGCCTTTTGTGTGTGTTATTGAGTTTGAGGGTATGCCCACAACAAAAAGACAGCGTGGGTTACCCCCAAAACCCCTACCAGACCCTTATCCAAGCATGCAGCTTGTCAGGCCAGGAAAGAGAACGAGCAAGCGGACCAAACACCCCCTGGACCACAGCAGGACACATGCCCTCAACATGGGGGGGTTTTGTTGCTTTGGGCCAGGGGGCCTCTGCACCGCACACACAAAAGCACCTTGCTCCCATGTAGAGGAGGACAAGGGCCTCATCCCCACAACCCTGTCTGGTGGTTTTGGGGGGTCATGCGGCCAGGGGGTTCCTAGGACTTTGGAAGCAACCTTTAACAAAGGGTGGCCCCCAGATCCCAGACCCCAATCACTATGTGAATGGGTATGGGGTACATAGTACCCCTACACATTAACCACATAAATGGAAGTGTATGTGAATAACGACAGGAGACGTTTATGAAATGTTCTTAAATATCTTCATCCGGTCTTCTCCACTCTGCTCTTTGGATCTTCTCCTCTCCACTCTTCTGCTGTCCAATCTTCTGCTCTTATGTTGTCTGCTCTTTTGCCCTAGGCTCTTCTTCTTCCTCCTGTCCTCCTCCGATGCTGTTGCCGTGCATTCTGCCCGTCTCTGGTCTCTGCATCTTAATATATATACATTACGACCATGCCCTCACAATGACGTCATCATGCGTTCACACCCCTAATAAATCTATAGTAAGCTCAGGAGACCGGCAGAATCATCAGCAACAGCATCGGAGGAGGACAGGAGGAAGAAGAAGAGCCTAGGGCAAAAGAGCATAAGAACAGGGTAGGTATTAACTCGAGAGGAATTTAAGATTACCTGGACACCAAATGTTTCTCTATTATTATGACCTCATGTAGGTGATTCACATTGACTCTTTTTTTTTTTTTTTTTACAGACCATGTTTTACATAGTTGCACATTAGCCAAATTGACCCGTGAGGCTCTCCAATGCTGCGCAGACCTGGAACAAATAAAGGAGACTGCAACGGCATTACAAATCAAAATGCGCAATTTTGTGGACATGATTGGCAAATTTTAAGCCACAATTTTCCTACGTTTTTAATGTTTGTATTGGGATGTTCCTGATGTTACAAATTTTTTATAATGTTTTATGGCATTTTAATTACACTCAGATGTTAAAGAGTGTACCCAAGTTTGGGAAAAGCACTTTACAACACCCTAACCCTAACCCTAACCCTAACCCTGTGAATGTTTGATACTAAAACATTTTTACATTCAACAATGTGTGTTCAATTCTTTATTAGACTTTCGTTGGGGGGTCGAGGTCTAAAGCTGTGTAAAGAAGCACTAAATGTATGATGGCTGTCCTATTCACATATTTACATGTTAATGAAAGCATTTTGGACACTGCCATATGCGAGTTGCTGGAGGTGTCAATGAAATGTTAAAGATACCCCCAGTTTTAACGCATATCACAGTGCGATCTGACATTTCACACAGGATCGGATCACACAAGTTTGAACGACTGTGCGATCCTATCCTGATGCGGCTGAATAAATGCATCATGTGCGACTTTTGTGCGAGTGCAGTGCGAATTGAGCCATACAAACTGTATAGCTGATTTTCGCATGAACATCTGATCGCATGTAATAAAGGAGCAGTGCGCTACGATATTACATGCCATCAGATGTGCAGTGTGAATTGAGACATACACTTTGTATGGCTACATTCGCACTGAACACGCATACAAGTCGCACATGACCCTTTATTTCTGATGTATCTGGATTGGATCGCACAGTGCTTAACACTTGTGGAATACAATCCTGTGCAAAAAGTAAGTGGCGGGTCACCCTTATGCAATGCTGGAAGGCTGCAAAGTCGCAGACTTCCCGCATCGCATAAGTGTGACTCAACACTCAAGGTACTAGCAGTCCTAGGATTCAATATGGCATTGATATTGCCAGTAGCAATCAGTGTAGGGAGATCAGTGTAATCTATAGTGTATTGCTTGTTCGTTGCTCTAGTTCACTTTCCATTACCTATATATATAACACTTTGAGATGAACAATGATCAAGTTTCACATAACACTGACATATCCTAACATTGGTGGGCAGTGAGAAGGATGTCATAAATGAACACAACATAACAGGTGTAGGTACTTTGTTAATACCCTAATGTATTATATGAAATATATAGTATGGGCAACTTCTGGACAATGAACACCAATGTAAGGTGACATTAGATGAACCTTGGGTGTGACCTAGTTCTCAATGTGACAGAGTTTGTGTACATTTTGTGGGGTGCAGAAGGCCCTTGTATTTACACCACTGGCTAAAAAATAACACATGGCCATCATCACTTTGGATCAGCTGGTGAGAGACTACAGTCAAGAAACACACTGATGAATGTATTAACCCTTCCAAAGTCACACATATATAACACATGATTAACCCAAATAATTGTATTTGGCATATGTGCCCAAATGATTATAATCCACAATACAGAATCATTGCAATTTTTGTTTAATGTGTTGAAAAATAATATATCTCTGACATTTATCTTGTGTGTCCAATCTTTAACAAGATTAATGGGTGTGTGACAGTGATTGCTGCCAGGACACAGCTCCTCTCCCCACGAAATAGTCCAGATATTCCTGGCGGATCTGACGGGCCCTGTGTGATGCCAATGCTGACCGTCCAACTTCCATTGACGGCATGGACTCCACTTGGTTAGAAGGTTGGGCCTCTCCACTTGTACCTGGCATAGCAGGGTCAGTATCCAGTTGCTGCAATACATAATTTTGTGCATTCCTGCATAGGAAGTTATGCAAAATGCAGCAACACAAGACCACATTATCCACTTTGTACAGTGCCAGGTTTATGGACGTCAGGAATATCCGGAACCGGTTGGCCATTATCCCGAAGGCATTCTCCACAACTCTGCGAGCTCTGGACAACCGGTAGTTGTAAATCCTTTGGTCTGGGGTGAGGTTCCTCTGAGGGTAGGGCTTCATGAGATGCTCCCCAAGCGCAAAAGCCTCATCTGCGATAAACACAAAGCTCATACCCTCAACAGTTTGCTCCCTGGATGGCAGGTTCAGAGTGCCGTTCTTTAGACGACGAGCGAACTCCGTCTGATCAATAACTCCCCCATCCGAATTGCGGCCATTTTTGCCAATATCCAAAAAAATAAACTCATAGTTTGCATTAACTATGGCTAGCATGACTATACTAAAAAAACCTTTATAATTATAATAAAATGTGCCGGAATTCGGAGGGGGGACAATGCGGACGTGCTTCCCATCAATAGCACCCCCACAATTGGGAAAATTCCACTTCTCCAGAAATTGATCAGAAATCTCCAGCCATTGCTCTGCGTTTGAAGGAAACTGTGGGGAAAAAATAAAAAAAATAAAATTAGTGCTTGAGCACATCACATTATTAATTACACACACAGTTGTCTGTTAAATGCTTATGCAACTTGCTAAAAAAATATACAACAGGAAGGCAAAGGTTTGGATATGGGGATGTAACATCTACATACATTTATTTTCAACCTCCTATTGTTCTTATATTGTAAAGGGCCATACACACTAGAAGATTCTCTGAAGACTTTTTCGTGCAGATTTACCTTTTCTATGTAGTGCAAGGGCCTACCAGATTGCATAGGATTTGAAAGTGTTTGTTGGACCTCATATTATTTGGTTTTGGTAAATCGGAAGGATAAATTGTTCTGACAATCTTCTAGTGTGTATGGCCCATTATACTCACCAGCTAGAGCTGAGATTTACAAACTACGGCCCTCCAGCTGTTGCAGAACTACACATCCCATGAGGCCTTGTAATTCTCTGACATTCACAGACATGACTAGGCATGATGGAAATTGAAGTTCGTGAACAACTGGTGGGCCATAGTTTGAAGACCTCTGAACTTGAGCTTTGGTATATGCTGACTTTGAGATTTAGCATGTGGGTGGGGGATGGGTAAGTAAAACTGGGCATTTATACATCAATAAGGGCTTGTGGTCAGTGAAGGTTTTAACATCATTACATAAACATACAGAATCATAGGTGGGAATGGATGGACTGATGTATTTTAGATAAATCATTAACTAGGTACTAAAACATTGGCCAAGGAATAATTGTTTGAGGGAAAGCAATAAAATGACCCAAATTCAAAATACTGTTAACAGGCAATGCGTTTAGGGACACATAGGAGAGAATGGTGGGGTGGTTAGTGGGTAATTTTACAAATGGTTAAAGATAATCTACATCTTTACTACTATGTGCATGCGGACAGAGGGTAGTTTACAAATAATGGCCTGTGTCAATTGCTGTACATCCAAAAACATCATAATTCGGGTGAAACTAGTAATACATGTAATGTAATGTAAAAAATCAAACATACCTTGATATATTCCTTCTGCAAGACCTTGATGATGGCAGAGCAGGTCTCAGGGATGATGATACCAAGAGCTTGGGGGGAGATGCCTGTGGTGAACTTCAGATCCTGCAGGCTTCTCCCTGTTGCAAGATACCTCAACGTCGCAATTAACCTTTGCTCAGGAGTAATTGCAAGCCGCATACAAGTATCCTGCTTCAGAATATAGGGGGACACCAGGGCAAAAAGACGGTAAAAGATGGGATCCGTCATCCTCAAATAATTCCTGAAGTCATCAGGATTATTTTCCTGGAGCTCCCTCAGCAAGGACATATGAGAAAATTGATCACGGTTAAGCAACCAATTTTTCGTCCAGGAGGTCCGCTTCTTCTTCCTATTGCTCGTACGTCGTCTCAGAGCCAAAACTCCAACACTAACGACAGCAACGGACGAATTCACGGTCGCCATAATAAATTCTCGAACGATGTCTCGGAAAATAGCGAAATGTCGTCAACCAAACAAATGCTACCGAAATCAGCGCGAGATGCCCAGAAGGGTCACGGCCAAACACTCACTTCCTCTTTTGTAGCGGCGAACGTGCGTGGAACGTAGTGACGTCATTTTCTGTCGGAAGACAAATGTCCTGGGCAAGTTTAGAGCACTTTTCAACAGACAAACAACAAACACACCAGCCGCGAACATTTGTAGGACGTTCTGTCGGCCGACGATCGGTACGTGTGTATGGGGCTTAAGGCATCAAGGTGACTTGTGATTTTGTCCTGGCATGTGATGACTACACATGTGCATTGGGGTCATCAAAATCTATGCAATGATATCCACTTGCGGAGGAAGCATGTATGTCCTACTCAGCTTCACTTAAGCCCCATACACACACGCAGATCGTCGTCATACAAATGTTCGTCTTTTCTCCCCGGGATGTCGGTGTCTGTTGAAAAGTGCAAAGACAGCACAAGGACAGCACAAGAATTTTGTCCGCAGACTTCAGCTGACTGCAGAAGTGATGTCATGTAATGGTTAACTTTCCCTGTGTTTTTTATTTTCTGAGCATGCCCAGTCTTGCAAATCTGCGGTCTGTCGGCTGATTTCTGTACTGACAGGCGAACAATCATCCGTTCTGGTGTCTGCAGACAAAAATTTTCATGTTTGCAAGAAAGACTCTTGTCCGCAGATTGTGTGCAGACATCTGTCGGAGGCACCATACTAACACGCATACAATCGGCAGATCTTTCGTCCGCCGACGTTTGTATGACGACGATCTGCGTGTGTGTACGGGCCTTTACCCATCAGAGACTGATAGTGCCCTCCAGCCAGAGTAACCTGCATATTGGTAATGTCCCAGTAAAAAAATGAAATACAACTAGAATCAATACATGAATTTGACTTGACCTGATCCTGATCCTTTAGTAATATGCTGCACAGCAGCATTGAGAATGGGGGAGAGAGGGGCAGTACTTGGGGTCAGTCTGGTATCCTGCAATAAAATGTGCTGACAAGGAACAAGCTGACAAAAGGATGACCTTTTGGTCCAGTTTTGGCTCCTTTACTGTCCAATCACAGAATAGGTATGGAAGGTGATCTAACTGTGCTGCCAAACTTCAGTGAAGTTCAGGAAAGTCAGATCACCACAATAAATGTGCTGTGTGGCAGGGCCTTGTAAATCCCAGGACTGCATAGCCATAGATATACATTTTTTGGTAAGTTAGACAGCTCCTGTATATGTATTCTTATTGAGTTCACCTTTACTTCAACAGCTTCGGGGGGGGGGGGGGGAGCGGGGTCAATGTAATGTGTAAGTTGCACTTTGCCCTATATTAAAGTGTAACTCCATTTTTGTTGAGGAAAAAAACATTCCCCTCTACTCTAAGTGATCTCTGTACATTACAAGGATTTTAACAAACTTTGTTCCAGATCCCTACCTTTTGTTATTCTGAAGAAATCATTGTTTGTTCCTCTTGTGCCTATGTTCTGAGTGGGTCAAATGGGAGTGTTTTTTTTATAATTATCTGTCAGCTGTGGCAGCTGCAGGGCTCTAATGAGGAAAGCTGCTGGGCCTGCATCCCTTTAGATGTGCTCCTATTGGGAGTATCTCACCAAAAATTACATTTTTATTGCAGGGAATGCCATAAATCTGACTTGTATGTTAGACAGACTTCTGGGAAAATTAGTGATCCAATCACACAAGCAGGAAATTATGTCTCTGGGGTGTGGTCAGTGCACATTCTGTGTACAGAACAACTCCAGGTAGCCATATTGCATTGCGATTTCAGAAAATTACAACAGCTGCAGATTGAAAAGGAAAGGTAATTTCTAATAACATTCAATTACAATATGATTTGGGTCGCAACGGTATACGCTATATTGTTTTTTTCTTTATTTGCTGATTTTTTTTCCCCATGAAAGTGGAGTTACCCTTTAATCTATACAAAACATGGTTCTTTTAAAGACTTGCGGTACACAGACTCCTCTATAGCAAGCAATTCAGGTGAAACAGAGTTTACAGCACAAGAGTTCTGAATGTCTTGCTTTTAGGAGTCCTTCCATAACGGTTGACAGCACAGAAATGTTTGTCTTTCTGAGCCCCTCACTCTTATTCCTTCAGCATAGATTTTTAACTTTTTTTATTTATGGAATAAATGCTCTCACCATTCCTACAGCCCTTCGTAGAATAGGGAAATGATTACATTTATGTGTCCTCAAAGGGTTAATAGTAAGTGGATGATACAACTAAGCTTCATAGAGTGGGTGCACAGTGGTGATATTTTTTACCATTCCCATGGCAACCAGAGCTTCTTCGACTCTCATTTCTCAGTCTTCCTATCTGCAAAAAAGAATAAGGCTTTAATGTAGTGTAACCTAAAACAGCTTCTGTAATATTAAAAGGCAAGGACAAGCTATCTGATGTTTTCTCTATTGGAGAACACTTTATTTAATCAGATTTATGTAATTTCTGAACACATAGTTAGTAGAATCAACACAAAATATTTAATGTATTTAAATGGTTTGCAATAAAAAGAATATATGTTATAGGCTTTATGGGATTACACAATGGATTTTAAAGCTAATTACACTCGATGGAGTGAACACAGTTGGACAATGGGGAGATTAATGGTTGGGGCTGGTACAATGTAAAAGCGATATGATTGCAAAAGATTATCCAAGGTCGTCTATAACAAGACAGAACTTTTCTGAGTTTTCATGAAAGATATAAAAACTGACATTCTTGTTATAACTGCTGAAGGTGGAAGTTCAAAACCTCACTCAAATGATTCTCCTTCCAAGCAATGTTTGCCAAATGGGCCATAACGAAGCATTCAGATAGGTTTTAAAAAAATCTTTACTTTTTTTTTTTTTTTTGCTTAGACATGAGCATTTCCTTAAAAAAATGTCACAATGTGTCAGGCCCATTACTACATGTTACAGCACTAGAGTAAAGACAATTATTGAATCATTTTTTAAAAAAAAAAAAAAGCTAAGAAACCCCACGCTTAGCGAACTCTACATTTTGCTGATTATTGGTATTTCTCATTCTTTAAACTAATTGTTTTTAACCTCTTGATGACCATGTAATGTTAATGCATATGCCTCCATGACAGCTGAGGTTTATGTGCTGAGAGAGTGACCATGTGACCACTGTGACAGCCAGGTATGTCATGCCCCAGGAGTAAAGACCCAGGGCTTCCAGGAGATGGTGGGAAGAGTGTAGGTGGACATTTTAGCAAACAGCTAAATATTCATTTGAAATATATCTAGTTTATACTACAGACAAATAGTGCACCTTGTCTCACAATACCTGATACCTTCCCATAGTCCAACCACATTCTACATGCTACTACCAAAAATGTGCAACCTGTGAATTTCACACATACACCTGACAACCCACTTACATACATTATAAATACAATGGATTACATTGAGTTATCTTTATATCTGTCTAAACTTTACCTTTAAACTCCTACATTGTTATTCTAGGCAATATTTTGATCAAATACCTTAATAAAAATGGGTAGGATATAGCGACCTGAAAAAGAAACAGAAACATTTTGATATAAGAAAAGGTTTATGCAGGTCAGTAACACAGATGAATAAGTTGAAAGAAAACCCCTATGACTGAGGCCGGGTTTAACTTGAGTTGCACAGAATCGTATAGCAAGGGAAATCACATTGTTTTTAATGGTGTTTGTTCACATTAATGCGACTTAGCACGCAGCAATTTTGGAAAAGGTTCCTGTACTTCTTCTTGAGTGCAATTCCAGCATAATTTTGGCCCCATAGAATGTACAATCCTTATTAAAGTTGCAGCCAAGTTTCATTCAAGCAGCACTACATTATCACACCGAAAGTTGGATCAAAATCATATTGCAGCAGTTTGAACCTAATCTGAATCCCAAGGCAGTTTTTGCAGATGACACAAAATTGGGCAGGGCAATAACTGCACAGCATGAAGCAGATATCCTACAGGATGACCTGGACAAAATAACAGAGTGGGTAACGACATGGCAAATGAGGTTTAATGTGGAGAAGTATAAAGTTTTGCACTTGGGGACTAAAAGCATAAAAGCACAATACACTTTAGGGGGGGAACCTTTGGGGGAATCAAAAATGGAGAAAGATCTGGGAGTCTTGGTAGATGATAGACTAGGCAATAGCATGCAATGTCAAGCGGCAGCTGCCAAAGCCGGCAGAATATTAGCATGCATAAAGAAAGGGATGTATTCCAGAGATAAAACTATAATCCTTCCACTTTATAAAACGCTGGTCCGACCACATCTGGAGTACTCTGTCCAGTTCTGGTCGCCAGTCCTCAGGAGGGATGTGTTGGAGCTGGAGAGAGTCCAGAGAAGGGCAACTAAACTAATTAGGGGATTGGAGGACCTTAATTATGAAGAGCGTCTGCAATCGCTTTATTTATTCTCCCTGGAGAAGAGATGCCTGAGAGGGGACATGATAGCAATTTATAAATATCTCAATGGTGATCTCAGCATAGAAAAAAAGCTATTCAGTCGAAAGGATTGCATGAGGACTCGAGGACATACAATGCTATTAGAGGAGAAGCGTTTTAACCTCAGGCAATGTGGGGGGTTCTTTACTGTTAGGGCTACAAGATTGTGGAATTGTCTACCACAAGAGGTGGTTTCTGCGGGAAGTATGGTGGCTTTCAAAAGACTTTTAGACGTACATCTCAAGGAGAAGAACATTCAGGGGTATCAGAGATGATTATGGCCAGACACACCTACACAGGTTGAACTGAATGGACTATTGTCTTTATTCAACCTCACCTACTGTAACTAAGAAGGTGGCATCAGGGTGCATTTGTAAACCAGAAATAATATTAGGAAGCAATACTTCCAACATCTCTGAGAAATATTGTATATTAATGTTAAAATTCAATTAGCTATACACATATTGACTGTGTTGCAGTGCATCCTATATTTGAAAAATGTTGTCTTGTTCTTTGTTCAGGAGGGTAAGTAAATTTACAGAATCATGCATTTAGCAAGCAGCAGGGAGGGAGTTTCATTTTTGAGATTTAAAGCAGAAATCCAGTTTGTAACTCCCCCCTGCTTGCACTTCTTTTGGCAGCGCTGAGTTTCTGCACAGGAACAGCATTGAAAACAAGGTATTGCACCTTTAAATTTTACACAAGGCTGGGCAATAAATTCAAAAAATTTAAATGAAAGTCTTATTTGAATTGGACATGTAAGTAGCTTCTCCTGCAAATAGGACATGCAGACTTACTATTCTTACATAAAGGGTCCATGAACACCTATGCACCTATGCTATTGCAATGTACGCTACTGCACCAAACATGTGTTAGTAAGGTTGTGGTGTCATGAGATGTTTTAATTGCAGCTCAGCTCACTAAGGGGTTGCACATGCCTCATAGTACACTGTAATACACAGTAATGTACTATTGTACATTGTGGTGAACTGTGTAGAGAAAAATCTATGCATATCCATTTTCTGATGCATTCTGGCACATTGGCAGATTATTGCCATTTATTCAGCATTTGCCAGTGGCAAAGCTTTTTACGTCAGCAAAGTTGAGCTGGACCAAGCCACGTGTCCAAGAAAGTAAACAAATCAATTTTGAAGAGAATTTACAAAAACGTCTACTATCGCACTACAACCGAAAAAAAAAAAAAACTAAAAGTGTGCCATTTTCTCTGCATCACCTTCAACAAGAAAAACAACACTGTCATGGGCATTTATCAATCATTCTTCAAGCTTTTCCCACTCTTCAAAAACACAACAAAGATGCATCATAAGTACTTTAGGTGCATAATGAGCATTGCTTTATTCTTCATGATGCACACACGTATGAACAAGCCCTTAATGCAACAGAGGTTAATGCATGCTTACACAGGAACGGTAATGCACCAATATGGAAACGTGTAAATGGTTCTTAAGACACTATGCTCTTCTTGAGTGACTCAGAAATGGTGAAGGTTGACAGCTGGAAAGCGTGCTAAAGGTACATTGCCATTTACTAAAGACAATTAGGCTGTTCATTGGTAAAGGAATTTTCACCAGAGCCTAGTGAATGTGGTGAAATTTCACTCTGCAAAGAATACCCAATCCCATACAAGAAAAATAAAAAAAACTTCATTTTTGCTTGCGCATGTTTGGATGATGGAAGTCAGCAGAGCTTCTCTTTTAATGAGCTCTCGGGAATATTCCCTTGCAAAGTGAACAACCTATTTGCCTTTAGTAAATCAGCCGCAAAATATTGATTATAATATGTGCAGCTGGTTTCCCATTCCCTAAGGCCCCTTTCACATGGGCCTTTTCAGATCAGGTATGCCTAACAGTTTTTCAGGCGGACCTGATCGGATGCTCCATGTACCTCTATGGAGCAGCGGATGTCAGCAGTGACATCTGCGCTGACACCCGCTGCTATCTGATCCAAACCTGTCCGTGAAATCCAGACAGATGGTGACCCTATTTTCCATGGAGGATCGGATCGAATGAAAACGGACAGGCAGTCCGTTTTTAACTGATCTCCCATAGAGGAGAGTGGGGAATCTGACAGCTCCGTCTCTGCAAAGTAAGCGGAGACGGACCTGTCATCTGCCTGCTCAGAAGGGATCGGCGCTGAGCAAAACAGAGTGCGCCGGGCGGAAAGCCGTGTGAAAGGACCCTAAAGCCCTACAATGTCCCATATTTTTTAGAAGCTGAAACTGAACCAGCCAACTCTTTCTCTGGCTCCTATAACATCAGTATATAAATAAAGGTGTAGCGCTAATCTAAATATGACAGTCCATGCAAAGGGAAAGTCCACAATGTGTTTAGAAAACACTCCACATGAATAAGTCAAGCAGGTGATAAGAATCAAGATCCCAAGGCCACCACCAAGCTGAAAGACACACTGCCTCTTACCGAATAACATGGACCCTCATAACAAAGGTCATGTTCAGCATTCTCATGAGTACACAATCAGTATTTCTCCTGGGCAATCAGCACATCTCCAGATCTCCCGGAATCATGGCTTCCAAATGTAACCCGGTGAAATAAAGCAAACATGTGCTCATAGCGTAACATGTACAATCTATTTATTAATGAATAGGTAAAAAGCAGCTTACAAAGCGGTGGTGGTACTGGCGTAGAGTGGAAGCTCCCTTGTCTGGCGATTTGCGTCCTTATCCCGCCAACAAGATGGCCGCCACGTCTCCTCGTGTGGGCTAGCGTCGCCGTAGGCCCTCCCAACGCGTTTCATCATAGGCTAACGTCGTCTGGGACGGCTACGGCCTACGGCGACGCTAGCCCACACGAGGAGACGCGGTGGCCATCTTGTTGGCGGGATAAGGACGTGAATCAACAGACAAGGGAGCTTCCACTCTGCGCCAGTACCACCACCGCTTTGTAAGCTGCTTTTTACCTAAACACATTGTGGACTTTCCCTTTGCATGGACTGTCATATTTAGATTAGCGCTACACCTTTATTTATATGCTTTGTTGATCTGGTGTTACATTTGGATCCGTGTTAGCAGCTTTTCGCCCATATTTTTTATAATTTTATCTATTCACCTAAGCGCAGCAATCATTTCTATTTTATCCTATAACATCAGACTCTAGGTGACAAAGAGGGAAGGTGTATGGTATAGAATCATATGACAAAAGACTGCAGTCCCACTTCAGTACACTGTAAAATGCCACCAGAATCTGGCTGCAATACACTGTATTAAAATGGCCAGATATTTCCTCCAACATATTCTGCAGTTAATATATAATATTATCTGTTTAATATTTTGAAATATAATGTAGAATAATTTTTAGTTACCTCTCTAAAGCCATATGAATCTCACAAATGTTATTCATAGCAGATAATTATTAAGGGGGTTGCTATAACAACAATCAGTCTAAATCATCAGTCACTTACCATGTGCACAGTTCTGAGTGAAATTATTCATTCTCTATTCTGATCCAGTACACAGTCTCCCTTTTCAGTCATTTTAGGTAAATTACTTTATGGCTCACACAGAGTATTTGCATTGAAACATACCCTTTACTCAGATGGCCTTTATGAGTTCATAGTATTTAGGGCTGCTGCGTAAGACGGGCAAACCTCTTAAAATGCATTCCATTTGTGATCTTTCTGATCCGCTTCAAGCTACTGGTCTCTGAACAATGACACATTGCAAGCCTCTGAACCATGCCATATTATCAGTATATGAAAAATGGCATAGTGACCCTGTGTCATCCTTTACTAGAGAAAAGACATGAACCCCCCTTTCTGCCTTTCTTTACTTTAAAGTGTACTTCCACTTTTGCAGCCAAATTGGGAAAACACCTACTTCATATTTGTTACATGCCCCCTATTCACAAGACATAAAAAAAAATCAGCTTTAGATGCTCTGTTCTGCAACCTTCAGCAAGAAGGTCTCATTGTTTTTGAGGGGGGGGGGGCTGAGCAACTGTGTTTGCCAGAATCAACCCTGTCTATACTGTTCAGGCAGATCTTCATTATCAGTTGTAACTAGATTTGAACATGGTCTATCCTAACCCAGGGTTAAAGTTTTAGGGGCTGAGCTTCTTTCATTGTATGTTAACAAGGACAGACTTGGGAAAGGCTCACTCTGGCATTGTTTGAAAAACCTTGCAGTAAGCCATGACACTTTATTCTGAGAAAAATCTAAAAAGGTGAGAAATATTTCAACATTTTTTCAGGCATGATGTGTGAAAAGGAACAAACATATGGTGGGTTTTTTCAAATTTGACTGAAAAAGTAGCAATCCATGATGCCGCACAAAAGATTTAACACCTAAAAACTACCTAAAACAATCATTACTCAATTTTCATGTATACTTTGCTTTTCCTGCAAAAATGCGGCAATTGGCTGGGTTGCATTTCCATTAATTGAGGCTGTAAGCACAAAACTGTTATCACCTAAAGTGACATCACCCTGATAGATCACCTGTTAGACCCGCTTCCTGATTGGCCAGGAGGACAATCCATGTGACAATAGCGAATTGTCACACAATGGGTGGGTTCGGGGCGCACTGCTCTGCGCCCTGGGTCCACCCTTTGCTGAAGCCTATTAGAGCCTCTGGCTCTAATCAGGTGATTTAAAAAAAAAACCCATTGAGCTGCCACTGTAAATGAATAAATTAGCTAGCGCTCCGCAGGCCGGATTAAAAGGTCTGCCGGGCCGTAGTTTGCCCATTCCTGATATAGACAGTTGTTAGGTTCATTAGTTATTTTTTGCTGTATATGCTTGTTTGTGTGTTTCACTGTAAATAAATCTCACTTTAGGGATATCTACATTGTTTGCTCTCAGTTTCCATGTGTAGCTACATGTGTCTGGTCTCCCTAGCTGCTGCTGAATCCTGACATTAGGTATCCATTGTTGTGGTTACTATACCTCTGCTGTAGACTGATATAAAAGCAGGTGGAAAAGAAAGTTCAACCAATCAGATTCCATTGCTTGCCATTCTGGAGTAAGTCAGAGAGGGAAAGAAGACATCAGATTTGTGAGAGCAGTCACTTTTCTATTCTTAACAGTATTCACAATACTTTCAAGGCCTACACAGAACAAATCGGGGTTCTTTCATTCATATACTATAAGATCTTTGAATAGATATTACACACAGATGTGCAACTCTCTCTGCAAATCAGTTGCATGGCATTATTAAAAGAGAAAATAAAACATCATGACCTGATTATGCTGGGAGCAATGCAAACTTTTTATATTCTTTATAACAAAAATGCTATTATGATTAAAGGATGTGCTGGAGTCAAATTTAAATAATGTTTATGTGTTTCTAGTGACTCACAAAGATGATTTTATTATTTGCCATTGAGCTGAATCGCAGACTAAACAAGACAAAATTCTTTTGTAGCAGCCAACTGATATGCACAATTAATGTAGGTTTGCACATTAGCAGATGGCACAGCTTAGTTTAATGCCATTTTGTACTGAGTTTATTTAATACATTTATTTTGCATCTAGCTATTGCAGAATTGAGAAGGATAACACAATAATATATGAAAGTATTTTTAAGAATTTTCCATTCATGTTAACTAGATACAACATGAATGTATTGTATGTATTGTATGCTGTGCTGGAGTCATTATTTTAATTCCCTCCAGGGATATTAACTGCATTTATTTTATAATTTATATGTTCCCATAAGGTGCTTTGATTTCCTTTCACAAACCAAAAACTTACTGCTAGGATAAATGGTATAGATCAAATTGGTTTTGGTGAATGGATGTCTATGCAACTGTGTAAGGCCCCTTTCACACTGACAGACTGATTGGGTCCGTCTGTCAGTTTTTCAAGCGGACCTGATTGGACCATCCATTGCTCTCTATGGAGCGGCGGATGTCAGTGGATCCGATCCTGTTGAATAAAAAAAGACGTATCCTCAACCTACGGCCCTCCAGCTTTTGCGGAACTACACATCCCATGAGGTATTGTAAAACTCTGACATTCACAGACATGACTAGGCATGATGGGAATTGTAGTTCCGGAACAACTGGAAGGCCATAGTTTGAAGACCCCTGGTCTAGTGTATGGGATGACAATCGGAAGGAAGGGAACAGGCAGTCCGTTTCCATCTGACAGAGAACAGCGGGCTGTGTCTGCTCTGCATCATTGGAGTGGACACAGACCTGTCATCTGCCTGCTCAGCAGGGATCAGCAGAGAGATCCCCTGCTGAGCGGGTGCATCCGCAACCGGAGTCCACTCTGTGTGAGAGGGGCCTTAAGCCTAGTACACACGCAACGATTATCGGCCAACCGGTCGTCCGTCTTTTGTCCAGAGTGGTGTTTTGTCGGTTGGAATTTGCCTAGACTGCACACGAATTTTCTCGCCTGACAAAATTCTACTTCAGAAGTGATGTCATGTGTTGGTTTGCTTTCTTTGTGTTCTTTCTTCTCTGAGCATGCCCAGGCTTGCTCATAAGATTTTTCCCTGTCGAAATCTGTACTGACTGCACGAAAATCGGCCGTGTTTTGACGGCGGACAAAAATTTTATAGCCTGCACACCAGATTTTTTTCGGCCGAAAAGTCGGAGTCGGTTGTCGTAAGCATCATACTAACAAGCCGAAAATCGGCAGATCGGTCGTCGGACGAAAATTCCCTGCCGAATTTCGACGCCTTCAAAGAGTAGACTAATATGAATGATAGGGGATTGGCCCCTCTGTAAATCTCATACAAGTGGTATCTCCATAGAAGAATGTGGAAAATAAAGAATGTGTTTTGGGTTGAAATTTTTATTATGTTTATGCAGTGCGTGAGAAAACAAATTTTATTTACTTCATTTTCCAAAAACATTGAGCAAAAAAGTTAGAACTTCAAAAAACTAATTTTCTTCTTACTAAATACCTTGGGGTGTTACTTTCCAAAAAGGACTTATTGTGGGGACGTTTGTACTGTTCCAACATTTTAAGGCCTCAGGAAAAGTGCTAAACAGTGAGAACATCTGGATCCGTCCTGCTCAGTGGGGGAATCGATACACAGATCCCCACTGAGCAGGCGGATGACAGCTCCCTCTCTGCTCTGTGTGCGGAGAGGGAGGTGTCAGAGTCCCATTCATCTCTATGGGGGAGTCGGATGAGAGCAGACCGCCTGTCTGCTCTCATCCGATCCGATCCCCTGGACGGATGGAAAATAGGGTTTCCATCCGTCCAGATTTCACGGACAGGATTGGATGTGGGTGACAGCGGGTGTTAGCGGACACGTCTCCGCTGACATCCGCTACCCCATAGGGATGCATGAGGGATTCAATCAGATCCGCCTAAAAAACTGACAGGCGGATCTGATCGGATCGCTTGTGTGAAAGGACCCAAACTTTCACACAGTGTAAATAATATACACATCTTTGAACTTTTTTTTTACCAAATGTATACATATTGGTCTACATTTATGGAGAAAGATGATTTTTTTTAAATGTTTTTTTTAAGAAAAAGTAACATTTTTAAAATGTTTTTTTTTTTTTTTTCTGTACACAGTCTAAAATGTAAAAACCCAGTGTTGATATATACCTCCAAAAGAAAGCTTTTTCTGTCTCAATAAAATTATATAAAATTAATTTGGATATATTGCTACATGTCCAAGTTGGATTGGATTCCAACTTGGACTTTCCAACACTGGATTTCCAATTTAGGGCTCTTTCACACTGGCGGACCGTTCAGATCCGCCGGTCTGTTTTTTTGGCGGATCTGAACGGTCCCCCCATGCATCTCTATGGGGCATCGGATGTCAGCGGAGACATGTCCGCTGACATCCGATCCGATCCGTAAAATCTGGACGGATGGAAACCCTATTTTCCATCCGTCCAGCGGATCGGATCGGATGGGATCGCATGAGAACGGACCTACGGTCCGTTCTTATCCGATTCCCCCATAGAGATCTATGGGGCTGTGACAGCTGTGTCTCCGCACACAGTGGCGGACCAATGTATGTGTATATATATATATATATGTGTATATATATATATATATATATATATATATATATATATATATATATATATATATATATATATATATATGTATATATATATGTATATATATATATATATATATATATATATATATATATATGTATATATATATATATATGTATGTATATATATATATATATATATATATGTTTACATAAAAAGTACAGTAAAACTGCAGGAAAGGGCACTGGGGGGCAAACTAATGTGATTTTATTTTGTTTTGAATTGTATCAGTGTGTTTGGTGTGTTTTTACATTTGAATTTGCCGCCGGTTCCACCCCCCTGCGAACGTCATGTCGCAGGAGACGGAAGCCGGGGCACGGAGAGGATTGGGAGGAAGAACCGCCGCTAGACACCGCCAGACACATCGCTGGATCCCGGTGACAAGGTAAGAAACCTCTTTTACAGGATCCAGCAATGCTTCTGGCGGTACCCCGAGTCTGGCTCGGGGTTACCGCTGAAATTTAACCCCGAGCCACGCTCGGGAATACCGCTAGGAAGGTTAAGGCCCGTACACACGATAAGAAAATCTGTAGGGAAAATTTGTCCGACGACCGATCTGTCGATTTACGGATTGTTAGTATGGTGCTTCCGACAGCCGACTCCGACTTTTCGGCTGACAAAATCCTGATGTGCAGGCTATATAATTTTTGTCGTCCGTCAAAACAACGTGCAATTTTTTGTCTCATTAGTACAGATTTCGACGGAATAAAATCTTAAGAGCAAGACTAGGCATGCTCAGAGACGAAAGGACACATACAAAACAATCACGCAAATGACATCACTTCTGAAGTAGAATTCTGTCGTATGGGAAAATTCGTATGAAAATAACCTCTTCACTTTCCACATCAGACTAGCATGCCACAAAAAACGGACGACAGATCTTTCGATAATCTGATCCTGTGTACGGGGCTTTAGACACATTCCTTTATCTACTCTAATCTACAATTCAGGATCCCATTTAGCCATTACATCCGCCTCTGTCAGAGCTGGCATCTTTATCTTGCAAGCAACACATCTTTTATTTTTTAGGGACAAGGTGGTGTTGGGGTCTAGGATTCTCTTTATTTATGAAGGCAGTGCTTAATTTGCATTTTTTAATACTTTATTATGTACAGTTTTACTTTTTTTCCTTGGAAAACCACTGCTACCCTAGTGAAAAAATGGGCAGGGAGGGCTTTACAAGAAAAAAAAAAAAAAGGTAAATAAAAAGTATTTTTATGTTTTTTTTTTTTTTACATTGTAAATTTTAAAATGTGCAAAATCATTTTATATACCAGCTACAAACAGAACTCGAACTCCAGCCTGTGGCTGCTGATGTCACTATCAAGACAGCCTCCCTAATTTGTAGCATCTCTGAAGGAAGATTTGAGGTAGGATAGGCAGCCCATAGAAGTAGGATATACGCGTATTTCTCATCTCTCCTGAACACCCTTTATTGAGAGCACTATAGACCCTCCCACTGATGTGGCCAATTACAGTATACATACCGTTATATATTATACAATATCCTTTGTATGAGTTATTGTCCCATATGCCTGTCAATATATTGTTGTACGACTATTTCTCAACCAGAGATTCGCATGTACAGTATGTGTTACTATTTTCAGAAACTTATGGTATAGTTTTCTTGTAACGACATTGTTCATCTTCTGTTAAACTCTGAAAACGTACCTTCAAAACGTGAAAAAAAAAAAAAAGTGATTGATATAAAAAAAGTAGGATTCTATGTTTATCTTTTTGATGCTGCCTGCCTTTCCACTGCATGTATAATTTCCCCCATCCATTTACTGCTGCCTGCCCTTCACCCTGCGTTGTGGAGGGGTGGGCAACCTTTGTTATTTTTGCATAGGAACAAAGTTGTGTTTAGGCCTAGGACTTGCTTTTTTATGGTAGTACCTATATATAAAATATGTGGAAAAGCCTAAACACAGTTGCTTGCACAATGTGTTTAGCCACTTAAGGACTGGAAGGTTTTACCTCCTTATTGACCAGGCCATTTTTTGCGATTCGGCGCTGCGATACTTTAACTGACAATTGCGCAGTTGTGCGATACTGTACCCAAATAAAATTTTTGTCCTTTTTTTCCCACAAATAGAGCTTTCTTTTGGTGGTATTTGATCACCTCTGTGATTTTAATTTTTTGCGCTATAAATACAAAAAGTGCCACAATTTAAAAAAAAAAAACAATGTTTTTTACTTTATAACATTCCCAATAAAAAAAACATATAAAAATCTAATTTATTTATAATTTTAGGCCAATTTGTATTCTGCTACATATTTTTGGTAAAAAATCCCAATAAGAGTATGTTGATTGGTTTGCGCAAAAGTTATCGCGTCTAAAAACCAGGGGAAAGATTTATGTAATTTTTAAAATTTTATTTTTACTAGTAATGGTGTGGATCAGAGGTTTTTAGTGGGACTGCAACATTGCGGTGGACAGATCGGACACCTAACTGACATTTTTGACAGTTTTGGGGGGACCAGTGACATTACTACAGTAATCAGTGCTAAAAATATGCACAATATGCAAAAAGATCAGCTTCCACTCTCGCAAATCGCCGCGTGCGCCCCCACACTCGTTCCCGTATGGTGAGCCAGCGCAGCGGTATATCTGCGGCAGGCAAGGGGCAAGTGGTTTAAACACCTGATCAATTTAACAAAATACATGTGCTGCATTTATTTAAAATCCAACTTCTTCTATAAACAAATATGAAAACATCAAACTCTGAAATGAAAAATCCAAAACAGTCCAAACTCTGTGTAACACAAGAGAAAAATAGGACATTAAAGTATGTGGCAAAAGCAAAAAGAAAGAACTCTGCTGACTGGGTAACGCAGCCTCTCCGAGGGATAGCAAGCAGCCAAACTCAAAGAAATGAAAAAGCAACATAGTGCTCACTGCTAATCACTTTATTTAAAAGCAATAAGCCCTCGTTTACACCATGCGCAGAGACGTCAGTTTTTCTGCAAGCGTTTTTCAAGGACACGAAAAAAACAAACAATTGTTCTCTATGTGCCCTGTTCACACCACAACACTGGTATCATATGTTGATTTTTTCAGGAAAGAAAAAACTGACGTGACATCAACATTGTGGTGTGAACAGAGCACATAACTGACGTGCATGAAAGCGGATATCAACCTGTATAAAAACGCACTGTATGAAAACTGATATAAACTTATATGCAACTCATGTAAACTTATGTCTGTGTGACATTTCAAGTGCAATCTTCACGGTTTTCCCATCAGTTTTCATGCACGTATGGTGTGAACAAGCCCTTAAAGAAAAGCACTCAATTGGATGTGGCAAAACAGACACTTCACAATATATAAGTGGCATTGTGTACAAAAACCTGAAAGCAGCTGCACAAAGACCAGATACATTAAGTTCACAGTGTTTAATTCTCTCCTGGATTGCTGGGCTCCGCCCAACATGTTTAATCATGCTGGCATCATTGAGGTCACTGGTGATGTCAGCATAACCAAGTATGTTGGGCAGAGCTTAGTGATCCAGGAGAGTGAGACACTGTGAAATGCATGTATAGTACCTGGTCTTTGTGCAGCTGCTTCCAGGTAGGGCATGTGAACACTCTCTCTCCACATTTGTAAACATTTTTAAAAAAATTATTTTAATTTATTATGTTTCCTCTTTGATGTGGAGTTAGGGTTAGTGTTTCTATAGTAACTTAATTTAAATTATTTTTTGAATTAGTGAAAGTTTATGTAAACAATAAATCTCTCTTATTTGTTCCCTTCTATTCTGTTAAATATACTATTGAAAGTGTTTTATTATATCTGTTCTACAGGTGCAAAAAAATAGCTGTTCATCCAGCCAGAAGTACTGTGAGCTGATAACTTCCTCTGCTCACTGTCGCTGGAATGTTAGCAGTTAGCATTGTTTTCTGCTATCTCCATGGACTACCAAACACCTGCCTCCTGTTATGGGAAAGAGGGAGATGTAGTTCTAACACAATGTTATGTAGGCCTAAATCACTCACAATTAGGGTTGAGCGAACACGGACTGTATTATTCGTGTTCGTACCGAATAATTGGATTTTTGTTACCCGAACACGGACCCGAAAACTTTACTGTATGTTCGGGTAAAAATCTGTGTTCGGTCATTTTATTTCCGGGTTTTGCATGCATTGGCGCGCTTTTCATGGCGGGCTTTCAACAGCCAATCGACAAGCGTTTAACTGGTGTGCCTTAAGCCATCCCAGCCATGCCTACAAATGTATTAGTAGCTGTGATTGGCCATCTGAAGCATGTGACCAAGCCTTTATAAGTCTGAGGCAGCGCCGCTGCGTCATTCTGCTGTGTTAGTTCAGGGACAGAGCACACATCATACGTGCTGGCTGCTGATTAGGGACAGACAGGCAAAAAAAAAACATTTGTGTTCGGATAGAATTGAGGGACAGGTCGGAGTGTGTTAGGCAGGGCGAGTTGTAGGCATTTTAGGGCGAGGCTGCTGATTTTTAGGGTCAGTTTTCTACGATCGATTTTGTTGTGTGGGAGGGGTTTTCAGTGACCGATCTACGATCTTATCAATCCTTTTAGGGAGAGGCTGCTGCTGATTTTTAGGGTCAGTTCTCTATGATCGATTTTGCTGTGTGGGAGGGGTTTTCAGTGACCGATCTACGATCTTATCAATCCTTTTAGGGAGAGGCTGCTGCTGATTTTTAGGGTCAGTTTTCTACGATCGATTTTGCTGTGTGGGAGGGGTTTTCAGTGACCGATCTACGATCTTATCAATCCATTTAGGGAGAGGCTGGAGATAGGCAGGTGTCAGTGGTCCACATCGATTTTGCTGTGTGTGGGGTGCAGTGAACACATTTTTTTTTGCCCACTGAGGAGGAGGGAGAAAAGTATTTTTCTATCAGTCACCGTGTGCAGCATTTTTCCTTCAGCTGTGCTGTGCTGACTGATCATACACTGCTGTGTTCAGTTCACATGTGCTATTATTGAGTGGTTTCAAAAATCATACACTTTTTTCTATTCCACTATTCAATATACAGCCTTGGGTTAAAAAAAATTAAATTGTGGCCTGCAGCAGAGCTGAATGATATTTGGGGTTTTTGGGGTTCATCTCATACTTCTGAAGATTTGAGGGTGCTGCCCGTTCAAAAAATCCTCCTACTCCTCATCCAGCCTTTTAGGGGTACAAATAGTAATTGGGGCCTAGTGTGGTTTTGTACGTGTGAGATACATACACTTTTTTTTTGATCATTTTTTCTATTCCGCTATTCAATAAAAACCTTTGGGGAACAGTTAAATTGCTGGATAGTCTGTGTTGGTAGGTGTGAGATCCACCTTTCCAAGTTTTTGGGGTTCATCTCATACTTCTGAAGATTTGAGGGTGTTGCCTGTTCCAAACTCCTCCTACTCCTCATCCAGCCTTTTAGGGGTACAAACAATAGTAATTGGGGCCTAGTGTGGTTTTGTACGTGTGAAATACATACACTTTTTTTGATCATATTTTCTATTCCGCTATTCAATAAAAACCTTTGGGGAACAGTTAAATTGCGGGATAGTCTGTGTCGGTACGTGTGAGATACACCTTTCCAAGTTTTTGGGGTTCATCTCATACTTCTGAAGATTTGAGGGTGCTGCCTGTTCCAAACTCCTCCTACTCCTCATCCAGCCTTTTAGGGGTACAAACAATAGTAATTGGGGCCTAGTGTGGTTTTGTACGTGTGAGATACATACACTTTTTTTGATCATATTTTCTATTCCGCTATTCAATAAAAACCTTTGGGGATCAATTAAATTGCGGGATAGTCTGTGTTGGTACGTGTGAGATCCACCTTTCCAAGTTTTTGGGGTTCATCTCATACTTCTGAAGATTTGAGGGTGCTGCCTGTTCCAAACTCCTCCTACTCCTCATCCTGCCTTTAGGGGTATAAACAATAGTAATTGGGGCCTAGTGTGGTTCTGTACGTGTGAGATACATACACTTTTTTTGATCATATTTTCTATTCCGCTATTCAATCAAAACCTTTGGGTATCAATTAAATTGCGGGATAGTCTGTGTTGGTACGTGTGAGATACACCTTTCCAAGTTTTTGGGGTTCATCCCATACTTCTGAAGATTTGAGGGTGCTGCCTGTTCCAAACTCCTCCTACTCCTCATCCTGCCTTTAGGGGTACAAACAATAGTAATTGGGGCCTAGTGTGGTTCTGTACGTGTGAGATACATACACTTTTTTTTTATCATATTTTCTATTCCGCTATTCAATCAAAACCTTTGGGTATAAACAATTAAATTGCGGGATAGTCTGTGTCGGTACGTGTGAGATACACCTTTCCAATTTTTGGGGCGCATCTCATACTGCCGAGGATTTGAGGGTGCTTCAGTCTGCCTCCTGCCTGTTCCGAACTCCTCCTACTCCTCATCCTGCCTTTAGGGTACAAAAAATTTGAATCGGGGCCTAGATTGTGTTTGTACGTGTGAGATACACCGTTTTGTAAAATTTTTCCTATTCCGCTATTCAATATACACCCTGTTTGAGTGTAAAAAATTAAATTGAGGGATAGTCTGTACCGCTACATGTGAGATACACCTTTTTAAATTTGTTTGGCGCATCTCCTTCTACCGCCGAGGATTGCAGGGCGCTTCAGTTTGCCTCCTGTTCCCAACTCCTCCTACTCCTCTTCCTCATCCTCCCTTTAGGGTACAAAAAATTTTAATCGGGGCCTAGTCTGTGTTTGTACGTGTGAGATACACCGTTTTTTATCCCATTCCGCTATTCAATATACACCCTTTTGGGGTAAAAAACATTAAATTACGGCATAGTTTGCATATTTGACTGTGAGATACACCCGTGCGATACTGTTGTTGTTTTGTTCCGCTATTCAATAAACACCTTTCTAGGGAAAGATCTTAAATTACAGAAATATGAGGAGACCGTCAAATAGGGGCCGTGGCCTGGGTCGTGGTGCTGCTGGTAGAGCTCCTGTTGCAAGGAGAGGACGTGGTTAGGGTTGAGCGGACACCTAGATGTCCGTGTTCGACGGGTTCGGCCGAACTTTAAAAAAAAGTCCGGGTCCGTGTCCCGGACTTTTACCGAACTTTTCCCGGACACCGAACCCCATTGAAGTCAATGGGGACCCGAACTTTAAGGCACTAAAATGGCTCTAAAACACCAAAGGAAAGGGCTAGAGTGCTGCAAATGGCAGCAAAACATAATTAAGAGCATGGCAAGTGCTCTGCAAACAAATGTGGATAGGGAAATAACTTAAAACAACAAAAAAAAAACAGAAAAATAAAACAATGTTCTTCTTCATCTCTGAAGGACAAGGCCCATATGGAGTAGGAGGGAGGTTGAGGTGGTGGTGGATGTGGCGGTGACATAGGCATGTGCACAGGGTGGGCCGGGTGTGCCTGGGCACACCCTAATCACCTAGGGCACATAGCATTGCCAGTGAGGAGATGGGAAAGATCTCCCTCGGACCTGCTCTGCTCTATTTCTCTTTGCCTACAGGTACATGGCCCCGATACATTACTCTCCCTGCTGGCAAACACATGCATGTGTATTTCAACTTTGGGGTGCACACCTTAATGCAATAGGCTGCGCACACCTATGGGCGGTGTAGGTGGAAGCGGCGGTGGAGGAGGACCAGGGCCGGATTAAGAGCATCATGGGCTTGGTGCTGAGGATTTTGAAGGGCCTTAAGGGCCGTGCCTTGCCATGCACCCAGAGGAGGAAGGGTGCAGCCATGCATGCCTAATTCAACATGGGATGCTGTCTCTGAAGCCCATAAACACATCCATGCATCGGCAACTGTCCCTCCTTGTCCGGCCTTCGCGCTGTGTAGGGAGGTTCTGAGGGTGCTGCCTGGGGAAGCGAGCATAGAAGCCAGACTTCTGTGTTTACAAGTGACAGAAGAGCGGTAACAGTGAATATGGCCAACCCGGGGCCTATATAAAAGGTAGGGGCCTGGAGCTGCAGTTCCAATAGCCCCTACGTTAATCTGGCCCTGAGGAGGAGGACGAGGTAGCCAACACTGCTTCTTTTCACAAATTTTAAATGAGGGTACACCCCAAAAGAGTGAGAAAGAGCAAAAATGGAACAATGGGTGAGTAAGGTCGGTATCCATTGCTATTATGCATAAGGTACGGAAAAGTCCCGTGGGATCCATGCCTGGTTCATTTTAATGAACGTGAGCTTGTCCACATTGTCTCTGGACAGGCGGCTGCGCTTGTCTGTTATAACGCCCCCAGCCGTGCTAAATACCCGTTCAGATAATACACTGGCTGCAGGGCACGCCAGCACCTCCAAGGCGTAAAGGGCAAGCTCAGGCCATGTGCCCAATTTGGAGACCCAGAAGTTGAAGGGGGCAGACCCCTCATTCACTACATGTAGGCGTGTGCACACATACTGCTCCACCATGTTGGTAAAATGCTGCCTCCTGCTAAGACGTTCCATCTGAGCTGCTGGTGCTGCTGTTTGTTGTGGCGTGCTGACAAAGCTTTTCCACATTTCGGCCATGCTAACCCTGCCTTCTGAGGTGCTGGCGGTGCCCTGGTTGCGTTGGCGACCTCCTCCTCCTCCTCCTCTGCCTTGTGCTTCCACTGCGGCCCCGCTGTCAGATGGGAATGCCAGCAGCATGGCGTCTACCAGCGTGCGCTTGTACTCGCGCATCTTGCGATCGCGCTCCAGTGAGTGAATTAAGGACGGTACGTTGTCCTTGTAACGGGGATCCAGGAGCGTGGCCACCCAGTAATCAGCACAAGTTAGAATGTGGGCAACTCGGCGGTCGTTGTGGAGACACTGCAGCATGTAATCGCTCATGTGTGCCAGGCTGCCCAGAGGCAACGAAAGGCTGTCCTCTGTGGGAGGTGTATCGTCCGTGTCCTCTGTATCCCCCCAGCCACGCACCAGTGATGGCCATGAGCTGGCCTGGGTGCCACCCTGCTGTGAACATGGTTCCATCTCCTCCTCCAGCTCCTCCTCCTCCTCATCCTCCTCATCCTCCAGAACTGTGCCCCTGCTGGACAATTGTGTCCCTGGCGTTTGTGTGTGCAGGAATCCCACCCTCGGAGCCCCTTGCGAATGACTGCCCTGAAAGCCTTGGAAATGTTACCTCTTCATCCTCCTCCTCCTCCTCATCCTGTGCCACATCCTCTTCCATCATCGCCCGAATTGTTTTTTCAAGGAGGCATAGAAGTGGGATAGTTAAGCTGAGAACGGCGTCATTGCCACTGGCCATGTTGGTGGAGTACTCAAAACAGCGCAACAAGGCACACAGGTCTCGCATGGAGGCCCAGTTATTGGTGGTGAAGTGGTGCTGTTCCGCAGAGCGACTCACGCGTGCGTGCTGCAGCTGAAACTCCACTATGGCCTGCTGCTGCTCGCACAGTCTTTCCAGCATGTGCAAGGTGGAGTTCCACCTTGTGGGCACGTCACATATGAGGCGGTGAGCGGGAAGGCCGAAGTTACGCTGCAGCGCTGCCAGGCGAGCAGCAGCAGGGTGAGAACGCCGAAAGTGCGCACAAACGGCCCGCACTTTCTGCAGCAGCTCTGACATATCGGGGTAGTTTTTAAGGAACCTCTGCACCACCAAATTCAGCACATGCGCCAGGCAAGGGATGTGCGTCAAACCGGCTAGGCCCAGAGCTGCTATGAGATTTCGCCCATTATCACACACCACCAGGCCGGGCTTGAGGCTCGCTGGCAGCAACCACTCATTTGTCTGCTGTTCCATGCTCCTCCACAACTCCTGCGCGGTGTGTGGTTTGTCCCCCAAACAGGCAAGTTGTAAAACTGCCTGCTGTCGTTTACCCCTGGCCGTGCTGAAGTTGGTGGTGAAGGTGTTACGCTGTCCGGATGAGGAGGCGGTAGAGGATGAGGAAGCGGAGTAGGAGGAGTTAGGAACAGGAGGCAAACTGAAGCGCCCTGCAATCCTCGGTGGTGGAAGGACATGCGCCAAATTGCTATCCGCCTCAGGCCCATCCGCCACTGCATTTACCCAGTGTGCCGTTAGGGAGATATAATGCCCCTGACCGTGCTTACTGGTCCACGTATCGGTAGTTAGGTGGACCTTGGCACAGATGGCGTTGCGCAGTGCACACCTGATTTTTTCCCCCACTTGGTTGTGCAGGGAAGGGATGGCTTGCCTGGAAAAGTAGTGGCGGCTGGGCACGACGTACTGTGGGACAGCCACTGACATAAGGTTTTTAAAAATGTGCGTCTCCACCAGACGGAATGACAGCATTTCAAAGGCCAATAATTTTGAAATGCTGGCATTCAGGGCCAGGGATCGCGGGTGGGTAGGGGGGTACTTCCTCTTCCTCTCAAGTGTTTGGGAGATGGAAAGCTGAACGCTTCCACGGGACATTGTGGAGATGGTTGTTGGTGACCCAGGTGGTGGTGTTGCTGACAGATCGTCTGTTTGCTGGGTGGCAGGTGCCGGTATCACTACAGATGTGGCTGGAGCGGCCGAGACTGCAGCAGAAGAGGAAGCAGGATGAGCCAGAGACGTTTCTTGGTTTTGAAGGTGTGTACTCCACTGCAGCTCGTGCTTTGCACTTAGATGCCTGATCATGCAGGTTGTGCTCAGGTTGAGAAGGTTTATGCCTCGCTTCAAGCTCTGATTGCACAGGGTGCAAACCACTCGTGTCCTGTCATCAGCACATTTTCTAAAGAACTTCCACGCTAGAGAACTCCTTTGAGCTGACTTTGGTGCGCTCGTTCCCTTTCTGCGTTGGGCAGTAGCGGGCGTAGTGTCTAGGGCACGGCCGCTCTGCTTCTGCACCCTGCTCCCTCTTCTGCTGTGCTGGTGGCTCTGTGCGACCACCGCCTCTTCCTCCAAACTACTCAGGTCACCTGCATGACGTTCATTCCATGTGGGGTCGAGGACCTCATCGTCCTCCACATCATCTTCCACCCAGTCTTCACCCCTGCCCTCCTTGTCGGTCTCCATAATGCTGAACGCCGCAGCAGTTGGCACCTGCGTTTCGTCATCATCGGAGACGTGCTGCGATGATCCTTGCATGTACTCATCTTGAGAAATAAGTGGTTGGGCATCGCTGCACTCAATCTCTTCCACTTCTGGGGCAGGGCTAGGTGGATGGCCCTGGGAAACCCTGCTGACAGAGTCATCAAAAAGAAGAAGAGACTGCTGTATGGCTTGGGGCTCAGACTGCTTGCCTGATTTGCAAGGGGGTGAGGTGAAAGACGGTTGGACATCGGCTGCAGGTGCCAACTGTGACCTTTCTGCAGTAGACTGGGTGGGAGACAATGTGAAGGAACTGGAGGCACTGTCAGCAGCAAACCAATCTACTATCGCCTCCACTTGTTCTGGCCTCATCACTTCTAGGGGCGTATGATGCCCTACCAAATACTGATGCAGGTTCTGTCGCCTACTCACACTTGAGGAAGGTGTTTCACTTGTGCGTGTAGCTGGCACAGATCGACCACGTCCTCTCCTTGCAACAGGAGCTCTACCAGCAGCACCACGACCCAGGCCACGGCCCTTATTTGACGGTCTCCTCATATTTCTGTAATTTAAGATCTTGCCCTAGAAAGGTTTTTATTGAATAGCGGAATAGGAAATATGATCCAAAAAAGTGTATGTATCTCGCACGTACAAAACCACACTAGGCCCCAATTACTATTGTTTCTACCCCTAAAAGGATGGATGAGGAGTAGGAGGAGTATGGAACAGACAGCACCCTCAAATCTTCAGAAGTATGAGATGAACCTCAAAAACTTGGAAAGGTGGATCTCACACGTACCGACACAGGCTATCCCGCAATTCAATTGATCCTCAAAGGTTTTTATTGAATAGCGGAATAGGAAATATGATCAAAAAAAGTGTATGTATCTCGCACGTACACCACCACACTAGGCCCCAATTACTATTGTTTGTACCCCTAAAAGGATGGTTGAGCAGTAGGAGGAGGAGTATGGAACAGGCAGCACCCTCAAATCTTCAGAAGTATGAGATGAACCCCAAAAACTTGGAAAGGTGGATCTCACACGTACCGACACAGACTATCACGCAATTTAATTGATCCCCAAAGGTTTTAATTGAATAGCGGAATAGAAAATATGATCACCAGCCAGCACCTCAGAAGGCAGGGTTAGCATGGCCGAAATGTGGAAAAGCTTTGTCAGCACGCCACAACAAACAGCAGCACCAGCAGCTCATATGGAACGTCTTAGCAGGAGGCAGCATTTTACCAACATGGTGGAGCAGTATGTGTGCACACGCCTACATGTAGTGAATGACGGGTCTGCCCCCTTCAACTTCTGGGTCTCCAAATTGGGCACATGGCCTGAGTTTGCCCTTTACGCCTTGGAGGTGCTGGCGTGCCCTGCAGCCAGTGTATTATCTGAACGGGTATTTAGCACGGCTGGGGGCGTTATCTCAGACAAGCGCAGCCGCCTGTCCAGAGACAATGTGGAAAGCTCACGTTCATTAAAATGAACCAGGCATGGATCCCATGGGACTTTTCCGTACCTTGTGCAGAATAGCGATGGATACCGACCTTACCCAGCCATTGTTCTATTTTTGCTCTTTCTCACTCTTTTGGGGTGTACCCTCATTTAAAATTTGTGAAAAGAAGCAGTGTTGGCTACCTCGTCCTCCTCAGGGCCAGATTAACGTAGGGGCTATTGGAGCTGCAGCTCCAGGCCCCTACCTTTATATAGGCCCCGGGTTGGCCATATTCACTGTTACTGCTCTTCTGTCACTTGTAAACACAGAAGTCTGGCTTCTATGCTCTCTTCCCCAGGCAGCTCCCTCAGAACCTCCCCACACAGCACGAAGGCCGGACAAGGAGGAGGGACAGTTGCCGATGCATGGATGTGTTTATGGGCTTCAGAGACAGCATCCCATGTTGAATTAGGCATGCATGGCTGCACCCTTCCTCCTCTGGGTGCATGCCAAGGCACGGCCCTTAAGGCCCTTGAAAATCCTCAGCACCAAGCCCATGATGCTCTTAATCCGGCCCTGGTCCTCCTCCACCACCGCTTCCACCTACACCGCCCATAGGTGTGCGCAGCCTATTGCATTAGGGTGTGCACCCCAAAGTTGAAATACACATGCATGTGTTTGCCTACATGTACATGGCCCCAATACATTACTCTCCCTGCTGGCAAAGAGAAATAGAGCAGAGCAGGTCCGAGGGAGATCTTTCCCATCTCCTCACTGGCAAACAGAGCGATAATGCTATGTGCCCTAGGTGATTAGGATGTGCCCAGGCACATCCGGCACACCCTGTGCGCACGCCTATGACACTGCCACATCCACCACCACCTCAACCTCCCTCCTACTCCATATGGGCCTCGTCCTTCAGAGATGAAGAACATTGTTTTATTTTTCTGTTTTTTTTTGTTGTTTTAAGTTATTTCCCTATCCACATTTGTTTGCAGAGCACTTGCCATGCTCTTAACAACGTTTTGCTGCCATTTGCAGCACTCTAGCCTTTTCCATTGGTGTTTTGAAGCCATTTTAGTGCCTGAAAGTTCGGGTCCCCATTGACTTCAATGGGGTTCGGTGTCCGGGGAAAAGTTCGGCAAAAGTCCGGGACACGGATCCGGACTTTTTTTTAAAGTTCGGCCGAACCCGCCGAACACGGACATCCAGGTGTCCGCTCAACTCTACTCACATTCCTAGAGACAAAATATGCTTGGGTTTAGGTGCACTTTAGTTGCTTTGAAATTGTGGTTTTAAATTGGTTTTGTCATAATATATATACAGTATCTCACAAAAGTGAGTACACCCCTCACATCTTTGTAAATATTTTATTATATCTTTTCATGTGACAACACTGAAGAAATGACACTTTGCTACAATGTAAAGTAGTGAGTGTACAGCTTGTATAACAGTGTAAGTTTGCTGTCCCCTCAAAATAACTCAACACACAGCCATTAATGTCTAAACCACTGGCAAAAAAGTGAGTACACCCCTAAGTGAACATGTCCAAATTGGGCCCAATTAGCCATTTTCCTTCCCTGGAGTCATGTGACTCGTTAGTGTTACAAGGTCTCAGTTGTGAATGGGGAACAGGTGTGTTAAATTTGGTGTTATCACTCTTACTCTCTCATACTGGTCACTGGAAATTCAACAAGGCACCTCATGGCAAAGAACTCCTTAAAGAAGGCCTAGGCTATAAGAAGATTGCCAAGACCCAGAAACTGAACTCCATGGTCAACCAAAGGAGTTGAGTGCACGTGCTCAGCATCATATCCAGAGGTTTTCTTTGGGAAATAGACATATGAGTGCAGCCAGCATTGCTGCAGAGGTTTAAGGGGTGGTTGATCAGCCTGCTCTGACTATATGCCGCAAACTGCATCAAATTGGTCTGCATGGCTGTTGTCCCAGAAGGAAGCCTCTTCTAAAGATGATGCACAAGAAAGCCCACAAACAGTTTGCAGAAGACAAGCAGACTAAGGGCATGGATTACTGGAACCATGTCCTGTAGTTTGATGAGACCAAGATACATTTATTAGGTTCAGATTGTGTCAAGCGTGTGTAGTGGCAACCAGGTGAGGAGTACAAAGACAAGTGTGTTTTGCCTACAGTCAAGCATGGTGGTGGGAGTGTCATGGTCCTGTACAATGGACGATGTGGTCCAACTATTGAAGTATAATATTCAGAGGTAAACTTTTTTTGTTTTAAGCTAATAAACTTTAAACTGTTTATAAATTGTACATACATTTTATAAACTGTAATTTCACTTTTGTTTTATATCATGTTTGCAACTACTTGCAGAGCATGCTGGGCATTCTATGAAAAAGTCCTAGCATTATCTGAAGACATCTTGTGTTTAATTGACTATAACAAGTAGGTCACATATGGCCTTATTTTGATGTGGTGTGTGTAAGCCATGTAGCAGTCTTTTAAATCTTTTTAAAAAACTTAAATTTTAAGTCTCATCAGACCACAGGACATGGTTCCAGTAATCCATGTCCTTAGTCTGCTTGTCTTCAGCAAACTGTTTGCGGGCTTTCTTGTGCATCATCTTTAGAAGAGGCTTCCTTCTGGGATGACAACCGTGCAGACCAATTTGATGCAGTGTGCCTCGTATGGTCTGAGCACTGACAGGCTGACCACCCACCCCTTAAACCTCTGCAGCAATGCTGACAGCACTCATACGTTTATATCCCAAAGACAACCTCTGAATATGACACTGAGCATGTGCACTCAACTTCTTTGGTTGACCATGGAGAGGCCTGTTCTGAGTAGAACCTATCCTGTTAAACCACTGTACAGTCTTGGCCACCGTGCTGCAGCTTAGTTTCTGGGTCTTTGCAATCTTCTTATAGCCTAGGCCATCTTTATGTAGAGCAACATTTTTTTTTTTCAGAACCTAATATAGTTCTTTGCCATGAGGGGCCATGTTGGACTTCCAGTGACCAGTATGAGAGAGTGAGAGCATAAACACCAAATTTAACACACCTGCTCCCCATTCACACCTGAGACCTTGTAACACTAATGAGTCACATGACACAGGGGAGGGAAATGGCTAATTGAGCCCAATGTGGACATTTTCACTTATTGGGTGTACTCACTTTTGTTGCCAGCGGTTTAGACATTAATTTGGTTTTCATTTCTTGGACCACTTTTGGTAGTTCCTGACCACTGCAGACCAGGAGCATCCCACATTAACTGCAGTTTTGGAGCTGGTCTGACCCATGTCCACAGCCAAAAATGCCTAAAATGGGCATGTAAGCAACAGAACTGGTCCAATGAACAATGGAAGAAGGTGGCCTGGTTTGATGAATCATGTTTTCTTTAACATCATGTGGATGGCCAGGTGCTTGTGTTTCACTTATCTGAGGACAAGATGGCACCAGTATGCATGGGAAGAAAGCAAGTAAGTGGATGCAGTGATCTGCTACTGAGTGCTTTTTGCCAGGTACAACAGCATACCTTCAAAGGTCTAGTGGAGTCTATTTCTTGACTGGTCAGGGCTGTTTTGGTGGTAAAACAGGGAGCTACTCAAATATTAGGTGGGTGGTCATGTTATGGTGGGTGGACATAATGTTATGGCTGATCAATGAATATAGTTATAAACTGACAAATGCTGTTGTCCTTCTTTCCTCCATTTCTTTCCATTTAGATTTATATTTAGGATAACTAAGCAGTTTTTGCATTCTTTTTATAAGAAAATGTAAATGAACACATGGATCCTATTGCAGCAGAATTTAGTTGGACAAATATACACATTAAAAGTACTCGAATGCCACCCATTCATAGTAGACAGGTTTTAGAAGCCGAAGCTGTGAGTTTATCTCCCTCCAGTGTCTGAATGAATAAACTACAAAAGAAAAAATGTTTATAACAAAATGACTTTATTTTGCCTGAATGTGTATATGTGAATGCTATATTACCACACTTACATTGATATAATAATTCTATTTTTATACTGTAAATATGTGACCTTCCCATGTTTCATGTGCTTCAGATTAGAAATATTTGCTCTGTACTCAATTTCTGAATATTAAAATGATAAATAAAATTGCCTTTTTCACAGTTTAAACTGTGTAGAATGGTGTGCAATAGATATATATAGGAAATTAAATCAGTTGTCTTATATAGTGATGGAGTAAAAATGTACATGCATTTTTCTCAGTATGACTTTCCTTTGTGAAATTGTGTAAAAAAAATGAGTTAGTTGTGTACAGATTTCATTTTTTTTTTTAAATGAAACCAGGAATCTGATAGGACATTATGGGCAAAACTTACTTTTGTGCCTGTTTACTTTTCTTAGATTTGTTTTTAATAACTGTGAGTTTTTTTTAACTTGTGTCATGTGTATGTGACTACTCAATGCCTGTGACTACTATATTATTAAAAACTGGCATTTTTTGTCATTCAAATGTTATGATCATGTTAATGCACTCTTAATTAGGGATGATCGAACTTTTGAAACGTTCGGTTTGACCAGAACACCCAAACTTCCCGAAAGTTTGGGTCCGGGTTCCAGTACCCCATTGAAATCAATGGGACACGAACTGCGGTAATCAAAAAACACAATTTTGAAGCCCTAAAACCCAATAAATGCCCCTAAAAAGTGCCTAGGGTTCTGGGTCATGCCCCAGGGACTATTAATCACACAAAAAAAAGTTCTTAAAAATTGTCGTTTTTCATAGAGAGCCAATTATTGAAAAAATTATTGAAAAAAAAAAAGAGATTTCTTTGGATTTAGTGTCTGGGGGGTCTAAAAAGTGTACCTGTGAAGTTTCAGATCTGTAGCATGTCCAGAACCAGAAAAAAGATCACTTATCTTTTAGAATTGCAGTAGAGCAGGGATATGGCTCCGCTATTTTCACACCTGTCCGTTTTTGTTGCAGGCGTTTATTGGGCTTTTTTGTGGACGTCTTTGGAGGCAGGCATGACATCTGAACTTCTGTGTTAGGGGTATTTATATACACACACATATATGTATATATACACATACACACATATAGGTGTGAAAGTAGCAGAACCCTATGCCTGCGCTAATGAAATTATTTGCAGGCATAGGGCTCCGCTCCTATCACACCTATATGTGTGTATGTGTTTAAATACATATATGTGTGTGTGTGTGTATATATACCCCTATACAGAAGTTCAGATGTTATGCCTGCATCCAAAGACGCCTAAAAATGCCCAAAAAACGCCTGCAACAACACACCTGGGTGTTTTTGTTGCAGGCGTTTTTTTGGGCATTTTCTGGGCATCTTTGGAGGCAGGCATAACATCTGAACTTCTGTATAGGGGTATATATACACACACACATATATGTATATATACACATACACACATATAGGTGTGAAAGTAGCAGAACCCTATGCCTGCGCTAATGAAATTATTTGCAGGCATAGGGCTCCGCTCCTATCACACCTATATGTGTGTATGTGTATATATACATATATGTGTGTGTGTGTATATATACCCCTATACAGAAGTTCAGATGTTATGCCTGCCTCCAAAGACGCCCAAAAAATGCCCAAAAAAAAATGCCTGCAACAACACACCTGGCCGTTTTTGTTGCAGCCATTTTTTTGGGCATTTTTTGGGCGTCTTTGGAGGCAGGCATAACATCTGAACTTCTGTATAGGGGTATATATACACACACACATAAATGTATATATACACATACACACATATAGGTGTGATAGGAGCGGAGCCCTATGCCTGCAAATCATTTCATTAGCGCAGGCATAGGGTTCTGCTACTTTCACACCTATATGTGTGTATGTGTATATATACATATATGTGTGTGTGTGTATATATACCCCTATACAGAAGATCAGATGTTATGCCTGCCTCCAAAGACACCCAAAAAATGCCCAAAAAAACTCTTGCAACAAAAACGCCCAGGTGTGTTGTTGCAGGCGGTATTTTGGGCATTTTCTAGGCATCTTTGGAGGCAGCATAACATCTGAACTTCTGTATAGGGGTATATATACACACACACACATATATGTATATATACACATACACACATATAGGTGTGATAGGAGCGGAGCCCTATGTCTGCAAATAATTTCATTAGCGCAGGCATAGGGTTCTGCTACTTTCATACCTATGTGTATGTGTATATATACATATATGTGTGTGTGTATATATATACCCCTATACAGAAGTTCAGATGTCATGCCTGCCTCCAAAGATGTCCACAAAAAAGCCCAATAAACGCCTGCAACAAAAACGGCCAGGTGTGACAGGAGCGGAGCCCTATGCCTGCTCTACTGCAATTCTAAGACAAACAATCTTTTTTCTATGGCGGTCACCCTGACATGGAAGAGTTTGGTCACCCTGCCATAGCAGTCAGAGTCAGTTCACCCTACACTACACTACGGTCACCCTGACACTTAACACTTTCCCTATAGAAACTAGATTATTGAATCTAACTATAGTGAAAAATAGTACCCTAACTACACTAGATATCCCTTTCCTCACACTAATAATTGCTAAATGACACTTTTGAAGCAGGAGTAACAGAACTGCTTCCACTCTCTTCCACAGCCCCTGTATTACAGTGCAAGAGATTTGGCGGGGCTATGTTATATACTGGGGGGCATATTCACTACTGATTGGCCTCTGGACCCCCTAGTCACTCCAATCACATTCCTAGCATCCTCCTGCCCCCTCAATTGGCTTTTACTGATGGTTCCGGTCCAATCACGGGCTTTTAAAGCCCAGTTCCTGCCCCATTGCATTGTGGTCGGTTCTGGTTGCCGAATTCCGAACTTTTTCCGCAAAAAGTTCGGAATTCGGCCGAATTTCAAAGAGTCAATGTTCGGGTCGAACCGATGGTCGACCCGAACCGTTCAATCATCCCTACACTTAATAAATTTCAGGATTTTGTCCTAAAAGGGCATGATTAAGGGGCATGTCCCCTAGATGTAAGTTGGCATCTGCAGCTTATATTCGGTATGTTACTGTCAATATTATGTAGAGTAACAGGGCAATTGTACCATCTGAATAGGAATCTTAACATTGTACTCCTGAGATCTGATCATAGATAACTATGTACCATACGCAAGAGAGGAGTGTCATTTATGCCTGCAATGTCAGATAAGGAGGGGGGGGGAAATGCATGAGTTCATATTAATATATTGCACATGGAACACATTCCACTGCCCCCCCCCCCCCCAATTGCTTTTTCTCCACCGCCCTGCTCTCCTATAGCAGCCAATAGCAATTTAGACTCTACCAAATGTTGCAGACCCTAATTTTCATGACAGCATTAAGCCAGCACAGACTCAAATCAGTGCATGCCATCAGGTGACAGTGGGATGAATCTCAATACCCACTACCCAACCAGTCATTCTCAGCCCAAAGCTCACTGCTGCTCTCAGCATGTAAGAATGCAATATGGTGCATATTATTAGACTTGATAAATATGTTTAAAAAGATCCCTGTGACAAACTCACTCAGGACAGGGGCTTTTGGAGGTGATTGCAGGCTAGCATCTTGCCTACTGACTATGGGCCCGTGGAACCCAGCTTACCTTAGAGAGGTTGAGAAATCCCTCTCTCAGCTCCCTGGCCCCTCTTATGTGTAAGTCACCCTGTGACTATTAGGGGCACAGGGTGACCAAGAAAATGATGGACAACTACTTAATGGACACTGAGAATATGCTTTGGATTACTTCAAATGAGACAGTAATATTTATCAACAGTATCTCTCAAGAAAAATATGAAGATTTACTCCCACTTTAAACTGTGAGACCTATATCCTGTTGCCATGAAGTCTGTGACTTCTAAATAATGAAAGCATTGCTTGGATGTGGATTCCATGTACTTCAATGTAGGTGCCGGACAGTCTGCTACTGGGGTCTCCTGCTATCGTCTGTATAATGAGGTGTTCTGTGTTTTTACTTAGGATAATGTGTAATTTATTTTGTTTTAGCCTTGTTGCAGTGCTGAGTTAATTAACATGTTAATTATAACATTGTCTAGATCAGTATTTCTCTACTCTGGTCCTCAGAGCACATTAACAGGCCAGGTTTGCAAGAAAACTGAAATGCATCACAGGTGATATAATTTGCTACTTAGTGATTGCAGTAGTCTAGTCTGCATCTCCCCTAGGTAATACTTAAAATCTGGCCTGTTAGTTTGCCCTGAGGACCGGAGTTGAGAAACACTGGTCTAGATGTGGATTCCCATTCACCTATTGTTTCTGTCCAGATGGCTAGGTAATTAGCTCAGGTTAATTATGTTTCTGTACACAATTTCATCTGCATATGATAATGTAATTAGGCTCACCTGCCCTGATGTGGTATATATTCGGTGTGAGTTTGTTCAATAAATGTTTCAGAACTTATGCAAGCTAGTCTCGGCTAGTTTGGTATGGGAGCAGCTAGAATATCTGATATCTATGTTCAGACTAGAGGAAGCGGTATACTGACAGAAGCCCGCAAACACATTGTGGGGTCTCAGTTTAGTTACAATCACCACTTCAAATGTGGATTTAAATCTAGATCTGGAGCAGGGGTCTTCAAACTATGGCCCTCCAGTTGTTCAGGAACTACAATTCCCATCATGCCTGGTCATGTCTGTGAATGTCAGAGTTTTACAATGCCTCATGGGATGTGTAGTTCTGCAACAGCTGGAGGGCCGTAGTTTGATGATCCCTGATCTAGAGTATCGAAGAAAGATAATAAACCAATAGCTTATTGAACCCACTGGTGCCCACTCAGAGCTGAATGAAGATAACCTTAAAAGAAAAGGTTTATATAAAGTATGAAGTACACAAATAAATTATTTTAACAATGTCAGTTTTCAGTGAGTTAAACACACAACAATCAAAACACCATTGCAGTACAGAGTACAAAACTCTCATATTGATCATCACTACACAAGTGCACTTTTAAAAATAGGGCATGAAAACAGTCCTTTTAAAGCTACGTTCACATTTTGGAGACATTTTAGTGCATTTTGGATATTATTAAAAGTACTATGCCTCTACAACTTGGGAACATGCTGGCTTTTTAATATTCTTTCCTATTCAAGGTGAAAATGTACACTGATCTGAATATGGTTTTCTTGAGAAGAACCATTATTATCCAGGCAGCAAGAGATTAAATTAGACCATTAGTCTAAATTACTGTAGAAGAAGCTACATGATAAATTAGTTGGCAGCAGATGGCTAAGAAATTTGTTCAGTTTTCAGAAAAAGGAGACATTGGGGCTGTTGCCAGCAAATGTGTGAACAGTTATTTTGATTTGATTCACTTTCCTGCTTCATCAGGGAAATCAGTCCAGCATTAAAATGTTTTCTGGTTAGTCGACAGCACATTTCTATATATTCTTTGTGAACCTACCATGTGCACCACTACAAAAACTTTTGCAAGCTGGGTAAAATTGTGAATCTCATTAATGATTACTGAAATATACTGTCATTGGTACATAGAAGGGAAAACCCATTATATGATGAGTTGCCAGCATCTGCAAGTTTTTAATGAATTAATACATTTATTAAGCTTGATTCCCTTTTTAATGAAAAAGAAATGGGAGCATGAGCCAGAAAGGTGCTATTTTTGTAATCCCAGGATTGTGGCTCTTCCACTGCACTTGTTAACAACTATTTAATTTAATGTCTATTTAACTCCAAAAACAAAGTGTAACATATTGCAGCTACCAGTTTTTCAGAAATTTATTTTCACCTGGTGATCCTGCCAGCAAACCCCTTTCTGTCCTAGGGTGACAATGCTCACTCACTCTATAGCATTTATGGAGCAGCAGCATGGTCACCCTACTGGCTTGTTCACACTTGTGTGGAGACTTTTTTTTTTTAAAACAAAAGTATAGGGTATACAAAAACCCCCTTATACTTACCTAGGCGGATGCAGCATTGATCCGATGCTGCATTTGTCCCCCTCCGCCTCTGAGAACTGAGCAATCAAACATCACTGATTGCTCAGTTCTCTCCTCCACTCTGATCAGAGAGTGGTGACTGTGAGTCACTGGCTCTCTGCTCTGCTCCTCCAGTGCTCACTGGAGCACTGGGTTGTGAAGGGGCCAGGAGGAACTGGCTTGTGTTCCCAGCAGATTGCTGAGAGGCTGAGCCAGCTGCCAGTCCAGGCATCTGGGTTGATCCTAACTGTAAAGTTGGGATTAATCTAGCTTCTGGACTGACTGAATGATGTCTTCCAACAGTGGACTTTACCCTGCTATCGGCTGAAAATGGGCTACAGGAGTGCAGACTGAACTTGCAAACGAAGTGCAAACTTGCCTTTAAGTGTCCATATGTAGGCAGACAAGAAAAACATATATTTCTCTTACGTCCTCCGACAGTCGCCGCCTCTTCATATTCGTCACATATGGGGTATTAGACTTTGCTCCGAAGGAGTAGCTAGGCAACAGAATATGTTAACAATAAAGCTTTAACATATCCCACCCTCAAGGGGTGGTCCCCTCAGTCAATACCCTCCTACTTCCTGCAACCATATCTCAGTTTTAATGTCTAGCTTGTCAGGAGTGGCTGGCTCTCTCTGTGCTGGGACTTTTTGTCCCAGACTCTTTCTTCTTTTTGATATTTTGTTTGAGTTTTCTCTCTACCTTTACTTAGCTGTTATTTTTGTCAGCATTAGTTAGTTCTTCGGACGAAGAGGTTCATGCGGACTGGGTCTCGGGCTGATCCCCCTGGTCGCAGGTCGTGGGTCAGTGGCTTCCCAGTCTGCCATCGAGCGTTCAGCCAGGTAACGCTCCTGGCACGGTGAACGACCCATCCCTGTTCGGTGCAGGGATGATTGGTGAGGTGGCTACCTCACCGGACGCTGTGCGGTTTCTGAACCGCCATTGTGTGCGTCTTGAATTGCGACTCTCCCTGCCTCATGTGCAGCGGCTTGTTCGCCTGTGCGGGTTCCCCACGCCATGTGAGGTAAGTGTATCTATGTGGGGACCTGTCTGTCTGGGGGGGGTCTCAGTCTGGGACTGTGTAACCTGCCTTTAATCACACTGCTTGTCTCCCTATCTCTCGGCTGCATGCTGTGGGCTGCAAGGGGGGGGGAGCTGTATGACACTGAGTATGTCAGGCTGGGCAGTGTGAGGAGCTGTGTGCTGTGGGGCATGTTTTTAATGGCATGTTGGGGCATATACAGCGATCGCTGCGGCGATCTAACATGTATCCATATAATGGGATAATATTGTGTGTGATTTTATGCACTGTGGAGCGGCGATTTCGGCGCCAAACGACGCCATTTTACCGGCGCCCGCTCCGGCCGCATGGTTTACATGCACGGCGGCCATTTTCTTGTAGCCTCCATAGGCTTACATAGAGCGCCCTGGCAGCATCATTTCCTCTCTCCTGGAAGCACCGATCGAGGCAGCAGCAGCAGCGGAGTCTCCTCAGGTTTTATCCTTCTATTCCTGTGTTCCATTGCCTGTATTCAGTCTGTATATTCCCTGTGGGGGTCTCATTGTGCCTGAGTGTGGTGCGGTGGGCTGCGCTTGCCGCGCTTGCTGTAAGGGGGCAGTTAACCCTTGGTTGTCTGGCATACAGGGGCAATGGATTCTCAGGAGGGCAAGTTTCCCACAGTATTGGTGGAAAGCCAGGGGACCGCTGTTTCCCCCCCAGGGGGGGATTTAGCCACTATTGTGGCTGGCCTTGCTGCACAGGTGCAAATGCTGGTGGCTGCTCAATCTACTAAACGGCCCAGAGTTGCTCTGTCCTCTGATTCTGAGGGTGAAGGTGATGGGGCTGTTCTGGCGGGGACCCCCCTATCGGGGTCCCGCTCCTCTCTTGATCTAGTGGGGTCTGAGGTAGAGGCTGAAGTTGAGGGGGTTGATAATTCTCCCCCTGGCTCGCCTGAAGAGCTTGCAATCATGGATGAGTTGATTGCTTCCATTAAGCAGACGCTACGTTTGCAGGACGAGGTGTGTCCCCCAGCTGCCTTGGCGGCTTATGGGACGCAGAGAAAACGCAGGACGCCGCAGGTTTTTCCCTGCAATGCTGATTTTCAGCGCGCTGTTAAGGACCAATGGCGCGATTTGCGCAAGCCTTTTGCGGTACCAAGTAAATTTAAGCTGCGTTATCCTTTCTCGCCTGCCACTGATGAACGGTGGTGTGTGCCTCCGCCAGTGGATCATGCTATTGCGGTTTTGAACAAAGCCACTGCGATCCCTGCAGAGGGATCCCCTGTTTTCCGTGATGCCACGGATAGGAGACTGGAGTCTCTTGCCCGTCATACTTATTCTGTTACGGGTTCTATGCTTAAGGCTCTGTTTGCTTCTCTCATGGCGGCCCAGGCGATCGCAAGTTGGACGCAGATGCTTAGGCGCGTCCTAGTGGCCGATTCGGCCTCGGCGGCGACCCTGGATATGGTGGATCAGATCCACCAGGGTGTCATGTATCTGTGTGATGCGGACCTGGACCTGATTCCGTTGGCCGCGCGTGTGCACAGCGTGGCGGTGTTGTCTCGCCGCCTGGTTTGGTTGAAATGTTGGTCGGTGGACCAATCTTCACGTAAAACCTTAGCCAATCTGCCTTATGATGGGTCTCGCCTTTTTGGGGAGTCCCTGGATGTGTTGATTAAGGGGATTACCGGGGGTAAGAGCACTCTCTTGCCCCATTTCCCCAAGGCTAAGGGGGCTTCTGGGAAGAAGCATGCTCATTTTCGGCCCCCTCAGGGGTCCTTTCGTGCCTTTCGGCCGCACTACAAGGGCAAACCGTTCAAGGGCCAGGGCTCTCAGAAGAAACCCTGGTCTGGGAAACAGAAGTCCGGCCAATCCGGACCTGCGGCCCATAACAGTTCGGCCTGAAGGGGCGCCCTCACCCAGTTTTGGGGTGGGGGGACGCTTGCTCGGTTTTCTTCAGCCCTGGTTGGCCCGTGTGCGGGACAGATGGGTTCTGGAAATCGTTCGATCTGGTTACAAGATCGAGTTTCTCTCTCGGCCAGAGAGCAGATTTTTTCCCTCGAATCTACAACTGTCTCCAGAGCGCCTGCGGGATCTGCACCTGGCAGTGCGGGACCTGAGGGCTCAGGGAGTGGTGGTTCCGGTGCCTCATCGGGACAGATTTTGGGGGTTTTATTCCAATCTGTTCACCGTGCCCAGAAAGGAGGGCAAGGTTCGTCCGATTCTGGACTTGAAAGCTCTGAACCGCTCTGTGCGGGTTCGCAAGTTCCGCATGGAATCCTTGCGCTCGGTGGTGGCTGCCCTGGTTCCGGGGGAATTCATGGCCTCCATCGATTTGAAGGATGCGTATCTTCACATCCCCATATTCGAGGGTCATCAGAGATACCTTCGATTTGCCATTGCGGAGGATCACTACCAGTTCGTGGCGTTGCCCTTTGGGCTCGCCTCGGCTCCGCGGGTCTTCACCAAGGTGCTTGCACCGGTTCTGGCATTATTGAGAGCCCAGGGCATTTCTGTCCTGGGGTATCTGGACGACATTCTGATTCGGTCTGCGACCAGTCAGGGTCTGGAGAAGGACCTGTCTGTCACGATGCAAACTCTGCAGGAGTTCGGTTGGACGATAAATGTTCCAAAGTCGACACTGAGTCCGTCGGTTCGTCTTCCCTATCTGGGAATGATACTGGACTCGGTGCAGGCGAAGGTCTTCCTGCCGGAAGACAAACTCAGGACTCTTCAGGAGGAAGTCAGGTCCCTCAGGGACGTTCCGAACTCGTCTCTGCGGACGTGTATAAGATGTCTGGGATTGATGGTCTCGGCTTTCGAGGCGATTCCTTTCGCGCAGTTTCACACGCGGGGTCTCCAGGCGGAGATCTTGTCCAAGTGGGACGGGCGACCTCAATCTCTGGATCTTCAGATCTCGTTGAGTCATCGCACCAGGGAAAACCTTCTGTGGTGGCTCCAGTCCCCGTTGGTGTCCGGGGGCAAGTCGTTTCGTCCGATCTCGTGGACGATAATCACCACGGATGCCAGCCTGTCGGGCTGGGGTGGTGTTCTGGGCGTTCTGTCCGCCCAGGGGACCTGGTCGGAGGGGGAGTCTTCCCTCCCGATCAACATTCTGGAATTGCGTGCGATAAGGCTCTGTCTTCATCGCTGGACGGACCGGCTGCAGGGCTGCCCGGTTCGGGTGCAGACGGACAATGCCACGGCGGTGGCCTACATCAACCACCAAGGGGGCACCAGGAGTGCCCGAGCGGCTCGAGAAGTGGCCGACATTCTGTCTTGGGCCGAGACTCATGTCCCGGCGATAACGGCGGTTCACATTCCGGGAGTGGAGAACTGGCAGGCGGACTATCTGAGTCGCCAGACCCTGGATCAGGGGGAATGGTCTCTCCACCCGGCTGTCTTCCAGATTTTGTGCGCGAAGTGGGGTCTTCCAGATGTGGACCTGTTCGCGTCTCGCCTCAACTACAAGGTGAAGAGGTTCGTGGCAAGGACGCGCGACCCTCGGGCAGACGCGTCGGACGCGTTAGTGGCCCCGTGGCATCAGTACAGGCTGATGTACGCGTTTCCACCGATTCAGTTGCTGTCCCGGTTCCTTCGCAGGTTACACTCGGAACGCAGCACGGTGATTCTTGTGGCACCGGACTGGCCTCGCCGGTCCTGGTACGCAGACCTCGTGAATCTGGCGGTCGACGCCCCCTGGCGTCTGCCTCTTCGGGACGATCTACTGTCTCAAGGACCGATTTACCATCCTGCTTTACAGTCGCTGGCTTTGACGGCCTGGCTGTTGAGACCGAGGTCCTGAAGGAGAAGGGTCTCTCTCCAGAGGTTGTTCATACCTTGATCAACGCGAGGAAGTCTTCCTCGGGAAAGGTTTATTACCGTACTTGGAAGGCCTATTTTGCCTGGTGTGAGTCCAGGGGGTTTTCACCCCGCACGTACTCGGTTTCCCGTGTGCTGTCTTTCCTTCAGACGGGTGTCGATCAGCGTTTGGCGCTGGCTACGATAAAGGGTCAGGTGTCTGCGCTGGCCGTTCTGTTTCAACGTCCCGTGGCTTCCAACTCCTTGGTTGGCACTTTTATTCAGGGTGTGCGGCATCTGGTTCCTCCTAGGAGGGATCCTTTGCCCCCTTGGGACTTGAATCTAGTCCTGTCTGTGTTACAACGTGCTCCTTTTGAACAGATCAGGGAGATCTCGTTGTCTATGTTGTCCAAAAAGGTCGCCTTTTTGGTGGCGATCACTTCGGCTCGCAGAGTGTCGGAACTGGCGGCTTTGTCCTGCAAGTCTCCGTACCTGGTTATTCATTTGGATAAGGTGGTCTTGCGACCTAATCCTTCTTTTCTGCCGAAACGAGTTTCGGAATTCCATCTTAACGAGGATATTGTTTTGCCTTCGTTGTGCACGAAGCCTAAACATCCAAAGGAGGTGAGATTGCATTCTCTGGATGTTGTTCGGGCGATTAGGGTTTACCTTAAATCGACTGAGTCTTTTCGAAAGACGGACTCCTTGTTTGTTCTTCCAGAGGGTCCTCGGAAGGGCATGGCGGCTTCCGCCTCTACCATTGCCAAATGGATCAGGCAGACCATTGAACAGGCCTATGCCTTGCAGGGGAAGGTTCCCCCTGTGCCTGTGAAGGCGCACTCTACTAGATCTCTGAGTACGTCTTGGGCCTGTCGTCATGGGGCTTCTGTAGCCCAGGTGTGTAAGGCGGCGACTTGGTCGACCGTACACACTTTCACAAAATTCTACAAAGTAGATGTTCAGGCATCGGCGGATGCTTCCTTTGGCCGCAAGGTTCTTAGTGCGGCTGTTCCCTAGGGTCCCTTGTTGGGGACTCCTGGCTGTTGGGATAAGTTTTTTATCCCCTGGTTTTTTGTCTTTTCCTGGGTTGTTGCTCCTGTTGAGCACTTATTTTTGCTGTTGCCCAGCTGGTTTCCTTCCTTTGGTAAGGTTCCTTTCTTTGATGTGGAGACTGCGTTGCCTTTCGGCGCGGATGCGTTTCCCACCCCTCATGTTTGCACTGCTTTGGGACGTCCCCATATGTGACGAATATGAAGAGGCGGCGACTGTCGGAGGACGTAAGAGAAAACGGAATTTTTGTAAAATCTTACCTGTAAAATTCCTTTCTCTGAGTCCTCCGACAGTCGCCGCCCCCGCCCCTCTTTTGGGGTTTGAATGTATACTCTACTGCTATTCCACTAAAACTGAGATATGGTTGCAGGAAGTAGGAGGGTATTGACTGAGGGGACCACCCCTTGAGGGTGGGATATGTTAAAGCTTTATTGTTAACATATTCTGTTGCCTAGCTACTCCTTCGGAGCAAAGTCTAATACCCCATATGTGACGAATATGAAGAGGCGGCGACTGTCGGAGGACTCAGAGAAAGGAATTTTACAGGTAAGATTTTACAAAAATTCAGTTTTTGCCACTGTAAGTATTGCCCTTTGGTTGCTTTATGTTAATTATGGCCCTGGTCCCAAGGTATTGTTTTGGAAATTTTGCATTGGTATTTTATGATGATTATGGTAATGATGATAATGTTGATTATGATATTAGTGATTTAAATGATATTGCTTTTTTTTCTTTGTTGAAGTTTAGTCAATCAACAAATTATTTGCCAATAAATAAATAGGAATAAAAATAAATGAGTAAAAGTCATCAAATTATATATATATGGATATATATATATATATATACTGTATTTATATATATATATATATATATATATATAGCAGGTTTTCAAGGCACTGGGCCTGATATGGGTCTGCCATGGTTACCGGTGACACTTTCAGCCCATTTAAGCTGAATACCCAAGTGTGAGAGCTGAGACAATGCCCATTCCGGCATTTTTGGTTTATTTTGTTTATTTGAAAATGGGGATGGGAGAAGGGAATGAGTGGAATACTCCTCTGGCTCAACTAGGTACAACTGGGACACTTTGCAGAAAAATGCCTGTTAGCGATGTCTTGACGCCAGCTGGATGCAGACCAAGGCTTACTGATGCTTGAATATTGCTTTATAACTGAACTGTGCTAGAACTTGCATTGTAACCCTCTGGTTAACTCAAAACAACCTGGACTGTAGTGAGACTTGACTCTTGACACTCTGTTAAGCTCAAAAGTCCTGTGAACAGCTCCCTCCAGCCCTTCACTGACTGAGGTAGCTCCTTGTAACTGCTTGTGCTGCTGCAACTCTCAACACTGTACACTGCACACTGCACGCTGTACACATTAACTCTTTAGGGCCCAACCGCTGGTGCCCCCTTTGACACTTCTGGGTCCGTTCACTAGGCACCCCCTCTGACACTTCAGGATCCTCTAACTAGGCACCCTCTCTGACAATTCAGGGTCCTCTCACAAGGCACCCTCTCTGAAACTTCAGTCTCCTCCCACTAGGCACCCCCTTTACCGCTAGCTAGCACCTGGATCCCTTGGATTCTTCACCGGATCGGTCCCCTCTCAGCTAGACAGACCCCCAGGGGCAGTTACAGTACTCACAAACTTGGAATGCTTTCCTGAAACTGGGCCCCCTTTACTCAGCTGGTCCTCGGCACACCATATCCTCTCTGCAGCTCAGCTCAGCTCTCTCTGTACCCTCAGGCAACCCTCCCGATCCTTCTGACAGGAGGAGAGAGACAGCCGTCCTCTCCCTCCTGGGACTCTGCTTCCCACCAAAAGACGCTGCGTCATGTGCTCCCCTCAAACTTATACCCACTCCCAGAATCCTGTGCGTCAGAATCTGCCTTCCTGGTGTAGATACAGGCCTGTGCCACTGATTGGTTTTCCTCCACTGCCCAATGAGAACCCTTCTCATGGAGCCAGTGGGGAGACTCCCCAGTCTCAATAGCAACACCTGGGAGACATGACAGCCCAGCTGAAAATCATGGCCCTGCTGTTAGGCAGCCAAGGCTCACTATACTTTGCCTGGCAGCTACCTTGTAGGGTGCTACATCTACAGTGGGTACGGAAAGTATTCAGACCCCCTTAAATTTTTCACTCTTTGTTATATTGCAGCCATTTGCTAAAATCATTTAAGTTCATTCTTCTTCCTCATGAATGTACACATAGCACCCCATACTGACAGAAAAACACAGAATTGTTGACATTGTTGCAGATTTATTAAAAAAGAAAAACTGAAATATCACATGGTCCTAAGTATTCAGACCCTTTGCTGTGACACTCATATATTTAACTCAGGTGCTTTCCATTTCTTCTGATCATCCTTGAGATGGTTCTACACCTTCATTTGAATCCAGCTGTGTTTGATTATACTGATTGGACTTGATTAGGAAAGCCACACACCTGTCTATATAAGACCTTCCAGATCACAATGCATGTCAGAGCAAATGAGAATCATGAGGTCAAAGGAACTGCCTGAAGAGCTCAGAGACAGAATTGTGGCAAGGCACAGATCTGGCCAAGGTTACAAAACGATTTCTGCTGCACTTAAGGTTCCTAAGAGCACAGTGGCCTCCATAATCCTCAAATGGAAGACGTTTGGGATGACCAGAACCCTTCCTAGAGCTGGCCGTCCGGCCAAACTGAGCTATCGGGGGAGAAGAGCCTTGGTGAGAGAGGTAAAGAAGAACCCAAAGATCACTGTGGCTGAGCTCCAGAGATGCAGTCAGGAGATGGGAGAAAGTTGTAGAAAGACAACCATCACTGCAGCCCTCCACCAGTCGGGGCTTTATGGCAGAGTGGCCCGACGGAAGCCTTTCCTCAGTGTAAGACACATGAAAGCCCGCATGGAGTTTGCTAAAAAACACCTGAAGGACTCCAAGATGGTGAGAAATAAGATTCTCTGGTCTGATGAGACCAAAATAGAACTTTTTGGCCTTAATTCTAAGCGGTATGTGTGGAGAAAACCAGGCACTGCTCATCACCTGTCCAATACAGTCCCAACAGTGAAGCATGGTGGTGGGGGTGTTTTTCAGCTGCAGGGACAGGACGACTGGTTGCAATCGAGGTAAAGATGAATGCGGCCAAGTACAGGGATATCCTGGACAAAAACCTTCTCCAGAGTGCTCTGGACCTCAGACTGGGCCGAAGGTTTACCTTCCAACAAGACAATGACCCTAAGCACACAGCTAAAATAACGAAGGAGTGGCTTCACAACAACTCCGTGACTGTTCTTGAATGGCCCAGCCAGAGCCCTGACTTAAACCCAATTGAGCATCTCTGGAGAGACCTTAAAATGGCTGTCCACCAACGTTTACCATCCAACCTGACAGAACTGGAGAGGATCTGCAAGGAGGAATGGCAGAGGATCCCCAAATCCAGGTGTGAAAGACTTGTTGCATCTTTCCCAAGAAGACTCCTGGCTGTATTAGATCAAAAGGGGGCTTCTACTAAATACTGAGCAAAGGGTCTGAATACTTAGGACCATGTGATATTTCAGTTTTTCTTTTTTAATAAATCTGCAACAATGTCAACAATTCTGTGTTTTTCTGTCAGTATGGGGTGCTATGTGTACATTCATGAGGAAGAAGAATGAACTTAAATGATTTTAGCAAATGGCTGCAATATAACAAAGAGTGAAAAATTTAAGGGGGTCTGAATATATATATATATATATATATATATATATATATATATATATATAGATATATATACGTCCAACGAGACCTGCCAAAAATACATTCAAATCATCAATTATTACAATTATTACGATGGTTTATTCACGAAAAAGAATACCAAACCTAAACAACTCCTAAACAAAACAAAATGCAAACAAACAAGTGTTAACTAACACAAAAGACATGGTTAAATAATGTGAGAGCGGAGCCAATGCACATGATGTCGCCACGCCTGTCTAGATCAGTAAATACTTGGAATATTTGCTAAATTGCCCGGGAATGTGTTTTTTTATATAGAAGGGCTTGTCTATTGTAAAAATGTGAAATAACGGAGTTACTTTATGTGGGTTTTCCCTTTTTACATTTTACGGTGGATTTTGTGAAAGATATGGATGTCGTTGATTACAATACACACTGGAGACATTGCTGAATTCCAGCTAAGCAGTGTGGGTCGAACCCCTTTATGATGAGACTATCATTTACAGGTTGATATGACTCTGTAATAGAATCTATCTGTTTCAGTAAGAGCCCATTTCTAATGGTGGTGATGGTCCATATGGTGGTCACAAGTTTTAATTTTACATGATAATCCTAATAGCACAGCGGTGATTCTGCATTTAATTGGGACTGTCACCATATTTTGGACATATATAAACTGGACTATATAGTTATTCCTCTTAGTTTTCACTATTATTTATATGATTATTTTCTTTTTTATCATCATGATTAGCATGACAAAGTATTTATTTCTTTTGCTTTACAGTTTATCTGACTGCTTCTTGACAGCAGCTTTATTTAGCACCTGCCAGCGCGATGTCTTCTATGTTTTTATGGTTAAAATAGTTAAAAGGCATTAGGTTGTATATATCAGATGTAGCTACTGTAGTAATGATAACTGTGGTTCCACTTTAGCTAGAACAGTCAAGTCAAATGACGGGATTCACCAAAACTGGAGCAGAGCAGTGCACATGATAGTTAAAATGCACTGCTCATTCTCAACAAATATAAATGAGACAGAAAAGGAGAGGTTAGGGAGTCAGAAAAATAAAGTACAAAACAATTTAATGAGAAATAGGTTACAGGACCATTAAGTTGTGGATGTGTATGAAATCTTTTTGGAGAAGAAGGATATCATTTAGTGTCACTTTCAATTCCAAGTGACGGGTTTATAGGTGTAGGAGAAGTATCTAGAATTAGGTGCGTCTTGAAAATGTCTCTAATCATGAATCAGGGAGGTGAACCTGCCTATGTGTCCAAACACTCTGACAGACATTATGATCCAGTTTTAAAACTCACTAAAGTCCACTTACAAGTCCATCTGAATCTCTCTGTATATATAGAGAAAGGCATAACTGAGGATAATGCAACTGTTATAAGGCAACTGGTATAAGGCTCTTTTGAAGTACAAGTTAACATTCATGTTAAGATGAATAAAGACAGACACAGTTTTTGATCCACATCAGTCATGATGCACAAGACCCACCCTAAAGAAAAAAAAAAAATCTGGCGACCACCAACACACATCTGATAACTCCCACCGCAGGTCCAGAAGATGACAGCTGCTATAAACCAAGGTGGGGGGGGGGGAGGGGTCTCCCCGGTGATGTTATTGACCATATGTGGATATTATTATCCAAGTACTTCTCATAGAAGATTTGATGATTCAGAGAGGGGTCCAAGTGTCACCTCACTCTGCTTGCATGTCTAGGCAGCTTGCCAAACCCCAGGAGCCTGAAGCAGTTCTGGCTTGGAATGAAACACATTGATGTAGTATGGTTTGAGAAGTGCTTGGATAATGATGGGTGGATACACTGCTATATTATAGGATTTTATTGTTTGCTACTATGTTTTGATTGACTGCACATGTGCAGAAATAGCCTGGGTTTGGGATTTACACCCCCAGTTCCATGGAGTGTGTTATATTGTTGTCCCACTCCCAAAAGAAAACCGGTGGAATAATACCCCTCATTAAAAAAAAGATTAATATTGGTTAAAAATGCTAAATGCTAATTTGCTTGCTCTATTCATGTGTGTACAAATTAATTGTTATTTGTCCAGGAGGTGGAACAAGGCCAGGTACATTTATACTGGTCATAGAATTGTGAAACTTCCTTGACATTTCAAAGTTAAACTTAGTTATTGAACTGCAACTAATCTAAACAGTCCCCCCTGTAAGATTATTAACAATTAACGGTTTTTAATTGTGTCATGGGGAGGGAAGGTGTTCTGCCTTCAGCAGAATAATCATGAAGTTGTTTCCCTGCAGTATCAGATTTGACCACAAGATGGAGCCAGTTTACTGTTTTTGCAGAACCTAGAAACAGTTCACCTTTAACAAAAATTCCCATTATTCTTCAGTCTAAGGAAGAGAAACAGGAGCATCCTGTGATTTAGATCTCCATCTTAGAGACTGAAAGAAGGGACCAGCTATCAGAGCACAGGTTGACCTGAAACTTGCATCTGTTTTTTCCCCCTAAATGCAGCATTGCTTGTGAGAATTACTTACCATCATCTACAGCCTAGCTTATTCATTGTATTTCTGTATATTTCATAAACTGATTATATGTACAGTATATGTATTTGTTTTTTCTCAATAGTTTCACCCATCCTGTTTTGTTAATAAAGCTTTAAGATGACACTCAGTCTGGCTTTTTACAGAATAGGAGGGTTTAGCTGCATGTTGAGATACACACAGAAAAACATATAAAGGGGACAGAACAGAATGGATAAAAAAAATGATGGATATGATTATTTAAATGTGTTAGATAATGGGAGTTATCTCCTCATTTTTTCTACTTCAGTTTTTTTGTTATTATCAGTACAAGTAGGGAAAACACACCCACCAATCTTGGTGGCAATAGGAGGGGGGCAAATGCATTTTTACTTATTCTGCTATACATTTTGGCCTTTCAAATTTAGACTGTAGGTATTAGAGTTTTATTTAAAGTTGTAAGATTCTGGTACCCTTGGTACCCTTATTTCCCATTTCTACCTTAATATTGCGTCCCACCTTGCTAACTAGGTGGAACGCATACACCTTTAAGAACGATGACATCATCGCCGAGCAGCGGCTTTGAGCGGCTATTTCAATCGCCGGTTTTCTCTCACTCATGGCTCGTTCAAACCGCATGCTTGACCAGTCTTGTCCTATGCTGCCGGAGCTTCTAGCTATTCCTTTGCCTGAACAAAACCGGAACCTCGCTACCGATCCCGTATCTCGCTACCGGATCACTCTCTTGCTACTGGACCTTGCTACTACTAACCCAACTAGTGATAAGTACCCCACGGGGGATTTCTTCCTAACTAACTTACACTAGCTACCTCTGCATACTAAAGGACTGTTACTATGTAAGCACTATTTCTATCATCTGCATAACTTCATAGATTGCTAGCTCTTGAGCCTACCATCATCTACATCATTGCACTAGGTTACTCTCTCTTGTATACTTCATCTGCTGTCCCCTACCACCTGTTACTATACATGATTGCTAAACCTATCTGCATACTACCTATCATCACCTACCACTCTCCTGAATATTACTACTGAGTGCTCACCATTTCTAACGCCTGTCTCTCACCTCTATACTATCATATACATCCTATCACTCCAGGAACATCATATTGAGTGTATGTATATTTGCATAAAGCAGGCTGTGCACGGTGATGAGTCCTGAGAGTTGGATATGTTTGTTCAACACATCTCTACATGACTACTGAGTGTAATAATTCTGCAGCTGCAAATCCATTCACTAACAAAAAACGCAAGAGCGTTACAGATTGAACGAGCCATAAAATATGGATTCAGCAGAATTACCCACTCAAGTAATGCAATTAAAACAACAAGTAGATGCATTGATACTTGCTCTTACAGAGGTAAAAAACGAAAATCAGGCTTTGAGACAGCAGGTTGGCCGTCTTGCACAGCTCTCTGCTGCTCAGCCCCGTGAGCCTAAGATAAACCCTCCTCTAGTGTTTACAGGTGATCGGAAAAAATTTCGTGAATTTAAAAACGCATGTCAATTGCTTTTCTTGTTAAAACCTCGTACCTACCCTACTGACCAAATTAAAGTCTGTACCACTATTTCCTATCTGACGGGTGATCCCCGTGCCTGGGCAGACTCTCTCTTTGAGAAAGATGATCCACTTCTCAATTCCTATCCTTTATTCCTAGCGCAACTCGCTAGTTTATATGAAGACCCCAATAGGCAGAGTACTGCTGATACCCAATTGAGGGCTTTAAAACAAGGAAGGAGACCTGTTGAAGACTTTGTGGCAGAGTTCAAGAGATGGACCCTTGATTCAGGGTGGAATGATACATCTCTAAGAACTCAGTTCAGACTCGGCCTATCAGAAGCCGTTAAAGACGAGCTCGCCCGAGCGGATTTACCTGACACCTTGGATGCCCTGATACAGACCAGTATCAATATTGACAGACGTCTGCGAGAAAGAAAGGCTGAGAAGATGGGATTGCCATTGTCCAGTCCTTCTCGGATGTCGGCTGTTGACCCTACTCCTGTGGAGGTAGGAATGATACGTCCACCTTTATCCTTTACCGAACGTGCCAGGAGAAGATCCGAACATCTCTGCATGTACTGCGCCTCCCCGGATCATTTGTTAAGCGGCTGTCCCCTTGTCCGCAAAAAAGAGGGTGAGTGTTCAAATGTCTTGCTATGGGGACTAATGACTTCCTTTTCTAATCCTTATCTTTTTATTCATTTGACATTACAGTGGGACCAAACTAGGATCACCACCAAGGCTATGATCGACACAGGATCTTGTGGGAACTATATCGATACTTGTTTTGCTACCTTAAATAAAATACCTATTATTTCAAAACTCAAACCTGTCTCTGTTAGTTTCATTAACGGTATTCCGTTATCCTCTGGTCCAATCACCAAACAGACACAAGCACTCCTTGTCACTGCCAATGAGTCTCATATGGAGACTACCACTTTTGATGTACTAACCTCACCACATTTTCCCATTATTTTGGGACTTCCCTGGTTACACATACATCAACCAATCATTGATTGGAAAACAAGAACTCTAACCTTCTCTTCTCACTATTGCGAAACCACGTGTAATCTCTCATCATATGGAAAGATCCTGTCTGTGGTGACAGATGAGATTATACCACTATGTTACCAGGATTTGTCGGAAGTCTTCCTTGAGAAAAATGCTCAAGTGTTGCCTCCCCATAGGGACTATGATTGTTGTATCGATCTACTCCCTAATAGCAAGTTGCCTTTCTGTCATGTTTATCCTCTTTCACAGGATGAACTCTCTCATCTCAAGGAATACTTGGATGAGAATTTGGCGAAAGGGTTTATCAGACCTTCTACTTCCTCTACTGCTGCAGGACTCTTCTTTGTCCGCAATAAGGATTCAAGTCTCAGGCCTATTATTGATTACAGGCAATTAAATACCATTACAATAAAGGATCGCTATCCCTTACCCCTCATTACTGAACTTATTGAACAGATGCGCGGGGCTACCTACTTTTCGAAATTGGACCTAAAAGGGGCATACAACCTAATCCGAATCCGTGACGGGGATGAATGGAAGACAGCATTCAGAACCAGATACGGATTGTTTGAGTACCTTGTGATGCCATTCGGGTTGTGTAATGCTCCCGCAGCCTTTCAACGATTCATAAATGACATCTTCAGAGACTTACTTGATGTTTGTGTTGTAGTATATCTGGACGATATACTTATTTATTCTCAATCTTTATCTGAACACATAAAACATGTAAGACTCGTGTTGTCCAGACTACTTGCACACAACTTATACGTAAAATTAAAAAAATGTTTATTTCATAAAGAAGAAGTACTATTCCTAGGATACATCATATCTAAAAATGGAATCAAAATGGATATGAGCAAGATATCCTGTATTCTAGATTGGCCTGTGCCAACAACTCGTAAAGCATTACAAAGATTCCTCGGATTTTCTAACTTCTATAGGAAGTTCATCAAGAACTTCTCTGCTATTGTGAGACCTCTCACACAACTCACAAGTATAAAAAAACCATTCAAATGGTCAGAAGAAGCAAATGGAGCTTTCGGCTTGTTGAAATCAAGCTTTACTTCTGTTCCCATACTACACCATCCAGACCCATCCCTTCACTACATCCTAGAGGTAGATGCGTCAAATATGGCAGTAGGAGCAGTTCTCTCCCAACGACCAACAAATACTTCACCACTTCACCCAGTTGCTTTTTTCTCAAAATCACTAAGCAGCCCCGAGGTGAATTACCCAGTGGGTGAAAAAGAGTTGCTTGCCATAAAATTGGCATTGGAGAATTGGCGACACCTACTTGAGGGTACTCGATTACCAGTTCTCATATACACAGATCATAAAAATCTTCAATACCTTCAGACTAACAAGACTCTTTCCCACCGGCAGGTACGATGGTCCTTATTCTTTTTAAGATTCAACTTTTTGGTGACCTACACTCCTGCAGACAAAAATAAAAAGGCGGATGCGCTGTCACGATTAACCGAGGATAACTACGCCGAAATACCTTCAATCCCTATAATACCCTATGAACGTATTGTTGGTGTTGTTCGTTCCCTGAAGGAAGAGATTTTGCACAGCATAGGACTGGATTCACCTCCACCACAACTAAGTGCTGATGCAGAAGGCTTCCTCTATTACAACGAAAAACTTCACATACCCCCTACTATGCGTACCAAGATTTTGGAATTGTCGCATGATGTGCCTATGGCAGGACATATGGGTATGACTAAAACATTCAATTTACTTACTAGGCAGTTTTGGTGGCCTGACATGAAGACGACCGTACAAAAATTTGTTTCTTCTTGTGACATCTGTGCAAGGTCCAAAATTGACACTACAAAACCATCTGGTCTACTTTGTAGTCTACCAATACCCCAGGTTCCATGGGAAGTTGTGTCCTTAGACTTTATAGTAGAACTACCACCTTCCAAAGGATTTAACACCATTCTAGTGTCAGTGGACCATCTGACCAAGATGGCACATTTCATTTCTATTCGAAGATTACCTTCATCCAAGCAAACAGCGGAATTGCTAGTGAAACATGTCTTTAAGTTACATGGTATTCCAAAGACCCTTCTGTCTGACCGTGGTTCACAGTTCATCTCCAAGTTTTGGCAAGCTCTATGTCAGATACTACGAATAGAGCGAAAACTTACTTCTCCTTACCACCCTCAGACCAACGGACAGACAGAAAGAGTCAACCAGTGCATTGAGCAATATCTACGTTGCTATACCTCATACCTACAGGACGATTGGGTGGACCTCCTCCCGCTGGCGGAATTCGCTTATAACAACGCAACCCACAGTACTACTAAGCAAAGTCCATTCTACTTGAACTATGGGTTTCATCCCACTCTTCTTCCACCACGCATCCTTCCATCAAGTAACCCAGTGGCCTCTGATTATCTCACCCAAATAAAGGACTCTCTGGGTTTACTCAACACCACCATATCACATGCCCATAGTCAACAAAAAAGGTACTACGACCTACGTAGAAAACCTCTCCCCTTAATATGCTATTGGGGATCTTGTTTGGCTATCTACAAAAAATTTGAGATTAAAGATCCCTAGTAAAAAACTTGGACCTTTATTTCTGGGACCCTTCCCAATTAAGAAACTCATTGGAAAAGCTGCAGTGCAACTCACCTTACCGGCAGATCTCAAAATACATCCCATCTTTCATGTGTCGCTACTAAAACCACATGTTCCTAACCAAGGAATAAGGCCTACCATCTTGCCTCCACCTCCAGTACAAGTTGAAGGCGGAGAAGAATATGAGATCAAGGAGATTCTCGATTCTCGTATCCACAGAGGAAGACTCCAATATCTCATAAGATGGAAGAACTATGGACCCCAAGACGACACCTGGTTGGATACTGCTGATGTTCACGCACCTAGGCTTATACGAACATTTCACTCGAAATACCCGGAAAAACCAGCGCTATAGGCCTTCCGGAGCCGGCCTTTAGGGGGGGGGGTACTGTAAGATTCTGGTACCCTTGGTACCCTTATTTCCCATTTCTACCTTAATATTGCGTCCCACCTTGCTAACTAGGTGGAACGCATACACCTTTAAGAACGATGACATCATCGCCGAGCGCCGCTATGAGCGGCTATTTCAATCGCCGGTTTTCTCTCACTCATGGCTCGTTCAAACCGCATGCTTGACCAGTCTTGTCCTATGCTGCCGGAGCTTCTAGCTATTCCTTTGCCTGAACAAAACCGGAACCTCGCTACCGATCCCGTATCTCGCTACCGGATCACTCTCTTGCTACTGGACCTTGCTACTACTAACCCATCTAGTGATAAGTACCCCACAGGGGATTTCTTCCTAACTAACTTACACTATCTACCTCTGCATACTAAAGGACTGTTACTATGTAAGCACTATTTCTATCATCTGCATAACTTCATAGATTGCTAGCTCTTGAGCCTACCATCATCTACATCATTGCACTAGGTTACTCTCTCTTGTATACTTCATCTGCTGTCCCCTACCACCTGTTACTATACATGATTGCTAAACCTATCTGCATACTACCTATCATCACCTACCACTCTCCTGAATATTACTACTGAGTGCTCACCATTTCTAACGCCTGTCTCTCACCTCTATACTATCATATACATCCTATCACTCCAGGAACATCATATTGAGTGTATGTATATTTGCATAAAGCAGGCTGTGCACGGTGATGAGTCCTGAGAGTTGGATATGTTTGTTCAACACATCTCTACATGACTACTGAGTGTAATAATTCTGCAGCTGCAAATCCATTCACTAACAAAAAACGCAAGAGCATTACAAAAGTATGGGTTTTTCTTCTTTTAAAAAGTGATATTTTGGTTGACAGGATCACTTTCATTGGGCCACACATAGAATAGTGAAATTGACATCGATCTTCATAAAAGTACAACAGACATTGTAAATCTGAATTTATCAGTATAGACAAAACATCGCAGAACCCAGTCCTGCAAAAGGCGGACTTTACTGGCAGTAGCAAGAGACCCACAATTTTTTTTTGTATACAAGTATTAAGTATATTATTTATACACATAATTATAAAACAGGATGTTAGCATGACATCCAGAAATACATAAAAGAAAACATTAAAATCACACAAAGAGCGTGTGAATGCAAAAGTATGACCCTTATACAGCACCTCCCTTGCTAATACATTCTGGGTAACAATCCCCAAAGAGGGTGTCTGTATACCGGGTCGCCTCCACTGGTCAACGCGTTTCGCTTTAGTACGTAGCTTCCTCCGGACCAATGTAGGAGGAAATCATATTTTGCTAGACACAATGAACATAAGTTGCATATATACATAAATGCAGTGGAATGATTTATTTAAATACAAACACTTGTTCAGTATAAAATATTTATCAGTAAGTTGACATTCCCCAGAGAGAACCTACTGCAAAATCGACTGGATCAGCTATAGGTCATCACACGCATGTCTTTTGGGTGAACACAGGGACCACAAAAAATATCCCACCAACAGTAGCGCTATTGCCTGAAGGCAGATTAAAGTTCTGACAGCTCCATAACCCTTATAAAAAAAGAGAATATTTATTAGATAACGATCTGAAAGGGCTTAAAAATAGTTCTATACATTATACCTCTTTTATAATCTATTGTTCTGGTGTATATATACACCGGCACATTGGATAGGCCTCTCCCCTTAAGGCATAGTTTAACCACTTTACCACCGGAGGATTTTGCTGTCTTACGTCCAGGCCACTTTTTGCGATTCGGCGCTGTGCGAATTTAACTGACAATTGCGCGGTCGTGCGATGCCGTACCCAAACGAAATTTACTTCCTTTTTTTCCCACAAACAGAGCTTTCTTTTGGTGGTATTTGATCACCTGTGTGATTTTTACTTTTTGCCCTATAAACAAAAAAAAAGCGTTTATTTTGAAAAAATCACAATATTTTTAACATTTTTTTATATGAAATTCCCCCCCCAAAAAAATGTAAAAATCAATTTTTTTTTCATTTTTGGCCAATTTGTTTTATGCTACATATGTTTGGTAAAAAAAAATCACAATAAGCGTATTTTGATTGGTTTGCGCAAAAGTTATTGCGTTTACTAACTAAGGGAAAGATTTCTGTAATTTTTGGTGTTTTTTTATTTAACACGTAATGGCGGCGATCTGCGATTTTTTTTGCGGGACTGCGACATTGCGGCAGACAGATCGGACCCTTGACTGACATTTTTGACACTTTTGGGGGTACCAGTGACTTTTCCATAATAATCAGTGATATAAATATATACTGTTACTGTAAAAATGACACTGGCAGGGAAGGGGTTAATTTTATTGGAGAGGGAGGGGTTAATGTATGCCTGGTGCTTACTGACGTGTGTGGGGGGAGGTGACTGAGTGACACAAGGACAGATCACAGGTTCAGCTATGCTGAACACTGCAATCTGTCACTCCTTGTCACTTAGGAGATCCGCCCACTCTGTTTACACAAGCGGGCGGATCTCCAAACTCGATTCCCCGACGATCGGGGAAGAGCAGCGGCGATCGCCACCACTCCTCCCCTGGCCCGACTCCCACTGTGACTGAAAACAGCGGGAGCGCGCCTCCGGCAGCACGTGAGCTCCGCCTACAGGGGGAGGAGTCAAGCGACGTAGGTCTACGTCGCTGGACGGAATCGAGCCACTTTGCCGCAGTACGGTCAACGTGACCAGTCAGCAAGTGGTTAAATATGTAGCATGGAAAACAGTCATTTGTGCAATAGCTCCAGGACATAACAGTGTTGATCCAATGCCACTTTTATATAACGATTTGTGGAGTGCATGACTAATAGTTGTCCTGTGGATGGATTCTTCCGCCATGCTCTTTCCATTTTCAGATGATGGTTTGAAGAGTGCTCCGTGAGATGTTCAAAGCTTGGGATATTTTTTGATAACCTAACCCTGCTTTAAACTTCTCCACAACTTTATCCCTGACCTGTGTGGTGTGTTCCCTGGCCTTCATGATGCTGTTTGCTCACTAAGGTTCTCTATGAAACCTCTGCGGGTTTCACAGAACATCTGTATTTACACTGAGATTAAATTAGACCCAGGTGGACTCTATTTACTAATTAGGTGACTTCTGAAGGCAACTGGTTCCACTAGATTTTAGTTAGGGGTATCAGAGTAAAGGGGGCTGAATACAAATGCACGCCACACTTTTCAGATAATAATTTGTAAACATTTTTGAAAAAACATTTATCATTTTCCTTTCATTTCACAGTTATTTGCCACTTTGTGTTGGTCTATCCCATAAAATCCCAATAAAATTAATTAAGTTTTTGGTTGTAAAATGACAAAATGTGGAAAATGTCAAAGGGTATAAATACTTTTTCATGGCATTGTATTTGCAACATGGCACTGTATTTGCAAGTCTCTTGGCTTACGTTCTTCAACCTGCCATAAGTTTGCACACCACATTTGCTGCACTTCCTCCTGCCTTCTGCTAAAGAGACACAAACAAGGAATATGGTCATAGCCTGGGTTATAGCTTCTTCTGTATTCTGGACATGCAGGACCCCATTCATCTGCATCCATTCCATAAGTACTGCTTTGAAGATACCCTTACTTAGATGTATCACAGGCGGAAAGTAGATGGAACGAAATGGCCAAATAACACATGCAGAAACATAGCTCAGGGTAATAGGAAAACTCAACCACCCATAAATTTGACGAGGGGAAGAGAAAAATGGGATGGGGATTTTTTAGGTGCCAATAAACAAATAAACCATTTAAAATGTAAAAAATTTATTAGTAAATTGTATTAAAAATTAGAAAACAGAAATGGACAAAAAATGAAAAGACATACAATAGTAAAATCAATTTGTGAGCTGCATATATAATCCAGTCTTATACAAATATGTGTATTGATATCACGGAGTAGCAATCCCTGCTCAGGGTAAAAGATGTTCTTTTGCCCCAGAACATTGTCTACTGTGACACTGCTCCCCTCCTCTAATTCTAGTTCCCATTCAGAATGTGGCCCAGCTGACAAAAGCAGATTTTTCTGCCACTATGTTTAAATTCTTCAGAAAATGCTCAGCACTCCTAGAACCATTAGTGTTCAGTTATAACAAATGAACACAGAAAGTTGGTCAAAAATCACAGGAAGATGTATTAAATATATATATATATATTTTACTTCAGTTTTCACAAATGAAAACAGCATGTCTTAAATGTAATGTTGAATAAGTTTCATCAAAGGTACCTCTGGCTAACAGGTACAAAAGAGACTAGAGAAGCCTACTGTAAACAAATCTGCAGGTCTACTGTAGATGGCTTATACCCGTGGGAACTTAGCTCAGTTATAGCTAACCACTATTTCTTATTTTTAAAGACACCTTACTCAATGGAATGGTACCAACTGAATGGGGTGGAGCAAATGATTTACCAAAAGAATTGAGATGTACATAAGGAAACTACAGACTAACATCAATAATATGTAAGGTTTTTAAAGGAATAGTAAGGGATGCTTTACAGACATGTGTCTGCAGGGCCGCTGATAGGCCAGTACAACTGGCCCTGTTGTACCGGGCCCGGAGTCCTCCGCTCTGCAGGGGGGCCCGGGCAATCTAAAATCTAAAACACAGTGCAGAATAATAAAAAAAAAAAAAGCCTTTTTGAATTCACAGAATCCCCTCTCCTACTTACTAAACTGGTGTTTTTCCTTTTTCTGGGCCCCTCTGTAATAATGTGCTGGTATGTGTGGGAGGGACTACTTCTTCTGTTTCGGGCGCATGTCTATTCAGTGCCCGCTCTGCATAGGATTCCTGCCTGCAGCCTGTGTAATGCCTTCCCTGCCCTGGCGGAGTGATCTCTCTTCCCCTGCTTATGGTGCTCAGCTCTGCTCCCCATTCGGCCAGGAAGCTGTGTCTGTCTGTGAGGAGGCAGAGAGGAAACATCTCAGCCACAGGCAGCCGACATTTCTCCCCAGAAAGCAGGCAACAGCACTGCAGGAAGGAACTGAGGAGAAGAAGTGGTAAGTTAGTGAGGAGAAGAAGAGATTCATGATCGTGAGGCTGCCAGACAGTCACAGTGCAGTGCCTAACACAGCAGAACATTCAGGTGTGTCTGAACACTGGAGACACATTTTATTTCACACAAAGTCAGGCAGGGCTAAAGATTGAAGGAAAGCCCAGAAAATCCAGATTGTTTCTTTGTGTATTTGACTTTGTAAACGTTTACAGGATTGATGTAGCTCACTGGTATTATTTCCCAAGTCAGCCTAAAGACTTCTATAGTAGAAAAAAAAGTTATGCTTTCAAATTTGTGCTTTTTAATCAAACTATCTGAGAACAGAAAAGCTTTTTTTTCAGGTTGGAAATAAAATGATCAATAACCATAGCAGTGTGTGTCATTGAAGGCATCCTGTCACTTCTGTCACAAGGGAAAGTTACAGGAGTTCAATACGTAATGAACAGAGAGGATTCTCTCTGCCAGAGGTGGGAAGCATTGTGACTCTGCCCTACAAATCTCTGCTTTCACTTTATCTAAAAACTCTGATCCCATACAGAGAGATGGGGAGAGACAGACTGAGAGGAGAAGAGAGAGATATATAGATGGGAGAGAGATGGAGAGACAGAGAAAGAAATAGAGAGAGAGAGACTGAGAGGAGAAAAGAGAGATATATAGATGGGAGAGAGAGACTGAGAGGAGAAGAGAGAGATATATAGATGGGAGAGAGATGGAGATATATAGATGGGAGAGAGAGAGAGGAGAAGAGAGAGATATATAGATGGGAGAGAGAGAGAGATATATAGATGGGAGAGAGAGAGAGGAGAAGAGAGAGATATATAGATGGGAGAGAGAGAGACTGAGAGGAGAAGAGAGAGATATATAGATGGGAGAGAGAGAGAGAGATATATAGATGGGAGAGAGAGAGAGAGAGAGAGAGAGACTGAGAGGAGAAGAGAGAGATATATAGATGGGAGAGAGAGAGACTGAGAGGAGAAGAGACAGATATATAGATGGGAGAGAGAGAGACTGAGAGGAGAAAAGAGAGATATATAGATGGGAGAGAGAGAGACTGAGAGGAGAAGAGAGAGATATATAGATGGGAGAGAGAGAGAGACTGATAGGAGAAGAGACAGATATATAGATGGGAGAGAGAGAGAGAGACTGAGAGGAGAAAAGAGAGATATATAGATGGGAGAGAGAGAGACTGAGAGGAGAAGAGAGAGATATATAGATGGGAGAGAGAGAGAGAGACTGAGAGGAGAAGAGACAGATATATAGATGGGAGAGAGAGAGACTGAGAGGAGAAGAGAGAGAGATATATAGATGGGAGAGAGAGAGAGACTGAGAGGAGAAGAGAGAGATATATAGATGGGAGAGAGAGAGACTGAGAGGAGAAGAGAGAGATATATAGATGGGAGAGAGAGAGAGAGACTGAGAGGAGAAGAGACAGATATATAGATGGGAGAGAGAGAGAGAGACTGAGAGGAGAAGAGAGAGATATAGAGATGGGAGAGAGAGAGACTGAGAGGAGAAGAGAGAGAGATATATAGATGGGAGAGAGAGAGAGACTGAGAGGAGAAGAGACAGATATATAGATGGGAGAGAGAGAGAGAGACTGAGAGGAGAAGAGACAGATATATAGATGAGAGAGAGAGACTGAGAGGAGAAAAGAGAGATATATAGATGGGATAGAGAGAGACTGAGAGGAGAAAAGAGAGATATATAGATGGGAGAGAGAGAGACTGAGAGGAGAAAAGAGAGATATATAGATGGGAGAGAGAGAGAGACTGATAGGAGAAGAGAGAGATATATAGATGGGAGAGAGAGAGAGACTGAGAGGAGAAGAGAGAGATATATAGATGGGAGAGAGAGAGAGACTGAGAGGAGAAGAGCGAGATATATAGATGAGAGAGAGAGAGAGACTGAGAGGAGAAGAGAAAGATATATAGATGAGAGAGAGAGAGAGACTGAGAGGCGAAAAGAGAGATATATAGATGGGAGAGAGAGAGACTGAGAGGAGAAAAGAGATGGAGAGAGAGACAGAAAGAGAAAGAGAGGGAGAGAAAAAGAGAGATGAAAGGGGAAAGAGATGGAGAAAACAAGATATAGAGAGAATTAGAGATGGAGGGGCAGACAGAAAGAGAGAGACCGAGAGAAAGAGACAGATAAATATTATAGAGAGAGCGGTGGACAGAGAGAGAGAGAGATGGAGAAAGAGAGGGAGATGGAGAGAGCAATAGAGAAAGAGAGGGATAAAGAGAGAGAGAGATGAAAGGGGAAAGAGACTGAAAGAGAGAGATAGAGAAAACGAGATATAGAGAGAATTACAGATGGAGGGGCAGACAGAAAGAGGCAGATTGATAAATATTATATAATATAAGATAAAGATGGAGAGAGATAGAGGGAGAGAGAAAAAGAGAAATGGAGAAAGAAGCAGAGAGGTAAGCAGAAAGAGAGAGGGGCGGAGAGAGTGAGAAATAAAGAGAGAGAGAGACAGAAAGAAAGAGAAGAAGAGAGAAAGAGACAGAGAGTTAAAGATTATATATCACAAAATAAAGATAGATAGAGAGGGAAAGAGACTGAAATGATAGAGATACAGCAGAGAGAGAGAGATAGAATGAATATATATCATAGATACAGAAAGAGAAATGGGCAGAGAGGGAAAAAGAGAGAGCAGAAAGATATATGGAGAGAGAGGAAAGGATGAGATACCAAAAAAAAAGAAAGGAACAGAGTGAACGACTGAGGGAGGGAAGAGAGAGACAGAGAACAGAAGAGAGTGCAGAGAGGAGCAGTGAGATGAACTGGAAGATCTATATACAGTATTTGAAGCATGAGCTTTTATCAAGAGAACAGGAACTTGTATAGAAGGCTGTATACGGTGGCACCTGCAGCTCCTCAGGTGCAGAAATTTTATGCCCAGCTTATTTTTAGCCTCCATGTATATAAGGGCCTGAGTTCCCATCACCACCGGGGTAGGGATAGCAGTGGCGGCAATTTATTTCAGAGCCACCACAGTTCTTTTTTAAAACAGTTAGCTTAGCCCCAGCATTTTCTGTGTGCCCCCCTTTGAATTTAGTACTAGAATCACCGACTGTCTGTGAAAGCCAGGATTTAGTCCTGGTTCACATTAGTACGATATCAGACATCGCATATGATTTGGAGCGCACTGCTCTGCAAATCACATGCGATGTCTGTGCGATGCAAATTCAGCCATACAGATTGTATGGCTGAATTTGCATCGCATTCGGACACAACTCGCACAGGACCCTTCTTTTTTGGTCCGCAGCAGAATTGGATCGCATGGTGGTTCACACCTATGGGATTCATGTTCGAACTGACAGTTCGCACTGCGATATGCAAACTGATCTGGAGGTGTTGTTAACCCTGTATTGACACCCCCAACGATTCGCATATGGCAGTGTGAACTGCTTGTGATTTGAATGCGATGCGGGAACCTGCAGTGGATTCACACGGTTCCCGCATTGCATTTATGTGAACCGGCACTTAACACTAAACCCAGAAGCTGGAAAAATGTTTTTATTTATATTTATTTCATAGAGCTATCCTGAGATAAAAGAGGTCTGTTCCCCTCTGAAATCAGTATGCCTTTTGGATAATCAAACCTATAACTGGCTGGAGGAAGATAAATATCACTTAAAGACAAAACTGCACTTTGTTTCCAGGCGGGGTCTAGGGAGGGGCCAGGGGCGGGATCTGGGGAGGGGCCAGGGGTGGGGCTTAAGGGGCCCCATCAGGTAGGCTGTACGGGGCCCCATGATTTCTATCAGCGGCCCTGTGTGTCTGCAATAAAGATATCATAAGTGACAACAAGCTTAGATTTATAGGAAACCATTCTTGCCAGACCAAACTGTATCATTTTACGAGGCAGTAAGTTATACACTAGATGATGGAAGTCCAGTGGGAGTAGTTTATCTAGATTGTGCTAAAGTGTTTGATACTGTACCTGATAAAAGTTTAATCTTTAAGATAACGTCTGAGTTAATACAATTTATTGTACAGGGATATGAAACTTGTTACATGAATGGGTCCATTCTCTAAATGGTCTAAGGTTGTGAGTGGTGCGCCTCAGGGTTCTGTCTTGAGGCCTATGTTATTCAATTTTTTTATCAATGATATAGAGCTTGACAAGAACGAAAACAAAATGAATAATGGGTGGAGGACCTCAGCTATAAGGATCAATGACATACTGTAGAATGCAGTTATTCACTCTATAGAAGAGGCACTTTAGAGGGGATATAAGTATAATGTGCAAATATATCAAAGGTGACTATGGCAACTGTAATAAACTATTTAATCTAAGGTCCCTGCAGGAATCAGACACATTTTGATCAGTGTGGCTGTCCCCCCTTGACAGAAGTCAATCATTTAAATGACTTCCGTTAAAGGAAACCGTTGGAAATTTTTCCTGGATCCACTTTATTTGTGTAGATGAGGAATCTGCTAGTTGGCTGAACTTAAAGAAAAACAAACAAATAAAATAAAAACTTAATAACCTCCTTTTGTGTCTTTGGGACAAGAAGTAAAGGGAAATTTCCCCACTGGTTCAAGGGCAGCCCAAAAAAATAAAAAATAAAAGTAGCCTAGCAGGGGTTTTAGCCCTTTTTCTGCTCTATCAAAAGCTGAAAAGTTTTGGTTATTGATACACTTTACATGTTGGCAACAATGATGATGGTAAAAGTCAAGATATTCATAGTAACCAATGAGATTCTTAGATTTTTGCAGTTGATTCAATGCGGTTGCTTTACTAAACGCAAATAGTCTGTACACTTTGCAAGTGCAGTGGCACAATTTTTCCCCAGAGATTAGTGAGTTTAGGGAAGCTCTACTGATTTCCATCATCCAATCATGTGAATCTGATTTAGTACTCTTTACAAAGTGAAACTTCACCACATTCACTAAGCTCTGGGGAAAATGATTGCAACTGAACATGCAAAGTGCAGTCTTTTTGCCTTTAGTATATAAATGCCAATGTAAAATGAACTCTGTTTGCTATGGGTTTGCTGGAATTTGTGCTTTGCCTTAATCAAAATGTCTGATTATGTTGATAAGCAGTATTCATCTTTATGCACTTTACAATAGCATTGAGTTGTAAATGAAAATGGCATACACAGTAGCTGGAATATGTTTTGTAGGTTAATGGATTTGGGCATAACTGAATGTTTTCATAAGCCATCTTCCTTCTACATGGCTCAATTAGGACTGTCGCATTCTATACTTCTTTATCATTGAAATTCCAATTACAAAGCCGGGCACTTGTCCCAGGTGCTGATCAGGAGTTGCAATAGAGTATAATGGGAAGCTCTGTCTGCACCTCGACTCATATGTTGGCTTCTATTACTTTGAGGCAGTTCCCCATCAGCGCATAGTGCATGTGCTCTACTCTGTAATAGGAATTTGGAATGAAGCAAGCATTAGTGTCACTGGTCCAGGTGCACCATGCAGCTGGCTTTATAAAGAACCAAGTATGAGCTTTTGCAGGTAACATTGGTTCTGAGACCAGGGGGTAGTGTATTTGGCACAAACTTTACAAAAATACACTTACTCCTTTAGACAAAGCATTCTATTACATACTCTTTATAAAACTGAAGCTTTGATTACTGTGCATGTTTTTGCTGTGACTGTTTAACCACTTCAATACAGGGCACTTTCACCCCCTTCCTGCCCAGGTCAATGTTCAGCTTTGTGCGCTGTTGCATTTTGAATGACAATTGCGCGGTCATTTAACACTGTACCTAAACCAAATGTATGTTCTTTCTTCCCCACAAATAGAGCTTTCTTTTGGTGGTATTTGGTCACCGCAAGTTTTTTTCTTTTTTGCTAAACAAATAAAAAAAGACCGAAAAGTATGAAAAAGAAAAAAAAAATACTTTTTGTTTGTTATAAAATTTTGTAAATAAATAAGTTTTTTCCTGCACTGACGATCACTGATAAGGCCACACTGACAGGCACTTATGGGGTGGCACTGGTGGGATGGCACTGATGATGAGGCACTAATATGCAGCACTGATGGGCACTGATAGGTGGCACTGATATGCAGCACTGATGCGCACTGATATGTGGCACTGATAGGTGGCACTGATATGCAGCATTGATGAACACTCATATGCGGCACTGATAGGCGGCATTGATGGGCACTAATAGGTGGCACTGATGGGCACTGATAGGCGGCACTGAATGAATGGACAGAAATACAGAGCGTCCCATTTATTCACAAACTGAAGCATAGTTAACACAGTTTACTATGTTTCATTTATGACTGGACAGAGTCAGTCCATTCAGAAAAGGAAGGGGCCTGTAAATGACACATTTATCGTCCACTTCCAAGCTCTCCATCCTGACAGATCCTCGCAATAGCCATCGGGAGAGGGGAGGGGGGAACCCAGCAGAGCTTCGGGGGATGGGGGGTGGCCCAGGGGTTGGGAAAGAGCACAGGGGAAGCAGAAAAAAATCTGGATAGAAGGAGCAGCAGGGTCCGCTACTTATAGAGGAACCGATCTCTCCATTTTCGTCCTGCAGCTGCCGAATGCCCGCTTCTCCTCCTCTCCCGCAGGCATTCAACGGCTGCAGGAGTAAAATGGAGAGAACAGTTCCTCTATATGTAGCCTTCCCTTCCTCCTATCCAGGCATGCAACATGGATCCATTTGTCACAATTGTGACCCCTGTAGGTAAGCCCCTGACATGAAGTAAGCATGGAGTCCCAAATCAGGACTAATGAGTGCATTCTCATACAGTCCTGCTATTTTTACTTTTATTTATTTTTTCATCATATACTTGTTATATCTGGATTGGTATTTCCAATAATATGGGTCAGAGTAAATACCAATGGAATTATCAAATTTTAGAACAGCAGTTTCCTTGTAAATGCTAAATCATGGTTACAGTTATTGTGCAGGAACATAATTTATTATCTTCAGTTTATAATATTTGGCTCTTAGTCAGGTATTTCTCTCTCTGTTCGCATCTCACCTACCTGATTGTACTGTGATATCATGGAGCAAGGCTTTTCAGAAATTTGACTCATTAATATTAGGAGTAGTTTAGATTAGCTGAAAATAAATATAAAAGCTGTATTTGTCTCTTTTTGGAGGTGCATTCTCCATGTCTATTATCCTTATGTATCTTTCACTGCTGGGTGAATAAGCTGATGTCCTGGAAAATGACCCTCACATATTTTTCTTCTGTTAGATTTTTTATTATTTTTGTAGCTTAGGGTAATTTTGAATGCTGCCTTAAAATTCACTGGGACCCTTTCTCTCTTAGTTATAATTTACGTATTCCTATCAATTTTCTCAGCATCAGATTTTTATGAATGATTGTTTAGCCTGCAAAAAAGCTGCCAGCTGCACAACTAGGTCACAGGTTCTTTTCAAAGGGAAACAGAAGATGAAGCAGCAAGGTAAGAAAGCAAGGTGCTTAGACACATAAAGAAGTCCCTAAGAGCCTGCCTCACAATAAATGTCAAGAAAACTATTCTGGTAAATATTAGTGACCCTATTTATTGGTATTTTCAGTGTGACAGGATTGTTTCGCAGAGTATTACATCTCCAGAGCATTTCCTTTTGTGATGGTGCAGTGCAATTTTGAATTAATAGAGTCATTACCCTAAAAGGACAGTTTGTACTCTGCTGCATTTCTGTCCGTTTTATTTCATGGAAGTAATGTCTTGGATAAAAGAGCTGCAGTTTGTATTTATTCAGTATTGAACAACTGAAGCAGTTTAATAAAAAAAAAAAAAGGAATACACAGATGCTTAAATGAAAAGGGTTAACCTTTGCAGGACACCTTAGCAATGATGTGAATTACTTGGAAAGCAAAACATGTTTTTTTTCAATTGTAGAAAGATATCAACTAAAGGGTATGTAAGTCTATATAAGAGGTACATTTTAAACGCCTGATTTTTATCACTGCCATCCATTAAATACTTTTAAAGTGATTTCAAATAAAACAATACTCCCTCCCCTAAATGCACCAATTTCTTAAACTAAATTGATTACATCACACTAGGATCCAGCTACTTGAAAAATGTTTTACCATGTCATCCATATTTCTAAATAAGAAAAATGTAGGGACAAAAATTCCTTTATTGATGGTTTTCATTGCAAGGAGAAATGGTTTCTGGGGAGGGGATGTGGGGCACCAAAAATGGATTGAGAAATAGACTTAACTTAACCTTGAACCCTGTGGAAAAAAACCCTGCAAGGGTTAACTGCACATTTTGCTTGTAATATGATGAATAAGGTAACATACTTACTTTATTCCTTGCTCCTATAGGCTTCCTCCTCTTCATGCCAGGCGACCGATCCCCAACACTTAACCTGACTCTAACACTTAACCCAATCCTCCCCTCAGCCTCAACCCAATAAAATATTAACTTCTAAAAACTTTAATCCCAGTTTTAAGAGGCTGCAAACCAGTGTCCTGTCTCATGTCTGCATTATAAGCCCGTATTAGTCTATATTTGGCAGCAACCATCCAAAACCTTTGAGAGGCTCTGCCACTGTGGAGATGGTTGGAAAATAGACATAGGATTTGCAGGACTCTGGAGTATTGAATATGATTGGAGAAAAACATTTTTAAAGTTTTCCCCAGATTTTGGTATTCCGAAGTCTGGAGATTCCAAAGGGTCTTGGGAGGGAAGAAAGGTTCTGTTGAAAAACCAGCAGGGTGTGTGTTCAGGTGCACACAGCCCTTATAATGCAAGCTTCAAGATAGCTCAAGGCAGTTGCTGCCATTCAGGGACACAGCCTTTGTGTGACGATAGTGGTGTATTACAGCTAGGAGGTGTGACTTGCTTGGGAGACAAGACCTCATGTTGGTGCTACTTCTTGCCCATAGGGCTGGTAAAGTCAGGACAGCTACATCTGTATATGCTGGGAAAGATGAGGTGACTAGCAAGTCCAGGAGGGCTAGAGTCAGAGTTCTCAAGTATAACACATCCTATCATGTAATCAAGCTACTGTAAAAATGTTTGAAGCAGAAATAAAAAGCTGTCATGGTTTCTTGGTGGTTATTTGAGGAATTAGCCACTATGGCATTGTCTATTTACTGCATGACTACAATAAAACCAATACCATTTAAAAGGACCTTTAGATGCAGGAGAACTAAAGTTCACAATACTTACTTTTCTTCAGTGGTCTGATGTCACTCATGTATTGGAATTCAGTCATGCTGGCAAACAGGATCTGTGCCTAAGGCCCCATGCACACGGGACGTTTTTAACGCCGCTGTAAGTAGCGTCAGGCCTAAAAACGCCCCTCCAAGTTATTCTATGGCCTCATGCACACACAGACGTTTTTGAGCTGTAAGTGGCCTAGGCATTTTTAAGCTGCAACAAGAACCCACGACCTGCACGTTCTGAGGAGCAGCGTTAGAGCGTTAAAAACGCCTGACGCTGCTAAAGGCTGAATAACGTTGCTATAACGTTGCTTAATGTACGTTTTTTTTCTTCCATTCAAAATCAATGGTTCCCTATGGGAGCCTATTGATATGAATGGAAGTCGCACCGCAAGTCGGATCCGACTTGCGGGACGACTTGCGCTGTGAGAATCTTAAGGGGGAACTCCACGCCAAAATGGGAAAAAAACGGTTTGGGGGTCCCCCCCAGGTTCCAAACCAGGCCCTTCGGAGTTCCCCCTTAAGATTTTCACAGCGCAAGTCGTCCCGCAAGTCGGATCCGACTTGCGGTGCGACTTCCATTCAAATCAATAGGCTCCCATAGGGAACAATTGATTTTGAATGGAAGAAAAAAAAAACGCTGCTAAAAGCAACGTGGCAAAACGTGCAATAACGCCAATGGAAAAAGCTACTGAAAGCACATTTTTACAGCTGCTTTTTCCGGCGTCAGAACTAACTTTGACGCACGTTTTTTCTAACGCCCCGTGTGCATGGGGCCTAAAGGTAAACTAAGCTGCACAACATTCTAAAGAAGACTGGGAGCAGGCAGGTCGATTGCATGTCTCTTTTGCCAGAAAAGGCCAGCCTGCTAACAATTTTTAAAACTGAGACTTTAGTTTTGCTTTAAGAGCCTAAAGTGTATCTAACCACAAAAAAAGCAAGTTATGATATTGCAGTTTACCAATCCTTAGATATGATAGCTGCTGTAGTTTTTTTTTCCTTTTATTTATGTTTACCTGGTAATCTACACACTAACACACTTCCTGTCTTAGGTTGGCTACACCCACTAATTTTTGATTATGGCCGGTGTTTTGTCAGAATAGCGAACCAATGACAGTAGGTAACGGAAGTGACGTTCTGTCAGCTACGCGTGGTTTCCACTGCTATAGGTTTGCTAATCTGACAGAACACCTGCAGTCAGAAGGCGGCAGTGGACATCTTACTACACCCAGCCACGTCTTGAATTTCAGAGTAATTGAGTAGGTGTGGAGAAGAAAGAAGTTAAATCCCCCTCCGCTCTGAATGCTGGGGCCTCTCTTCAGCCTCATGATGTGATGTCACTGATTGCTAGGCGGGCAGTATAGGCCAGTGGACGGTGCAACAAGAGGGTCTCACACAGGGCCGCTGCGGATGAATGTAACAGTAAGCGAGTGCCACAGCTTCGGCGCCTCCCCTCAGCTTGCGGCGCCTGGGTGTGGTGCACCCTGTGCACCCGCCCAGAATTGGTCCTGGGCCAGTGCTAATAGCAGCAGTGCTGTTAAAATGTATCCAGGTGGGCTAGAATTTTTTCCAATATGTATGGTTGTTGGAGAAGAAACCCTGCATGGGCAATCAGTGTGAACTAAACTTTGTGCTGGACTTTGTGTTTCAATAAAAGTGGGCTGTTGAGCCCTTAATTATAGTTCTTGTCAGATGTGGACTCACCTAAAAATGTACACCACACTGTGTCTAATCATCCCCTTTCCATACATTAAAACAGCTGCTTTATTGAAGAACAAATGAAAAATTTCACTGGGGAATTCGGAAAACAGCTCTAAATGCAGTAATGTTTCAGGTTGTGCAAGACCCTTTATCAAGCCAGAAGTAACTAGTATCCAACTATTTTTTATAACTCTTGATTAATCATTAATAACCTGTAATCAATATGCACTAGCCTCATCATCATACACCTCCACCTATACTAAATAAGTATAAGCTATTCTTAATTTGTAAAGCTTACATGTGCTTTTCCAATTCATGGCAAAGCAGAAGGTTTGCAGTAATACCATCAAAATTATTCTTACCATCTATTAACTGTTTTTAGCACTGAACTGAAGGAAATACTTGGTACTTCCCGATAAGCAGCAACATGCAATCACTTCATATAATAGACTAGCCCAATCAGCACAATCACAAGTGGAGTCTAAAGCCCCGTGTAAGCTAAGACTCATAGCTTACATGGCACCCTCCTTATTACCCAGTGGCCTAATAAAGTAGTGGGGGAGCAAAAGGAAGATAATTATATGCTGCTGAGAAATTTCAGGTTAAAGTGAACATGTTGTTTTGTCCTGATTTGCTCCCTTTGGTCTGTCAAGTCCAAAATTAAAAAAAAATGTTTTTATATGTGCAGATTATTTTATTTATTTTACTATAGTAGTAAACTTATGCAACAAAAATATAAAAGTGGTCTGGTTTCACCAGTGGTACACCTCCAACCCTATTGACCATGTATATAAAAACAAAAGTTCGCCCTGGGACTTTAAATGAGGTGTAGCACACATAGCCACTGCATATAAAGTATACATAATTAATACATTTATTTAAGAATCAATACAATTGTCATCATATTATGTCAAACTCAGGTACAATAATATGAAGCTGATTCATAGTGGTTCCAATGTATAATACATGAAAAAAGGTTACAGATATCAATACATTTCGAAAAGAGGCATCTATAATACTCGATGCGTTTCGTGAGCTACTGCTCATTTCTTCAGGAGTGGATGCACATAAAAACATGTCTATAAAGTAAAACAGCAGTTTTAGAAGGTAACGCATGGTAATAATGAGGAGTATCTTTTAACCACTTAAGCCCCGGAAGATTTTACCCCCATTCCGACCAGGGGGTATTTTGCGATTCGGCACTGCGTGACTTTAACGGACAATTGCGCGGTCGTGCGATGCTGTACCTAAACGAATTTGGCGTCCTTTTTTTCCCACAAACAGAGCTTTCTTTTGGTGGTATTTGATCACCTGTGCGATTTTTTGATCACGCGCTATAAACAAAAAAAGAGCGTCAATTTTGCAAAAATAGCAATATTTTTCACATTTTTTTATATGAAATTCCCCCCCAAAAAAATGTAAAAATCAAAATTTTTTAACATTTTCGGCCAATTTGTTTTATGCTACCTATGTTTGGTAAAAAAAATCGCAAAAAGCGTATTTTGATTGGTTTGCGCAAAAGTTATCGCGTTTACTAACAAAGGGAAAGATTTTTGTCATTTTTGTTGTTTTTTTTTTTTAACGCGTAATGGCGGCGATCTGCGATTTTTTTTTTTTGCGGTACTGCGACATTGCGGCGGACAGATCGGACCCTTGACTGACATTTTTGACACTTTTGGGGTTACCAGTGACATTTCTACAATAATCAGTGCTATATATATGCACTGTTACTGTAAAAATACACTGGTAGTGAAGGGGTTAACTTTATTTGGGAGGGAGGGGCTGTGTGTGTACCTAGGGGCGTGCTTTCTACTGTGATTGGCTGTGGCTTGAGCTGTAAGGACACTGATCAACGGATCTACATAGTAGATCCATGTGATCAGTGTCTTTACAGCGAGGAGAATGACAGGTGGCTTGTTTACACAAGCTGCCTGACATTCTCCCTCTCCCCCGCCGATCGCCGAGTGGCCGGCGGACATCGGGTCCGCTGGTCACACGCGCGGGGGGGTCCATGACCACGCAGGAGCGCGCCTCCGGTGGCGCGCGCTCGCTCCCTAGACCCTCACAAGCAAGCAACGTAGCCCTACGTTAGTTTGCCTGTGAGGGGCTGACCGCCGACGTAGATAGTCGTGCGGCGGTCGGCAAGTGGTTAAACTTTAGGGGACACCATATGGAGCCCCATACTTACTAATCTGCTGCGCTAGAATATTATGGCGGCATTCCCATCCAGTGGCGACTAAAAACGTCTGGCCCAAGAGCTGAAGGGGCAGGACCAGAGAGACCCAGGGGGAAACAACAGGGGGGTTGATGTGTCATATGTAGAGTGAAAAGTGAAAAGGTGTCCATCCAGAAAGGTCACCCTGTGTACGTGCTATTAAAGGTATCTATATTTATGTCTAGTCATTATTATGTCAAAATGCTGGTCTGACACATAGCTAAAAGGGAAATCTAAGAACCAATGGGGTGTGAGGAATACATCAATCGAACTGTGCCTGAATGCAGAAAAACAGATAAATGAAAGAAAATAGGGATGTGCAATGTGTGTGTGTCTGTAGAAAATAGAGGAAAAACAACCAGGACCCCAGAACTAGTGCGAAAAGGTAAAAAAGAAAATGGATAGGCAAGTCTACCCACCAGATAATGTGTTGATGCTGAATGACTTGGTAAATTTCTTCAACTCAGAAAAAAGTAGAAAGGAAAGCATCACACCATGTTCCCCCTCCTATTTGTACCCTAAAGGGGCGTCACCAGTACCGCCCCAAACGCCATGTGCTAGCAGCCAATGGGAGGCAAGCGAACGCCAGGACTGTCATTCCCCGTCTCATAGGGGAATTGGCACCAAAGCATGAAAATCGACCGAATGCATGGCACAGATGCGTGGCTGCCCCCGCCCATCAGGAGGATAGGAGGGAACCACAAGGGAAGCAAACCTCCCATCAAACATCTCAGCCCCTGGGAGACAGTGCACCCTAACCAAGCACATTGAAGGGGAATTGTTTATATATATATATATTAAAGTTGATGTTTTTTTTTTAATGTAAATTATTGTGTAGCAGTGTGGTTGACTTTATTTTTAACATCATTCTACCCATTTAAATCTATTTCAACTTTTGATAGATGCTGGAGAGTTAACATTCTTCTCTTAGTGGTTTTCAGTAAAAATGACTGTGCTTAAATTTTCAGCCCTCTCATCCTTTGCAGCCATTTGTAGATTCCCCCTGCTGTATTTTATCATATATTATGGGGCATGCCGTAGAATGGGTAGTAACATTTCACAGTGGTTAAAAATGCAGGATCACAGGAAAAAAAGAAAAAAAGCCAATAACCATTGAAAATATATTTTTATCAAAGTAATCCCCAGTAGTTAGTAACCCTAGATATAGGAAGCTGCTGTGTGACTTGTCCTACATGTATTAATGATACAGGTTCTTTTGACATTTGAGGGAGCAAAGTATCATGAAAGTGCCTTCTTGCAATGAGAGCCAATTTGTGGAGGATCCTTTCTTTTTGAAAACCAGCTCGGTGCTGATGGGCAGACATAACAGGAAGCCCTCGCGTGCTTGTTCCTGTTATTTGCCTTTTGGGAAACAAATGGCCTTCTGGTGACCCTTAAGTGGTTGTAAACTTCAGACATGAAATTTGAACAAAGCATATTCTTCTTTACTGTGTAATTGCATCTATCCAAAATTCTGAGTGTGATTTCGCTCTGCTGCCTCCTTCCTCGTTTATCAGCATGAGTCACTTCTGACAGCTTTTCTCGACACCAAGAAAAAAAAAGGTGACGGGGAGAGAGAGCTCCAGCACACAGCCTGTGATTGCAAGCCATGACTGTGCTTGTTCTCTGTGTAGTGTAAGGAGGGGGTGTGCCCTTCCCTCCAATCAGGCTCACAGTTCTTCTTCCTGAGCTATGCAGTCTGTGAATTCAGATCCCTGGCCCCTGTTTTGTAATGCTCAGAGATGCTGGCTAATTCTTTGTAAATTCTGAATTTTACAATGCTTTAGAGAAGAGAGGGCTGCATATAAACAGGTACAATTTATGTAAGATATATTGTTTCATGTATATCATCTGTACAACAAGTGAGGAGGTCCCAGCAGGACTTTTGAGGCAGTTATCAACTAGGTAATGAAAGTATGAAGTAATTAAATAGAAAGTTTTAATAATTAAACATGCTAAAATAGTGATACAACATTTAGGAACAGCAAAATAACCATACAAATATAAACAGCAGTACAATTGGCTCATAATCTGGAACATACGATTAGTCTCATATGGTGGGAGGCCAAACCACATAGGAGTTCACAGAGGGTTCCCGACATATTTTGGAATATAACATTATTCCTTTTTCAGGGTAAGATCAGTGCAAAAAATCATTTTCTATAAGTACAATAGTGATATGTCAATATGTGCGTAGGTACGAGAATGTCTACAATAAATGTCAACACAAATAATTCATCCAATATAGCATCAGGTTTTGACAAATTATAAATATTTTCAATGTATGGCTATGTCAAAAGAGATGTACAAAGTAGTTTGTCCCAACAGGAGTGCCCTACCACAATATGCCCTCAATGAAAATGTATAATGGAGACAGGATGTTAACCCAAACAGGTGGCTATGGGGACTTGCTGTTCCCCAGCATATACCAACCTGTACCTTGGGGAGTGGGAGCGATCACTGTTTGAAGATAGCAATTTCTCTATGTATGTGGACCACATACTTACGTGGTACTTCTACATAGACAATGTTCTGGTCTTATGGACTGGTCCCGAGGATTTGCTCCAGTCCTGCCTTACTACCTTGAACTGCAATATGTTCAACCTGAAATTTACAATGTTGTATAGTAGCTCTGACATGACCTTTTTAGATGTCAACATTCGGAAAAAGGACAATATGTTGTCCTGTGAACTGCTCCATAAACCGAAAGTTTCTTAGTAACAATATCCTACACGCTACTTAGCCCTTGATAACATCTATCCCTTATAGTCAGTACCTTTGAGCATTTAGGCTCAAACAACTAGACACAATCTCCTCTTTTCCAAAAGAAAGCCACCTTATGCTGACATTACCAGGATTATTACCAAATATTCAACTGAACATAAAAAGGTCGAACTGGCCTTAAGCAAATACTGGCACCTGCTCACTTCAGATCCCACAGTGGGTCTATTCCTCTCTCCGACTCCCCTGATAACCAATAGGCGGGCTCCCTCCATAGATGATCAGTTGGTACAGTGCGAGTACCGGCAGAGACACGTGGTGACCCATGCAAATTACTTGGAACCTTCCCTTGTGGCTCATGGTCATATTGCCAATTTATGTATACACTGAGACATGGGCGGCTACCTAATGGCCGCATAATTATCTCTAAAATTTGCCAATTGTCAAACTGTGGGAGTAGTTCATCTCCTGCAGTGCAACTGTGAGTGCTTTTATATAGGCAAGACTATTCAAAAATTCTGGCAGCGCATCTACTGCCATATTTATTTCTGATCTCAATGCCACTTTGTCACCTCGCCTCATTGAAGCCTTCAATTTTAAGCCATTTCTCCAGGGTTTTACTTCTGGAGGTTTTGAAAGGGACTTCTAGCCCACATCTGACAACTGTGGATATGTGGTCCCCTTGTATGCTGCCATATATAATTATGACTTATACACAGTTCTATGTATATACTTTTTTCTGTTTATCTCATTTTTTGGAGAATTCTTACACTTTTTCACCCTTCTAGCTATATAGCATCATGTGTTTGATACATCTGTAATCAATACGATTATGTCAACTACACATCAACCGAATGAAGGTATGCTGTCAGTAGTTTGTTCATTATTTGTTTTGTACCTCTATATATACATATGGTGTAAGCGTGGTGTAATTAAATTCTATTGATTTCACTTTGTAGAAGTGCCTCCTCGTATTTTCCATTTTGGCCACCAGATGTCCCTGTTGCCTTGGTTTCTCTCCTCGACACGTGCAGGCCCCACAGTGCTCTTCCCAGCATGTGGGGCCTCCAGTACTAATGCAGCACCAGCAGCAGGATGCACCTGTGTCAATATTGAGCACTGGTCTGTGCCTGCATATTGGGTCCCTTATTGCCGGAACATGATGCGGCACCTACTTGCGTGTTGGCAGGCTATTGACGTCTGACGCAAGGTGACGCTGGACACCGCTTGAGCCGGGGGGGGGGGATTGTCATGGAGTTTGGTCTGTATATATGTCTTCAGCAAATTAGGGACATCCATGAGAACTCCAACAACCAAACTCCCACTAGGACTCTGCTTCCACAGGGACACCTGTGAGAACTCCAACACTGCTCCCACTGGGACCCATCCATCTACTTGGTGTTGGGTCATGTGGGACGGCTTTCCACCTGCTTCCAATATAAAAATAGAGGGCCCTCACACTGAGGGGTAAGGCAATGTATTTGTCTCACACTCTTTTTAATCTGGACCATGATTACGTGGAGGCCTGATACTGTATACTAGGGATAGACCGATTATTGGCAAGGCCGATATATCGAGGGCCGATATGCACTTTCCCCGATATATCGGTATCTGCCCCAGAACTGGCCGATATTGCAGATATTTTTGTGACGTCATTCTGCCTTCTTAGGCTGCCTCCCTCGCCTTAGACAGCCTCGTCTGGAGTCAGGACTAGTCTCGCGGGTGTGTATCATACACCCACCCACAGCAGCCCAGTGCCAGCCAACCAGCCACAGGCACTGTACCAGCCAGCCACAGGCACTGTACCAGCGAGCCAGCCAGCTACCCACAGGCCCTGTACCAGCGAGCCAGCCAGCCACCCACAGGCCCTGTACCAGCCTGCCACAGGCACTGTACCAGCCAGCCACCCACCCACAGGCCCTGTACCAGCCACCCACAGCCCCCCTGTGCCAGACACCCACCCACCACAGGGTGCCAGCAAGCCAGCCATTAAGCATTAAACAAAAATTAACATGTTCAGTACCAGATTTGTGTCAAAAATTGTGTTAACTTTAAATGTACAAAATATCGGCCCATATCGGCCGATACTGATACGTTGTGACCAAAATATCTTTATCAGCATTCCCCTGAAAAAAAAAATGTATCGGTCTATCCCTACTGTATACAGTATGTAAAACAAAACATTATGTACTGTATTCCTATACTTGTACCTCGGGAGCTGTTTAAAAAGCTAATTTTGTGATATGTTTTTGATTCCCACTGCAAATATATATTTTATATATAGAATTTGCTGCTATACAGGCATACTATATACCAACCCCTCTTTTCACAAATACTCTTATCCCCACTAGGACCAGCTCCTTTCATGCGATCCTTGTGAACGTTACCAGGCGTCAGCGCTTATCAATCTGGTTGTCACCGACCCACCCACCCTCTGTTTGGGTTAACATCCTGTCTTACTAACACATTTTTATTGAGGGTTTAATGCGGTGGGGCACACCTGTTGGGACAAACTACTTTTGTACATCTCTTTTGTCAAAATTTGAAGCTATATTGGATGACTTACTTGTGTTGACATTAATGGTAGGCATACTCGTACCTATGCACATATTGACATATCATTGTACTTCTAGAAAATTATATTTTGCTCTGATCTTCCCCTGAAGAAGGAATAATGTTATATTCTGAAACATGTCGGGAACCCTCTGTAAACTCCTCTGCGGTTTGACCTCCCACCATATGAGACCAACCGTATGTTCCAGATTATGAGCCAAATGTACTGCTGTTTAGATTTGTATAGTTATTTTGCTTTTCCTAAATTTTGTATTTGGTGACCTAATCACTATTTTACCATGTTTAAATTAAACTTTTTCATTTTACTTCTTCATACTTTCATTACCTGATTGATAACTGCCTCAAAAGTGCAGGTGGAGCCTCCTCTCTTGTTGTACTTAGAATATTTTGGGATGTGGCAGCTAATCTCCAGACACATACTGTAACGTTCATGCGTTTTTGCTTGCGGATGGATTTACAGCTGCAGAATTATTACACTCAGTAGCCTTGTAGAGAATGTGTTGAACAACATATCCAACTCTCAGGACTTCATCACCGTGTACAGCCTGTTATATACTATATATATATTAATAGATGTTTTATGGAGGGATAGAGTATATGAGGATATATAGATGAGAGACAGGCTATTGTATGGTGAGCACTAGAAGTAGTATAGGAGAGTTGCAGGTGATGGTAAGCAGATAGGTTCTGATGTCAAGTATAGTGCAGATGGTAAGAGGACACAGATGGAGTATACTTTAGACAGAGTAACCTAGTGCAAGGATAGTTCAAGGTAGTCCCAAGAGCTAACAGTCTTATGCAGATGATAGTGAATAGATAGATACAGATAGTCTTGGTAATTGCAGTAGATGACAGTAGGAGATTGGTTAGTAAGAATCCCCTGCGGGGTACTTATCACTTAGATAGGTTAGGAAATACAATGTCCAGAGGAGAGGGGTGATCCCGTAGCGGGATACGGATCACCAGCGAGGTTTCCGGCTTAGTTCAGCGAGGAAGGTATGTCAGCAGCTCCGACTTCTCAGGCGTAGGTGCGATGAACATATGGGTTTGAACGAGCGATGAGTGAGAGCAAACCGGCGATTGAAATAGCCGCTCATAGCGGCGCTCGGCAGTGATGTCATCCGGTCTTAAAGGTGTATGCGTCCTTTGTATATACAAGATGGGACGCAAAGAGAGGAGAAATATAGGAACAAGGGTACCATAGGTACCGGAACATTACAGTACCCCCCCCCCTTAAGGCCGGCTCCGGAAGGCCTCTAGAACTGGTTTTTCCGGATATTTCGAGTGGAAATTGCGAATCAATCTAGGGGCATGGATATCGGAGGTATCCAGCCAGGTGTCATCTTGGGGCCCATAATTCTTCCATCGTACAAGATACTGGAGTCTTCTTCTATTGAAATGGGAATCCAAAATTTCTTTTATCTCAAATTCTTCTCCACCCTCCACTTGTACAGGAGGTGGAGGTGAGATAGTAGGCCTTATTCCTTGGTTAGGAACATGGGGCTTCAGTAGAGACACATGGAAGACAGGATGTATCTTGAGGTCTACTGGCAATTTGAGTTGTACTGCAGCTTTTCCAATAAGCTTCTCTATTGGAAAAGGTCCCAGAAATAGAGGTCCAAGTTTTTTACTAGGGATCTTTAGTCTTAGATTTTTTGTAGAAAGCCAAACAAGATCCCCAATGGCATATTGGGGAGAGGGTTTCCTACGGAGGTCGTAGTATTTTTTTTGTTGGCTATGAGCATGAGATATTGTATTGTTGAGTAATCCCAGAGAATCCTTTATCTGGGCAAGATAATCAGATGCCACTGGATTACTTGATGGTAAGATACGTGGAGGAAGGAGTGTGGGATGAAACCCATAATTCAGGTAAAACGGACTTTGCTTAGTAGTGCTATGAGTAGCGTTGTTATAGGCGAATTCCGCCAGTGGGAGGAGATCTGCCCAATCGTCCTGTAGATACGAAGTATAGCAACGCAGGTACTGTTCAATGCACTGGTTAACTCTCTCTGTCTGTCCGTTGGTCTGAGGGTGGTAGGCAGAAGTAAGGTTACGCTCTATTCGCAGTATCTGACATAGAGCTAGCCAAAATTTTGAGATAAATTGTGAACCACGGTCAGACAGCAGTGTTTTTGGAATACCATGTAACTTAAAGACATGTTTCACAAGTAATTCTGCTGTTTGTTTGGATGAAGGTAGTTTTCGGATAGGGGTGAAATGTGCCATCTTGGTCAGATGGTCCACTGATACCAAGATGGTGTTGAATCCTTTGGAAGGTGGTAGTTCCACTATGAAATCCAAGGATACCACTTCCCACGGAACCTGGGGTATCGGTAAACTACAAAGTAATCCTGATGGTTTCGTGTTGTCAATTTTAGACCTTGCACAGATATCACAAGATGAAACGAACTTTTTTACGGTTGTCTTCATGTCTGGCCACCAAAATTGCCTAGTGAGTAGATTGAGAGTTTTAGTCATACCCATATGTCCTGCCATAGGTACATCATGCGACAATTCTAAGATCTTGGTTCGCATAGTAGGGGGTATGTATAATTTATCGTTGTAGTAGAGGAAGCCTTCTGCGTCAGTAGTTAGTTGTGGTGGAGGTGAATCCAACCCTATGCTGTGCAAAATCTCCTCCTTCAGTGAGTGAACGACTCCGATAATACGTTCAAGTGGTATTATAGGAACTGAGGGAACCTCAGTGCAATCTTTCTCGGCTAGTCGTGAGAGTGCATCCGCTTTTTTATTTTTGTCTGCGGGCGTGTAAGTTACTAAAAAATTAAATGTCAGAAAGAATAACGACCACCGTACCTGCCGGTGGGAAAGAGTTCTATTAGTCTGAAGGTATTGGAGGTTTTTGTGATCAGTATATATCAGAATTGGTAATTGAGTGCCCTCAAGTAGATGTCTCCAATTTTCTAATGCCAGTTTTATGGCTAATAACTCCTTCTCACCTACTGGGTAGTTCACCTCGGGGCTACTTAATGACTTTGAAAAGAAAGCAACTGGGTGAAGAGGTGAGGTGTTTGTTGGTCGTTGTGAGAGAACTGCTCCTACTGCCATATTAGACGCATCTACCTCCAAGATGTATTGAAGGGATGGGTCTGGATGGCATAGTATGGGGGCAGTAGTAAAGCTTGATTTCAGCAGAGAGAATGCTCCATTTGCTTCCTTTGACCAATTAAATGGTCTCTTCGTGCTTGTAAGTTGTGTGAGAGGTTTCACAATCGCAGAGAAGTTTTTAATGAATTTCCTATAGTAATTAGAGAATCCTAGGAACCTTTGTAATGCTTTGCGAGTGGTTGGCATAGGCCAATCCAGAATGCAGGATATTTTGCTCATGTCCATTTTGATTCCACTTTTAGATATAATATATCCTAGGAATAGTACCTCCTCTTTATGAAAGAGACATTTCTTTGATTTAACATATAAGTTATGTGCAAGTAGTCTTGACAACACAAGTCTCACATGTTTTATGTGCTCAGGTAAGGAATGAGAATAGATAAGTATATCGTCCAAATATACTACCACACAAACATCAAGCAAGTCTCGGAATATCTCGTTTATAAAACGTTGGAAGGCTGCGGGGGCATTACATAGCCCAGATGGCATTACAAGGTACTCAAACAGTCCGTATCTGGTTCTGAATGCCGTCTTCCATTCATCCCCTTTACGGATTCGAATTAAATTGTATGCCCCTTTTAGGTCCAATTTTGAAAAGAAAGAAGCCCCACGCACCTGTTCGATAAGTTCAGGAATGAGAGGTAAAGGATAACGATCCTTTATTGTGATGGCATTTAATTGTCTGAAATCAATGATAGGCCTAAGGCTAGAGTCCTTATTGCGGACAAAGAAAAGCCCAGCAGCAGTGGAGGAAGTAGAAGGTCGGATGAATCCTTTTGCCAAGTTTTCATCCAGATACTCTTTAAGGTGAGAGAGTTCATCCTGTGAGAGAGGATATACATGTCCGTAAGGCAACTTGCTATTAGGGAGCAGATCGATACAACAATCATAGTCCCTGTGAGGAGGTAACATTTGAGCGTTTTTCTCGAGGAAAACCTCCGATAAATCTTGATAACACTTAGGAATAATGTCATCTGGCAGTACAGACAGGATCCTATCATGTGTGGGGAGGTTACACATCATCTCGCAATAGTGAGAAGAGAAGGCTAACGTTCTTGTTTTCCAATCGATGATTGGTTGATGTATGTGTAACCAGGGAAGTCCCAAAATGATTGGAAAATGTGGCGAAGTTAATACATCAAAGGTGGTGGTCTCCACATGAGACTCGTCAGCAGTTACAAGAAGTGCCTGTGTCTGACTGGTGATAGGACCAGAGGATAAAGGTGTACTGTTAATAAAACTAACGGAGACAGGTTTGGGTTTTGAAACAATAGGTATTTTATTAAGGGAGACAAAACAAATGTCAATGTAGTTTCCACAAGATCCTGTGTCAATCATAGCCTTGGTGGTGATCCTAGTTTGGTCCCACTGCAATGTTAATTGAACAAAAAGATAAGGATTAGGAAAGGAAGTTGTGAGTCCCCCTAGCAAGATATTTGAACACTCACCCTCTTTTCTGCGGACAAGAGGACAGTCGTTTACCAGATGATTCGGGGATGCGCAGTACATGCAAAGATGTTCGGTTTTCCTCCTGGCACGTTCAGAAAGGGTCAGAGGTGGACGTATCATTCCTACTTCCATAGGAGTAGTGTCAGCAGGCAACATCCGAGAAGGACTGGAAAATGGTGAGCCCATCTTCTCAGCCTTTCTTTCTCGTAGTCGTCTGTCAATATTGATACTGGTCTGGATCAGTCCCTCTAGAGTGCCAGGTAAATCCGCTCGGGCGAGCTCGTCTTTAACGGCCTCAGATAGGCAGAGTCTAAACTGCGTTCGCAAAGATGTGTCGTTCCACCCTGAATCAGGGGACCATCTTTTAAAATTCGCCACGAAATCTTCAACAGGTCTCCTTCCTTGTTTTAGGGCCCGTAACTGGGTGTCAGCGGTACTCTGCTTGTTGGGGTCTTCATATAAAGTAGCAAGTTGTGCTAGAAATAAGGGATAAGAATTAAGGAGTGGATCATCCTTTTCAAAGAGAGCATCTGCCCAGGCCCAGGGTTCACCCGTTAAATAGGAGATGATGGTACAAACCTTAATTTGGTCAGTGGTGTAGGTTGACATGCGTTTTTAAATTCACGGAATTTGCTCCGATCACCAGAAAACACTATAGGAGGGTTTATCTTAGGCTCACGGGGCTGAGCAGCAGGAGGCTGTGTGAGACGGCCAAGCTGCTGTCTCAAGGTTTGATTGTCATTTTTTACCTCTGTAAGTGCATGGATCAATGCATCTACTTGTTGTTTTAATTGTAGCACATGAGTGGATAATTCTGCTGAATCCATATTTTTTTTAAAGGCTCGTTCAATCTGTAACGTTCATGCGTTTTTGTTTGCGGATGGATTTACAGCTGCAGAATTATTACACTCAGTAGCCTTGTAGAGAATGTGTTGAACAACATATCCAACTCTCAGGACTTCATCACCGTGTACAGCCTGTTATATACTATATATATATTAATAGATGTTTTATGGAGGGATAGAGTATATGAGGATATATAGATGAGAGACAGGCTATTGTATGGTGAGCACTAGAAGTAGTATAGGAGAGTTGCAGGTGATGGTAAGCAGATGTCAAGTATAGTGCAGATGGTAAGAGGACACAGATGGAGTATACTTTAGACAGAGTAACCTAGTGCAAGGATAGTTCAAGGTAGTCCCAAGAGCTAACAGTCTTATGCAGATGATAGTGAATAGATAGATACAGATAGTCTTGGTAATTGCAGTAGATGACAGTAGGAGATTGGTTAGTAAGAATCCCCTGCGGGGTACTTATCACTTAGATAGGTTAGGAAATACAATGTCCAGAAGAGAGGGGTGATCCCGTAGCGGGATACGGATCACCAGCGAGGTTTCCGGCTTAGTTCAGCGAGGAAGGTATGTCAGCAGCTCCGACTTCTCAGGCGTAGGTGCGATGAACATGTGGGTTTGAACGAGCGATGAGTGAGAGCAAACCGGCGATTGAAATAGCCGCTCATAGCGGCGCTCGGCAGTGATGTCATCTGGTCTTAAAGGTGTATGCGTCCTTTGTATATACAAGATGGGACGCAAAGAGAGGAGAAATATAGGAACAAGGGTACCATAGGTACCGGAACATTACACATACAACACTAAGCTTGTTGTTTTCATGTGTATCATCTGAAGCTAGTCACTTCACCGGTTATATGTAAGGGTTTTCAACCACTTTAAGTTTCGTCAAGGAACATGTAAATCTTTTTCAAGGTATATTAAGGTTAATTTCTTTGTTATGGTATTAATATATTTTTAATTGTTATTAATGTATGCAAAATCAGTCTAATGGGTATAGAAAATACATATAAAGATGTATAATACTTTTGTAGATGCATATCGTTTAGTTTGTGGACATTAACAGGATTTTTTTTCTTAATTTAACAAATGTAAAAATTAACATTTATTTTTCACCTTGCTAGTCACTCTACATTCCTAATAAATGTATCCAGACTTTTATACTCTGTAACTTTCCATATACTCTGTTTTCATAGTCCATCATTTTTTAATATTCATGTCTTCCTTTACCATCTACGTTTGCTGACTTACTGTCTCTTTGATGGACTTTCATAACATTGCATATGTGTGTAAGATTCTGGTACCTTCGGTACCCTTATAGGTCATTTTCTTCTTCATATTGCGTCCCACCTTTTCAGCTAGGTGGAACGCATATACCTTTAAGCCGCATGACGTCATCACTAAGCGCCGCTCTGAGCGGCTATTTCAATCGCCGGCTTCTCTCTCACAAATTGTTCGTTCAAACCGCATGGTATACAGCCTGTCTTACGCTGCCGGAGCCTCCAGCTATTGCCATACCTGGAAAGACCGGAACCTCACCAATGATCCCGTATCTCGTTACCCGATCATTCACTCATTACCGGACCCTTCAGCTTACTAATCTAACTAGTAATAAGTACCCCACAGGGGATTCCTTCCTATCAAACTTACACTATCTACTTCTGCATACTAAGGACTGTTACTATCTATGCATTACTATTTCTATCATCTGCACTGTTACATAGATTGCTAGCTCTTGAGTCTACTACCATCTATCCTTGCACTAAGTTAGCCTCTCTTGTACACTCCATCTGCTGTCCCCTACCACCTGCTATTGCACATGATTGCTAACCTATCTACCATCATCTACTTCTCTCCTGAACATTACTATTGAGTACTCATCATTGCTATCACAACTCACGCCTGTCCTTTCAGCACATCACCTCTATACTATCATATACAATCTATCACTCCAGGAACATCTTATTGAGTGTTTGTATATTGTATGCTGAAGCAGGCTGGCCACAATGATGAGTCTGGAGAGTTGGACCTGGTGATTCAACACATCTCTACATGACTACTGAGTGGAGATTCTGCAGCTGCAAATCCAACTCTCTAAACAAACGCTAGAGCGTTACAATGTGATACAATTTTGTGCTTCTGTCTTTCTGTCTTCTACATATATTCACTTTGTTCTAGCACCCATTTACAATAATTTACACTGTGTATTGCAGTATATAATCATGTTGGATCTCTTTAAATGTAAAGAATAAATTGCCTAAGTGCCCCATAGTAAACTAACTAAGTGCTGCCTAGGTTTCGGTCCTCTTCTATTCAAAGTTGTGAAATGGGAGTGTTCTATAAATGTTCCTCATTGAATGGTAATATTCCTTACTTTCACTGTGTGTTCCACAGCCATACAAACAAGCTAGCGGTTTGGACCATTACTACTAGATGAGAAATTCCCAGCCCAATCTGTGATATCTTTAGTATTATTTTGGGAAGTGCTCTGGCTCCATCAAGATGCTTGAGCATAACTCTTTTCCTGAGACTCTGGTTCTAGGCTTCTGTTGCTGTGACGTTGCTACTGTTCTCTTGATCCAGGTTTCTAACTGCCTCTGCTGACCTGTTTTGACATTCCCTGTTTGCAGGCAGCCCTTGAATTCTTGTTTGTTTGACTGTGATCTTGTCGCACATGTCTGTACCTCATCTCACTTCAGGCATTTTTCAGCTGATGCTAGTCTGGGTGTGTGTGAGATTTGCAATCTGGAATTTGATGATGAAGAGTCCTTGGTGGAGAAAGGAGCAGTGTATAGGACATGTGATGTCAGGTGACTCCATAATGGTGGTTTCACCTTTTGTGGAAAGCAGGAAAACACTGAAGTATAGCAGCATAGAGACTATGCCACTGTGAGTATCCATGCTGGGAAGGATTTTATACTTAGTGTGGATCAATCTTTTGGGGATAGAAGTTTATTCTTTGAAGACACAAACTGCCACTTTTTCTCTTGAGATTTGCCCTAAACCACCATTTTTGAAATGCCTTATTATGACAACAAGTTTATTTGCTAACAAGTTATGTTAAAGTTAAATTGTTAAAATGCAATCTGAACTTAACTGGGCATTCTGTTTATGTTAGACACTATGATAAAAAATTAAACTGCTATTGGGCTTCAAAGAGAAAAAAAAAGTTGGCCTGTACAAGAGAGGGCACTGTGATGGAGTAAAGCTGTTTGGACACCCATTAGTTAAAGTGGATTTACAGCTCAGAGCTGTAGTGTCCTTTTGGCCTGGTGGAGCATCTGTCCCTTGTACAGCGTCTGGAGCTCCTGGTAATAGAGAGGACTCTTGCGTTAAAGGTTTCCACTTATTATGGTTAACTGTTAAATAGTGCGCTAAACAAATGGCCTGGATTATCAACCCTCCTATAGCTGAACTTTCTAAAAGGCTCTTTCAGGATTCTTAGAATTAGATGAACCTGCTGTAAGAGGCGGTTTAAATTTGGATTTATCCCAGTCACTAGGAGGAGCCTGGCCTTAATGACTGTTTCCTGTTTGACGTAGGCCAATGAACAAGATTCCGGCCATTTAATATATGTTAGAAAATGAACGCTGACTGGGTGTATAACACAGCCCTTTTGCACTTTACACTAATGTATTGAGGAAAACTAGTAGCCATCACACATAAGATTATTTTTAAAAAGGAAAGACAATGTATATGCATTGTTTGAACTGGTCAGATTTATCATTAAAAAAAGTTAACAAAAATCATTTGGAATCTGATTTTTTGCAATTAGCATTGATATGTTCCTCCAGTGATCCATTGAATGTAGCCCAGTAATCTGTTTTACAGCAAAGACTTTCAATGGATCCACTGGGATTTCAGTGAACTATAACAGAGTGTCAAAGAACTGGTTTACTTTGATAGCTATCCCCCACTTGTAGAGCGTATAGGACAAAACACATTAACTCGAAAAATAAAGACTGTGTAAAAAGGAATCCAATACACCCTTTTACATATCAGTAGATAATCCATAATCCATAAACCATGTTGATATTTGAATGCTGCAGATCAGCCTGATATGATCCAAGTTTTTAAAACGTGTCTTCAGTATCTTCAGCATTTGCAATTTTTTTCCCTTCCAATAGTTCATAAGGGGTTAATGTTTTGTTACCAATATTTTTTCATTTAGGTATTCAAGATGCAGTGCCTATTACTGTACATTGTGATGAACTCTTCCTAATATTACGTTGCACATGCAAGATGTTGCCATGGATTCTCATCACTAGTCATCACACATTTTCATATCCCAATTATTTCTTCTACATTCTTTAAGGCACAGGATTGCTCCAAAGCATAGTAGTTTCTTTACACCCATATACCTAAAGCATGCAATTAAATAGGGTGATTGTTTGAGAAAATTATGTAGAAGCTTTATTAAAATGACACCGTAGGATAATAAAGTTGGAATTCAGTCAGCAAATATTTGATACTATAATTCACAATAATTACAAGGTGTGGTCACTATACTTATTGCACACAATTTAACATGTATTCATTTTGATTTACATGACTTAGTTTTTAAAAACATGTAAAATTGCTAAGGCAGTTTATTATATGTTGATGTGTATATCAGTACAGAGATATTACAGTGTAGTACATTATACCAGCAAGCCTTTAGGATTCATGCACAGACTCCACAGCTAATGATTATTCCCTAATGTGTAACACAGTAGTTATAGTTTCTGTCGTGAGAAGGAGCTTAGAAAAGTAATAATTTGTCCCTCTGGGAAGCTGACAAATACAACCTCAAGTGGGGCTATAGAACAAAACACTTCTGAATGACACTAATTGTTTTCCTGCACAGGGCATACTATGATCTAAAATGGATACTTTAAATTAGGGCCCAAATTTCATTCTCTGATCTTTCCTCAGAGGTCCTCTATAGACCAATGAAAATAGTTTCTAGCCCTAAGTTTTGGATTTGTTTTGTTCAGCCATGCATTGGTTCCAAAGCCTCTGATTTTGCAAATATCGAGTTGAATGTTCTAAACATAACCCAATTACATACCTCAGACACTTCCTTGGAAGTTCCTTCAACCATACAGTAATAACTGGGAATTTGGGTATTACATTTTAGTTCATGCATAGAACTACAAGTTTACTGAAAGATATTCATTCAGGCGTGATGGGTTATGTGGAGTTTACTTTGCATTTGTCAGAATCATATGCAAGCCTGAGGTTAAAATAAATGTATTTCACTTTACAAGTTACTGCATAGAACAGAGTTGGACAAATCCTAGCTGCCAGGTAGCCATGACAACTAAACTGTGAATATTTAGTATATTTATACATGTTGGATGTTGAACATTTTGGTATGAACAGGGTGGCATTACTGAGAAGCTAAAGATCCTGGCATCCATTATCCCTCTATGCAGTGTCATCACCTAATAATTTTCATACCTGCACATAGATGTACCATGCCTGCAGGTGTGCAAATATAACTTTATAAAAAGTTGATGTATCAATACTGTATGCCCTTGCTATGAATTAAAGTTATTTCCCCACAACTAGAATTTGACTGGAGGCTGAAAGGATGCACTGTAACCTTAGTTTATTGGTAAGTACGCATTGATACATTAGACCAGGGGTCTCCAAACTATGGCCTCCCAGTTGTTCAGGAACTACAGTTCCCATCATGCCTAGTCATGTCTGTGAATGTCAGAATTTTACATTGCCTCATGGAATGTGGAGGGCCTGGTTTGGAGATCCCTGCATTAGGCCATACAGCTGTTTTTTTTTGCTTTATTCATTGTAAAGTTTCTGAATAAAAACCTTATAAACCTTACCTTAACATTGTGTATTATTTTAGATTTTTGTACAATTTGTAGTCAATGTTGCTCTTGGAAGTGCAAGAGTGAATAATATCGGCGCAAACAATTGTCTAAAAATCAAATGAAGTGCAAAATCATGCTGTTATACCGACTTAGTTTACCACTACAAAGAAAGATCAATATCAAAATAATAACGGTACAGCGCTACATAAACCAAAGTGCAGTCAGTGACTGTACGTAAACAATAAATACATGATGAAATGGAAATAAAGTGCTACAGTGCCAGTATTGTGCTTGTAATGTAATATGTATCAATGAAATAGATATAATAAATACATATAAATCATAAATAAATAAATACGAATAAATAAAAAGTCCGGTGATCTTTTGCAAAGACTTGTGCAAAATATGCTATGTATGCTTCCACCACCACCACATAAACAATTGGCGTCTCACCTGAGGTTTAGACCTGTGTTTCACCACAAGGTCAAAATAAGCAGGTCAAACAAGCAGGGGTTAAAAAGCTCCTTATCTCCACTCTCAATAGGATCACTGCTGCACAGAAACAGCCATACACTGGAACAAAGTTCTCATCGTGGATGTGGCATAAAAGACAAAAGAGACACAGGATCTAATGCTCTCAGTATAAACAGAGTTTTAATCAGGATATGATAAATAAAGCACTCATGTGTGGGCACTACATTAAGTGCAAGTAGAACACAAAGCTTAGTAAACTCTTCCGAACTGGCTGTCGGCTTCCAGGTTGCCGGTGAAGACTCGGCCCCCCTATACGCGTTGCGTCATCCATCAATCAGAGGCTAGACTTCCTCAGTAGGGGGTGGGGCTGAACCTGCAACCGGCTGAACTAAATACCACCACGCCGCAATAGAGCGGGGTACCACCGTGTCTCTGAACTCCATTTGTCAAAAACTTCCGGACCGCTTGCGTGATACACGGCACATGGAAATTATAGCCAGATCCTGAATGGCACTAAATCAATATAGGAGCATTCTGACAACCTAAATGCTTGGCAGCCAGCCCTTACATTACATCTCTATTCCCTAAAACACACATGTGACAATATGAAGCCTCAAATCATAAAAATACAGAATTTAATAAATAAAATACAGATAAAAATACAGGCAAACTATTTTTATCTGTATTTTATTTATTAAATTCTGTATTTCTCTGTATTGCGGCGTGGCGGTGTTTAGTTTGGCCGGTTGCACTCTGTTCATACTGAGAGCATTAGATCCTGTGCCTCTTCTGTCTTTTATGCCACATCCACTATGAGAACTTTGTTCCAGTGTATGGCTGTTTCTGAGCAGCAGTGATCCTATTGAGAGTGGAGATAAGGAGCTTTTTAACCCCTGCTTGTTTGATCTGCTTATTTTGACTTTGTGGTGATACACAGGTCTAAACCTCAGGTGAGAGGCCAATCGTTTATGTGGTGGTGGTGGAAGCACACATACTTACCCTTGAGCACTGGTTTAAGCACTGTCTCCAAGCATATTTTGCACAAGTCTTTGAACAAGATCACCAGACTTTTTATTTATTCATATTTATTTATTTATGATTTATATGTATTTATTATATCTATTTGATTGATACATATTACATTACAAGCACAATACTGGCACTGTAGCACTTTATTTCCATTTCATCATTGCACAGATGTATTTATTGTTTACGTATAGTCACTGAGTGCACTTTGGTTTATGTAGCGCTGTACCGTTATTACTTTGATTTTAATGTTGCTCTTGAACCTGATCTAAAAAAAAGTTAAAACAGATTGTCTTATTACTACGATGATTTAAATACTTACCAGCTAGAAGGTAGAGTACTATCTTTAAAACAGTTTCCATTATTCGGTGAGATCTAGCTTTATTGAACTGTACTACACTGCTTGTTTTTTTTGTATATTTTTCCTCATCTCATACTCTCAGAAACTGTTTTCTTTGTACATGACCTCTATGGTGCTTTTTGTCCTTTACAAGATATTGCTTGCCCTATTTGGATGTGGTTTGTTGGACACTTTCTTTCCAAATAAAAAAAAAAAAAAAGTTCATTGTTTGTTTCACAATACACATCCTTGTTCCAGTGCTCTCTCTCTGCCCGACTACAGCCAAAGCTCTCCTTATGGTATTCTTGCAGCTCGCAGTTCAGTCCTCCTTTTGCAGCATGCATTTCAGCATGATGCTGAAAGTGGACTGGAAGGTATTCAGTGCAGGCGTACACAATAGGCAGCTTAACCAGCCGCCTGAAGGCACCAGGTGGGGGAGGGGTGGTAAAATCAAATCCCCAGCATCTGAACCCAGTATCTAAACCTCATAGCCCAGTGCCAGAACAAGTCCTAGCACTTGGCTCCAGTGACTTGCCTGACAGGGACGGCCTCTTGTGGGCACCAGTGACACCTGCCTCGCAGCTTGTGCAGGTGTTTCGGGTCCCACATGCTTGCCGGCATTTCTCCACCCCCCCCCCCACCTCCGCTGCCTCTCACTAGCATGGCACAGTAAGCACACAGAGCAGACTAAAGCCCCCTCCTCTTCCTCGGCTCTGCAAGTTTGCAAAGAAATATACTTGCAGTGATTTTGGGGGGGGGGGGGGTAAGAGGGTGCTGTATGTGCTAGATGTGCTAGGGGGCACTATGGGAGAGGACTTGTGCTGGGGGGTCAGATGTTATGTCCACCCCTCCTTCTCCCCCCCCACACTAGTGCCCCCCATGCCAGACAGGTTAGTGGAAATAAGTGTCAGAACTTTTTTTGGCCCTGGTCTCCAGGACCTAGGGCCAGTTCACACCATAAATCACACAGGAAGGTGCTGTCTTCAGGATGCTGTGCGATTTTAGCCCATTCATTTGAATGTGCTGAAATTGTGCCAGTCCGCACCAAGAATTGTGCATGCACTACTTTACAAAATGCAAAGCAATCTGGTGCAGGAAAACATAATGCATTTGCGACCTGCCTATGGGGAGTCATTAAGTTGATACCCACTGCAGATCACAACTGCAGTGCATTTTGAATGCGGTGTGGGAAACGCGCTCAGAATCCGGGCTTCCCTCATGGCGTTTTTGGTGTGATACAGGGGATTTTGTTTGAATCTCAGAAAGGTCCCACCAAAACCCTGACAGCTTGGAAGTAGGGATTTGTATTAGAAGGGGAGAGGATTTGGGATTTGTGGGGGGAGGGGGGTTATACTTGGAAGGGGGATTTGGGTGGGAGGATTTGTGACAGAACTGGGAAGAGGACTTGTGCTGGTGTGGGGGATTTGGGGGAAAGTGAATTTGCGCTGGGGAGGATGGTGGGGAGGGGGGGGGGGGGGTTGTGCTGAAAAGGGAGGACCTAGGGGAAAATATATTTCCTGTGCTAGAAGTGGGGAGATCATTTTTGCTGAGAAGGGGATTGAGGGGTGGATTTGTCCTGGAGGATTTGAAGAGGGAGCCTTCATGCTGCACCCCATCAAAGATGGGTGCAATGTAAAGAAGGTCCCAGTGTGGCTGTGGACACTGCGGGTGAGAGGTAGCATTGTGGTGGAGAGGGGGTGGCAGGAGGATGAAGGGGTGGGGGCACCAAAATGCACCTTCACCTGATTAAAAAGTCCTTGCACCGGCCCTGAAGATATTTAGGCACCAGTCTTTGGATAGGGTGAGCTTTGCCTTTAAACTAGCTATTCATGAGCAAGAGCTACAGTACAATACTGAAGGCTGTTAGCCTTTTTGCTGATCCAGATTGCCTTACTATTTTTGTCTTCTGCCATCTTTGTTGCTGACCCGTACTGTCTGTCTATCCTCTGCTTGCCAGCTGCCATGACCCCTGCCTGATTTTGACTGCTCCCTTGTCTCCAGCCTAGTTTACCACTTACACATTGCCAACTTACATTGTCTGACTCATCTCTGCCCGCCACCCACAAGATCTCTGCTTAATCCCAACTGCACTCTGGTCCCCTGTCTCCGCAATGTAGCCCTCCTGTAACTAATACCCCCCCGGAAGGGTAATTCAAGGGGCTCTGACCTTGTGCCATTTGCAGTTAAGAGTTCTGGGAACCACTATAGTTTTTTACCCATCCACACCATCAGGAGCTCTGGTGAAGACCAACTGGTACTTAGATTCCACACCATTGGAGAGCCCTTGTCATCTGCCAAAGGGTATTGCAACATATAGTATCAAGTGGAGAAATTGTAATTTATTTCTACAATCATAAAATGTAGGTATCTAGGATTTATGTAGTCTAGTTTATTGGGACTAAGGAATTAGTAAAAAGAAATTAGAAGCACCAGAGCACCTACATATAGCAATGTCTTGAGATTCTTCCAGCTTACCAGATGCCTGTCAGGATTTTAACATCATAGGAGACATATTTCACCTTTTTCTACTTCTAATTAGGGATAATCGAACTTTTCAAAAGTTCGGTTCGACCAGAACACCCGAACTTCCCAAAAGTTCGGCCCGGATTTCAGAACCCCATTGAATCAATGGGACCCCAACTTCGGTAATCAAAAAACACCATTTTGAAGCCCTAAAACCCAATAAATGCCCCTAAAAAGTGAAGTGCCTAGGGTTCTGGGTCATGCCCCAGGGACTATTAATCACACAAAAAAAGTTCTTAAAAATTGTCATTTTTGATAGAGAGCCAATTATTGAAAAAATTATTGAAAAAAAAATGAGATTTTTTGATTTTGACTTTGGATTTAGTGTCTGGGGGGGGGGGGGGGGTCTAAAAAGTGTACCTGTGAAGTTTCAGCTCTGTAGCATGTCCAGAACCAGAACAAAAAAGATTGTTTGTATTAGGTCACTTATAGAACAGGGATATGGCTCCGCTATTTTCACACCTTGCCTGTTTTGTAGCAAGTGTTTTTTTGGGCATTTTTTGGGGGTTATTGGAGGCAGGCATAAGATCAGAACTTCTGTGTAGGGGTATATATACACACACACTTATATGTATATATACACCTACACATATATAGGTGTGAAAATAGCAGAACACTATGCTTGCGCTAATGAAATAATTAACAGGCATATGTCTCCGCTCCTATCACACCTATATATGTGTATATATATACATATAAGTGTGTGTGTATATATATCCCTATACAGAAGTTCAGATGTTTTGCCTGCCTCCAAAGACCCCCAAAAAATGCCCAAAAAAACGCCTGCGCCAAAAAAAAAAAAAACGGCCAGGTGTGTTATGCAGGCTTTTTTTTTTTTGGGCATTTTTTTGAGATCTTTGGAGGCAGGCATGACATCTGAACTTCTGTATAGGGGTATATATACACACACATGTATGTATATATACACCTACACACATATAGGTGTGAAAATAGCAGAACACTATGCTTGCGCTAATGAAATAATTAACACCAATATGTCTCCGCTCCTATCACACCTATATATGTGTATGTGTATATATACATATAAGTGTGTGTGTATATATACCCCTACACAGAAGTTCAGATGTTTTGCCTGGCTCCAAAGACCCCAAGAAAATGCCCAAATAAGGTTTAATGTTGAAAAATGTAAGGTAATGCATTTGGCCCGGGTGCCAATAATACGAACGCAAGTTACTCACTGGGGGGAGGGGGGAACTTTGGGGAAATCTAAGATGGAAAAGGACCTGGGGGTTCTAGTAGACAGCAAGCTCAGCAATGGCATGCAATGCCAAGCTGCTGCAAGCAAAGCCAACAGAATCCTGGCATGTATTACAAAGGGGATTCACTCCAGTTCTCTGATCCTCAGGAAGGATATGCTGGAACTGGAGTCAGACAGAGGGGATGGTAAAACTGTAGGATAATGAGTAAGGAAACCCATATCTAAATTTAAGCCGTTATTTTTTGTTTTAAAAAGAAGTATCATTTTTAATTCAAAAGTTTTCCTTTCCTGGATAGTTCTGAAATTCCATTTAAGGACTAAAACATTGAGGTCTTCTATAGTGTGGTCCGTTTGTGAAAAATGATGTCCCACAGGTGTGCAGAAACTATCTTCTTTATGTTCCTTGATGGTATGTCTGTGCAAATCCATCCTTATTGCAACTTCTGTCCTGTTTCAACTACATAAGATCCTTTGCTACATCCTTTGCATTGGATGAGGTACACACCATTATTGGAGGTGCAGTTGTATGATCCTGTTATATTAAAGGTCCCATTTGTGTGTGTGTGTGACACTTTTAGACAGATTGATCGGGTTGCACAGTTTGCAGCGTTTCTAATGGCAGGGTTTGCTCCCATTATTTGTGACTTCCTAATCAGAATGAAGTTTTCCGCTGATTAGTTTATGTCTGAGGTTGGGTGGTTGTCTGAAAGCCAGTATTGGAGGTTGTTGAAATATTCCTTTCAGAGTTTCATCCTCTGTTATGATGGGTTGTAAATCTTTGATTATCTTTCTTATCCCTTCTAGTGCTGGATTGTATGTGGTGACTAGAGGTACACGGTTATTTGTTTTTTTTCTCTTTGTATTGGAGAAGATTTTCTCTTTGGGTTTTCAAGGCTGTGTTTATGCTGGTGTTGATGGTTTGGTTTTTGTAACCTTTCTTACGGAAGGAGTTTGCTAGTGTTCTGAGATGTTTATCTCTGTCTTCTGGGTCTGAACATATTCAGTGGTATCTGATGGCCTGGCTGTGTATGATGGCCCGTTTAGTGTGTTGGGGGTGAAAACTGAAACTATGGAGATAGCTGCATCGGTCAGTCGCTTTCCTGTATATCGAAGTATGAAGCTTGTCATCCCTGATGTATACACATCTGGAACTGGAGAGAGTCCAGAGAAGGGCAACAAAGCTAATAAAGGGACTGGAGGACTTCAGCTATGGGTAAAGACTACAAGCATTGAAGGTATTCTTTCTGGAGAGGAGACGCTTGAGAGGGGATATGATATCAATGTACAAATACTGTACTGGTGACCCTAGCATAGGGAACAAACTTTTCAGTGAAAGGAAATTTAAAAAGACACATGGCCTTTCACTAAAATTAGAAGAGAAGCGGTTTACCCTTAAACTGCGTAAATGGATCTTTACCGTCAGAGCGGTAAGGATGTGGAATTCTCTTCCACAAGCAGTGGTATCAGCAGATAGCATTGATAGCTTCAAAAAACTATTAGACGGACACCTTATGACCACAACATAAAGGGGTAAACTATGTACTATTGACAGCACACACACATACACACTCATCATAGATTGAACTAGATGGACTGGTGTCTTTTTTCAACCTCACAAACTACAGTATGTAACTATTGTGAGGGATTAGCTCGGTGGCGGGTGTGGATGACCCCTTGGGGGGTGCGTTTTCCCAGAGAGGTAGCCGACAAGTGCTTGCAAACAAACAGTGTGGTTTATTAAATGGTGTTTTCTTCACCAGGCTGTATGCAGCAAAACATCCAAAATAAAATAAAACAGAAGATAAATCCTTGCCTCTGTGGGCGGCTACCTTCTCACAACTGGAACCTGCCTAAGTGTCTGTCTCCAACCTACCGTCGGGCAGACTTCCTTGTCACATAGCGGACACTCAATAGTCCTTTTGTAATAGCTTCACAGGGCAACACAGTCCTTTTGTTTCTTTCACATCAACAGTTCGTCTTCTCACCTTTGAGACGTATTTCACCCTTGGTTACCGTCCCGGGCACACATCACTCCGGGGGGTCTTCTCCCAGGCCCACACATCCTGTCGGGAGGCACACGCTGACTGTCCTCCTGCTCCCAGCCCACATGGCTTCAGGACACAGCTTCTGGAGGCAGCAAACAATAGGAATTTCTCTGAACAAATTATAGAGCCTTAACTCCCTCATTCTGAACAGGTGAAGGCCTTTCAACTTCCTGCTGGCTAGCTCTGTAGCCAACACCCTAAATTAATTAATGGACTTTCTAAATCAGGTAGAAATGTATCTCCTTCCTGTGACTACATTCCCAGATTTAGCTGACTTCCTGTTACATACCCCCCCCTCTTGTTTCAACCCTAGGGTTGGGACACAGATTTCCAGGCACGCATGTGTCAAGCACTGCTGACTCACTGATAAGCCTCCTATTATCCTCAAGCTTCCGGATGAAACTGTTTTGTCATCTTCATTGACGGATTTCTCATAAATGCCACACAGTTTGTCTCTCATCTCATATACACATTCTTCAACTGCATTTTTGGCATCATTTCGCTCCTTCTCGTTTCTGTCATCTTCATTGACAGCTTTCTCATAAATGTCAGACAGCTTGTCCCTCATAACCGTCTGTCCAATCCACCATGGAGGACCGTGATCCATAGGCAACTCAATTGGGCTAGTCTTAATGTCTTCAACATTCTTAAGACGCCTCTCTCTGCAATCAATAAATGTTTTCCACAAAACTTTAAGAACCTTTGCTTCACTAAGCTTTGTTCCAAGTAGGGACTCTTGACATCCCTCTGTGACTTGAGTTGCCTCTCCATACAGCTGTACACAATCATTGACTTTTTGTTGTAAAAGGGAATGATCTTCCTTCTTGAGCTTTGCTTGCTCTAAGATGCTGTGCAGAGGATTTTCCAATTGAGACAACAGGCTGTCACACATTTCTTCAAAGTGACCCCTGTTCCTTTTCCCAGAGATATCAATATCATTCACCAAACATTTCATATTCATAGGCAGATCTGAAGCATTTGCACTCATCAACTTCTTAAACTTTTCGCCCTCCTGAGCGAGTCGCAGTAAAGGCCTACTATTTGATTTGATATTCAGTTTATATTTCTTGCCAAACTCTTCACAGAAGTAGCCAACCAGAACATCATCAACTTTCCTTCCACCAACATAGGGGTCAAAGGCAACAACACAGTTGAACCCAGCGATCTGGGTGGTATCCATTATAGACCTCCTCTCTGCATCAGTGAAGAAGCATGGAACTGCAACACATTCTTTTACAGGTTTCTTCAATGCACTTTCTGCTGAACTATTTGACCGCTCAAGGTCACCTAGTTCTTTTTCTCTATCTGAATTCCACATGGAATGCATCTCAAGATCACGATCAAACTTCTGCCACCCGTCTTTCACCAGTTCCATTTTGGAAACACTCCCTGAAAGGCACTTATTCATTTGCTTCACGTTTTCACCAACAGCCTTAGTTTTCTCCACTAGGTTTTCAGCCTGAACTGAGAAATCACCACATTTCTTACTCAGCTCCTTTGTTTGCTGAAGTTCTAATGATACATTTTCCAATGCTTGAAGTTTTTGAAGGAACGGTTTATTCCAAAGGGGTGATTCAAGCCACATGTCGTCACATTTCTGAGGCTCACTCAGGACAGACCCCAAAACACTGATCCTTTTAAAAACTGCATCAGGCACACTATCCCCTCTTTGGGACAGATCCTCTGTTGCCTGGAATTCCTCTTCCAGTTCCTGCAACGGAATCTTCATCTCTTCTACTTGCTGTTCTAAGGCTCGCTTAGACTTTTCTAGCTCCTGAACGCTTTTCACAACATCATCCTTGGAGCTGACCAATTCTTCCATTTCTGTACGCAGCTGTTTAACACCTTCTAGTTCAGCCTTACACTCTAGAGCTTCCTCCAAAGAGCGAGCCAAGAACAGGGCTTTGCTCTCGTTATCACGCACCTCCGTTTCTGCACGTGCGCGTTCTTCTGCATATTTTGCAGACACAGTCTTCTCTTCACCAAGCATCTGATCAAACTTCTTTTTCACATCTTCAACACACTGTAATGAACCAACGCTTTCTTCCATGCGTTTTTTCATATCCGCTATCTGAGCTTGCAATGTTGCGACTTGCTCTGATAGGTTTTTCTTTGCTTCCGCCTCCTCTTTTAATTGTTCCAGGAAGCCATTTTTCTCATCTTCCATTTGTTTGAGCTTTGTGCTAAAACTTAGCCTTTGACACCTCTCTTCCTGTAAGAGTTCCTGCGTGTCTTGCAGCTGCGATTCCAAGATAGAAAAATCTTCCGCAATTTCTCTAGATTTGCTGTCTGCTTGAGAAAGCTGATTTGTAACATTGTCCAACTCAACCTGCAGTCGGTTTGCCTTCTCTGACAGCTTAGCACACAATCGGTCACCTTCTGACACCTTGACTTGCGATTCCAGAAGCTGTGCCTCTACTTTTTCCCTCTTATGTTCACAATCTTCTTTTCCCTGCATAAGAGCCTTCACCTCATTGGCTAGCATCTGGGAATAAGAATGTAATTCTGCCACACAGGCTTCTTTCTCCTTTAACTGCTGCTGGACACGTTGGGCTTCCCCTTTCCAACTTTCACAGTCCGCACACCATTCATTTACCACATTGCTCAAAGTAGTGAGCTCATACACAGTACTCAGTAATTTAGCCTCTCTTTCACTTTTCTCGTTGTCGCTGAGAGACAATGTCGTTTTCAGAGCGACATTCTGTTCCTGCGACTCCTGCAGGTCTATTTTTGTAGCTCCCAAAGACTGAAGACTTTTTTCCAGCTGATTACGCAACTCCAACATATCAGCCATACTTTGCTTCTGCAAAGTCTGAATTTCACTTTCCTTTTCCATGAGGATGGTATCTTTCTCCATTATAGTCTCTCTGCGTTTTTGCAACTCGACCAAAAGAAGAGCAGTGGATTCTTCCCACTGTGACACATGAGACTTGAGTAGTTCATTCATTTCCTGCAAGTTTCTATGCTCCATTTTAAGCAATTCCAAGGCTTGTTCCTTTTCTTCCATTTTCCGTTGCAAGGCATCCAACTCAGCCCTGCACACATACTCGGTTTCCTCCAAACCGATGGCCTCCATTGGCTGCTGGCGTCTCTGTTTCCAGCCTGCCATGCTCTCTTGATGAGCCTTTTGTTGAGCTGCAAAGCTCTGCTGAAAATCCGCATTTGCCTGCTGTTGAGCTGCATTTGCTTGCTGTTGAGCTGCATTTGATATAATCAGATGTTTCAACATCTCCTCCATTTTGAGTTTACTTTTCATCTGAGCACACTGCGTCTCCATAGCAGTTTCATCAGTGTTGCTAGGGACAACAACCTTCCTCTTTAGTAGACTCTCTTTAGGCATGGATGGGGCTGGTTCAGACGGCAACATCCCCTCCATCCATAGAATCCGGTCTCTCATTTCATCTATCTTTGCATTTTTCAGGCGTTTGGACCGCCCCATCTTCAATAACTCCACAAACAAATTTTTCACAGTCCAGCAAACAATTTTCAGACCACTGTCTCTTCAACACATGTAGTTTTTCTCTCTCTTGCAGGATCTCTTTTCCTGCGCACACAGTTTGTGCAGTCACTTGCACCAGACACAACAAAGTTCATCAAATAATTTTGAGACCGCTGTCTCTTTAAAACACTTTTTTTTTTTCTGTCAGGATCTTCTCTCCTGCACACATAGATTGTGCAATCTCATGCACCAGATAAAGTTCATCAAACATTTGCACTTCCTTGCAGGGATCTCTGCTTATGCCCACTGCATACCTCCACCATATGTGAGGGATTAGCTCGGTGGCGGGTGTGGATGACCCCTTGGGGGGTGCGTTTTCCCAGAGAGGTAGCCGACAAGTGCTTGCAAACAAACAGTGTGGTTTATTAAATGGTGTTTTCTTCACCAGGCTGTATGCAGCAAAACATCCAAAATAAAATAAAACAGAAAATAAATCCTTGCCTCTGTGGGCGGCTACCTTCTCACAACTGGAACCTGCCTAAGTGTCTGTCTCCAACCTACCGTCGGGCAGACTTCCTTGTCACATAGCGGACACTCAATAGTCCTTTTGTAATAGCTTCACAGGGCAACACAGTCCTTTTGTTTCTTTCACATCAACAGTTCGTCTTCTCACCTTTGAGACGTATTTCACCCTTGGTTACCGTCCCGGGCACACATCACTCCGGGGGGTCTTCTCCCAGGCCCACACATCCTGTCGGGAGGCACACGCTGACTGTCCTCCTGCTCCCAGCCCACATGGCTTCAGGACACAGCTTCTGGAGGCAGCAAACAATAGGAATTTCTCTGAACAAATTATAGAGCCTTAACTCCCTCATTCTGAACAGGTGAAGGCCTTTCAACTTCCTGCTGGCTAGCTCTGTAGCCAACACCCTAAATTAATTAATGGACTTTCTAAATCAGGTAGAAATGTATCTCCTTCCTGTGACTACATTCCCAGATTTAGCTGACTTCCTGTTACACTATGTAACATACATAAGCCCAGTAGAGGATTGATGCATATAAACTTTTTACTTACTTGTTCTCCATTTCTAAGCCTAAGGACCTGTAATACACTTCACCTTTTTTGGTGTGATCACTATCATGCTTCACACCTCACTACTGTGTCCCCTGTATTGTTTTTCTCTCAACTCTGGCCTACACTGTCGCAGGCTGTTAAGGCAAGTGCTACTGAAAATAACGGACTTGCAAAAACCAGACACTCAGAAACATTTGCTGCAGATTCACAAATAAACAAAAAAGTCCATTGTCATAGCAATAAAATTATTCTCTCATGGCAGAGGGACCTTTTCTCTCACAGGACATTTCACATCTCTGGAGGTGAGCATCCCACACAGCCAGGTAATGCCATAGTGAGGCTACATGACCATTTTATGTTGTGTTCCTTACAGAGGGTTTCAGATCTGCCTACCACCACAGAAAAGTCCTCCACTTCACAGTGATCATTTCTCCTAAATTAGTGGATCATTCTATATCAATCAGGGACCTGTCTACAATGGGGGGTGTGAACAAATGATTTAGACCTCTCACATGAGTTTTGCAGTCTTTGAAGAAGTGTACAGTTTATGACACAAGATAACTTGGGTTCCCTATCAGAACAGGCAGATTTATATGGACATATTCAGAAGAACCAAAAGGGTTTGTATCTAAAATTCTCCTGATTAATGGCCCCTACTTAGGCTACGTTCACATGTTAGCGTAGCGGATCGCGGGCAGAACACAGCAATTCTGCCCGCGATTCGGAAATCATTGCAAATCGCGGGACGCCTGTGCGTTGCTGTTGATTTGCAATGGCACCCCAAACGCTGTGCGATGTTGCCGCTATTTCCGCCTGCCGAATCGCGGTAACATCACGCAAACAAAATCGCGGGTCGCATGACGCCCAAAAAAGGTAAAAGAGCTTCTTTGGGGCGTCATGCGACCCGCGATTTTGTTTGCGCGATGTTACCGCGATTTGGCAGGCGGAAATCGTGGCAACATCGCACAGCGTTTGGGGTGCCATTGCAAATCAATGGCAACACACAGGCGTCCCGCGATTTGCAATGATTTCCAGATCGCGGGCAGAATCGTGGTGTTCTGCCCGTGATCCGCTACGCTAAGATGTGAACGTAGCCTTATAGCAGCCAAAAAAAGTTTACTTTCTGTATTTTTAGAGAAAGTAAAAAAGCAGAAAAAGCAAGCTGATTGGCACGATTGGTATGGCCAACATGGACAGGCCATCATTCAAACCTAAATTTTTTTTCATATGCATGACTTTATAATTACCTTCGTAGGGACAGTTTTTGCATGGTGGAAAACATTTGTCTTGGTGGAAAATCTATTAAATTCAGCAAAATCAATCCTTTTTTTCCCTCTTTTTTGGAATAATTGTTGCTCAAGCAAAGGATCATTTGCAAGTTATATCATCTTGTTTATATATCATTTAGATCAGTTGTAATTGTTTTAAAATATATATTAATAGTCTGGGAGGGTACAGTACAATCCTGATGATGATACTACCTGTACAGCTTTCACCAGAAAAATCTAACCTACGGTTTTTCATGTTTTCCAGTAATAGAAGAAAGAAACATATGTTTACACAAGACCAATTTAAAACCAGAAGTTGGAAATGCTTTCTTTGTTTGAAAGAACTTGTGCTGCTAATATATGCTTATCCTCTAGATGGAGCTGTCCACTTATCTCATAGAAAGATCATGCTGAGCTCTGGTCATAAATCAGTGAGTTGTAGTTAAAAAAAGCATTGCTTGCTAAATATATAAGATTAAACATTTTATTCAGCTGGTAGAATTTCAAGCACATATTTTATTCATACTCTTTGCAATTTTGTAAAGTATACCATAACTCCCTGAAATGAAATTGTGCATGTTTAAATATAAGTTAACATTGCAAACAAAACAAATTGAATTGAGTTGCTTTTAGTGTTATTCTGACAAATGTTTACATTTTTCCATATGTTTATCTTCTTGTACTCGACATAAATGTCATATTCTTAGTATGTGTATATGTTATCTAATTAAAAATGTTCCCTGTATTTTAGGGGAACCTATCATGAGATTAATGTGCAGTATGTGCTGTCCTTCCTAAAAACGAATATTTGGCTACTGCAATGCTGATTATCTGGCTTTACTACTTAGTGACCCACAACAAATATGTAGAAATAAAATACCTGCATATTTGTTACATGCATGTGACTACATAGTGAAGCTGTACAATCAATATTATAGTCAATCAATTAGCATGAGAAGGTACTCAGGAATGGGTAGAAGTTGTTTTTTCATGATGAGTTGTCCTCAGTGACATTGTTGTAGTATTCAAGCGACCCTATTATTTATAGGAAAGAATTTATAATGATGAAGTGTGCCTACTATTCTATCAAGTTTCTCATTTACAGTGGTTCAAGTGGTTTAATCGTAAAGGGTAACTCCACTTTCGTGTGGGGGAAAAAATAAACGAAAAAATAAACAAAAAAATACTATTGCGTATACAATTGCAACACAAGTCATATTGCCTGTGCTAATTGGAAGTCAAAGGCTTGATGTTACCCAGCCCATTGCCCGGATTATAAAGGTTCATGGTCAGATTAAGGAGCGAGCCCAAGCGCTAACCAGTCAACCATTACAGATATTTGGACCTAAAGGTTGTTTATACATCCATCAAAGGGAACTGGCTGCTACTACTCCAAATGACAGCTCAATATCTGTTCTTGGGTCAGAAGATGCCACTACATGTCACATTATAATGCTCAGGCACACAGCTGGTCACATTCCCTATGTTCTCAGCTGCATAACAGCTGGGGGAAGAGCAGCAACAGTACACTGAGCTACCCAGTTAAAGGCTCTGCAGGGAGGGTGTGTCAGGACAAGTCTGATCATTGGATCAGAGCAGGCCAAGTTCCCAGCACAGCTATCTTCCATATCTTTATATGTGCGGACTGCATTGTCCACGTACGAGTAACGTAGGAGCAGGATATTCTGGATAAGAAGCCGAGGAGAGGTCTGATCCACCCATTTAAAGGGATCACAGGCGTTGGGGGTCCTTGTGACCTGCCATAATCTGGTAAGAGGCAACGTGTGGCACACCCTAGCACCTGGAGCACTATAGATCTAAACAATCAAGTTTACACAAGCACTCCTTTGTTGCATGAATTGCTCAGGATTACCAAATATATTAGAGACACTTTAATCACATTTTTTAGAGCACTGTAAATCTAATGTTGATATAATTTAAAGGTATATATCACTTGTGATTTAATTTATTTGTGGATGCACTATGAAGCACTTTTCCTGATTTGCAATAATCTTTGCACAAGTAAAGGTTAGCACTTGCACCTTAATTTACTAAGTTGATGCACTAGTAAGCACTTTGATTTGCAATAATTTTCTTTTTTTTTTTTTTTTTTACACCAAGTACAGTACAGCACGTGCACTTTTACTATAATATTGATTATATAATTTTATTGGATTTTTATGAAAATAATTTAGTATTTGTATTACCAGCGCCTTTTTACCAATTATATACACATATTGTATTCGAATGTTATTAAAAATTACCTTTCCTTTTCAATCTGCAGCCGCTGTAATTTTCAAAAAATGCAATGCAATATGGCTACCTGGAGGTTTTCTGTACACAGAATGTGTATAGAATTCCCCCCAGAAACATCATTTCCTGGTTGTGTGATTGGCTCACCAATTTTCCCAGAAGTCTGCCTAACATACAAGTGAGATATCAGGCATCCCCTGCAACAAAAATGTCATTTTTGGTGAGGTACCCCCAATAGGAACATGTCTAAAGGGATACAGGCCCAGCAGCTTTCCTCATTAGTGTTCTGCAGCTGCACAGCTGATTGATAACTATGAAATCACTCCCATTAGACCCACTTAGCACAGAGGAACACAGTGATCTCTCTTTAGAATAACAAAAGGTAGGAATCTGCAACAAAGTTTGTTAAAATTCTTGTAATGTACATAGATCACCCAGAGGGGAATGTTTTTTTCTGAACAAAAGTGGAGTTACGCTTTAAAGCCCAACTCCAAGAAACCTAAAAACATTACCTTGCAGTGGGGATGCACCTTCACTCTAAGTGATAACCGCTTGTTTTACCTGACTGCTGAGAGGCATAGGCCTAAAGACATGACGTTATCTTAATGTGTAACCTTTACCTTTTAAAGCCATATTAATCACTGGCAAGTGCCAATAAAGCTGTGTTCTTCAGGTTGGAAGTGTGTGACTGAGCATAACCTTTTACTGGAGCTAAGGCAATGCCTTACTATGCCATCACAGGTAGTCTATATTCTTGGAGCTACTTTAACTTTTGCTGTTAATGTTAATGCCCACTTACTGAGCCATCAGTAAAGTATTCCTTTCAGTAGGGCTCAAGCTGGCTTTCTCTGCAGATGACCCTCTGCCATGCTCCTGGTGGTGGACTGTTCCTCAGCATCTTCACATCCAGTAAACAGATAAAGGCCCACAGGCCTAGTGCATTATCCAGCATATTTTAATAAATATAAGATAAAATAAGCTACTCACAAACATATAAGCAAAAGCGCTCATCTAGTCACTCATCCATTGCTTGGATTTGCAGACCCGACAGTATCCAGAGCATAGGGGAGACCTCAGTGGGGTCCCTGTAGGCTAACTAATTTCAAACGAGTTCCTTCTTCTTCAGAGCCAAACAGCAAGATTTGGATAGGTCACAATAGGGTATGCATGTTAGTAATTAAAAAGTTTGTAATCACCGTTGTCTTCAGTGAACTTAAGGTGTTGCTGTATTTTCCAGATCAAGGGCGTCACATGGATGTAGGTATAGTACAATGGAAGTGCATTTTTTTACAGGAATTATTGAAACCCTGTAACCTGTGGATAGTTTTTGTATTTTCTATCAGAAGTGAATTATGATTGGATCGATAAGCTAGCTTTTGAAATGCATGGCAAAAATATTGCAGTGCTCAAAGAAAACTCTTCTGTTCAAATAGGGTAGCCATTTATCCCTGTTTCTCAGGGACCGTCCCCATTAGGAGGGATCTGTCCCCAGGAAACGGGCATCAATGGGAGCCGGGCACCATAATCAGCGCGCAGGTTCCAGCTCGTCACATTTTGCAAGTGCTAATTCAAAAGTGGCCCCCTGACCCCTAAACTCTGAGCTTTCTTAATCCTGACCTTCAAACTCTGTGCATAACTTAATCCGGACCCCTGCATTCTATGCGTTACTTCATTTTTACCCCTGATCTTTATGAGTTACTTAACCCTGAACTCTGAGTGTTAGTTAATATTGACACCTGCACTCTGTGCATTATTTACTCCTGAACTCAGTGTTACTGAATCCTGATCCCCGAACTCTCTACGTTTCTGAATCCTGACCCCATCAACTCTTTACATTACATACTCCTGACTCCTGGATGCTTTGCGTTACTTAACTACTTGCCACCCAGGCCAATTCTGACATGTCTCTCCTACAGTGGCGACCGGTGTACTGAGGGTGCAGGGGCGCCGCCCCCCATCCATGCGTCCGGCCCCCTAATCTGCATGCAGGGGTGCCGGACGCATGGAGTTCAATGGTGATTTTTTTTTTGCATCACCTGATTAGAGCCAGAGGATGTAAACTGGCGATGCAAAGGGTGGACCCGGGGCGCAGAGCAGTTCGTCCTGAGCCCAACCATTGTGTGACAATAGCGAATAAAAATTTGCTATTGTCACACCGATCCTCCTCCTGGCCAATCAGGAAGCGCGTCCGATACATGCTTCCTGATTGGCTGCAAGGCAAACCCCATGCCATTGGCCGAGGAGGAGGTAGGAGCGGAAGGACTGGAGGAGATGCGCCGCCGGTCACCGGGACTGAGGAGAAGCCACCTGCCGCCGCCGCTGCTGCTCCAGGTAAGTAAGGGGGCACGCACGCTGATCTCTGCATTGGGGGCATGTATGCTGGTCACTACACTGGGGGCACGCACGCTGATCTCTGCATTGGGGGCATGTATGCTGGTCACTACATTGGGGGCACGCACGCTGATCTCTGCATTGGGGGCATGTATGCTGGTCACTGGATTGGGGGCATGTACGCTGGTCACTGCATTGGGGGCATGTACGCTGATCTCTGCATTGGGGGAATAGTATGCTGGTCACTGCATTGAAGGGGGCATGTATGCTGGTCTCTGCATTGGGGGCATGTATGCTGGTCACTGCATTGAAGGGGGCACGCATGCTGATCTCTGCATTGGAGGCATGTACGCTGATCTCTGCATTGAAGGGGGCATGTCCGCTGGTCACTGCATTGAATGCAGAGTGACCAGCGTTGAAGGGGGCATGTACGCTGGTCACTGCATTGAATGCAGAGTGACCAGCATTGAAGGGGGCATGTACGCTGGTCACTGCATTGAAGGGGGCATGTACACTGGTCACTGTGCATTGAAAGGGGGCACGCTGGTCACTGTGCATTGAAACGGAGCACGCTGGTCACTGTGTATTGAAAGGGGGCACGCTGGTCACTGTGCATTAATAGAGGGCACGCTGGTCACTGTGCATTGAAAGGGGGCACGCTGGTCACTGTGCATTGAAAGGGGGCACACTGGTCACTGTGCATTGAAAGGGGGCACGCTAGTCACTCTGCATTGAAAGGGGGCATGCTGGTCTCTCTGCATTGAAAGGGGGCACGCTGGTCTCTCTGCATTAAAAGGGGGCACACTATACCTTAATTACTGAAGGCCCCTTTCACACTTTTGCGACCTCAAAGTCACGCAATTTTTTACAGCGTTTTTTGCCGCAAAGCAATGCCTATTACATTTTTCTGTTTGCGCCCCCCCCCCCCCCCAAATTTTGAGCACCAGCCGCCACTGCTCTCCTACATGTAAAAATCTGTATTTCTTTGCTGGAAAATTACTCAGAACCCCCAAACATTATATATATATATATATATATATATATATATATATATAAGCAGAGGTCCTAGAGAAAAAAATGGTTGTTGTTACAATTTGTTTATGTCACATATGTGGGGGAAAATATACAATTGAATTAAATTTTTTAACAAAAATAATAAAATATAAAAGACGATGTTACGCTAAGTAAATAGAAATCTAACATGTCCCGCTTTAAAATTGCGCACACTCGTGGAATGGCGCCATACTACGGTACTTAAGAATCTCCATAGGCCACGCTTTTAATTATTACAGGTCACCCGTTTAGAGCTACAGAGGAGTTCTAGCACTCGAAGGATTGCTCCTGCTACGTTTGCGGTGATACCTCACATGTGTGGTGCGACAGGGACCCTTTAACATTTTTTTCATTAATTTTAATTTTATGTTTACACTGTCCCTTTATTTTAGCACTTTTATTTCTATCACATGAAATGTAAACATCCCCTGTGAAAGAAATAAGGCATGACCGGTCCTCTTTATGGAGACACCTGTGGCCAGGATCTAAGTGAGTTTAGGCCACTTGCTGTCCCTTTATAGAAGAGTTCAGATTGGAAGAGGGATAATAGCATAAAGATCTATTTAATTGTACTGCAGTATTCATGTGCTAAAAGGAAACATGCTAGGAGGAGGAGGAAGCAAAGAGGAAGAGGGATAGGCTCATCATTCTACTGCTTTACATTCACTGTCCAGTCACAAACTGGGGACAGGGTGAGGCTCTAGTATTACTAAACTGCACTAGAGAAGATTCAGGTCTCCAGGCTGAATTTGAAATCTGGAAGGGCTGTATGAATCTATATTTTTAAATGTAAAAGTAAATGCATCAAATAATATATACAGAAATTCATATTTTATGATAAAGAGTGTAAAGTGATCTTGTAGGCTTCAGACCTAAGAAGATCACCATGTACATTCAGACAGTTCTGTACATATAGTTACATAGTAGGTGAGGTTGAATAAAGACAATAGTCCATCCAGTTCAACCTGTGTAGGTGTGTGTGGCTGTAATCATCTCACATAGCCCTAAATGTCCTGATCCTTGAGATGTAAGTCTAAGAGTCTTTTGAAAGCCACCATACTACCCGCAGAAACCACCTCTTGTGGTAGACAATTCCACAATCTTGTAGCCCTAACAGTAAAGAACCCTCCTCGTTGCCTGAGGTTAAAACGCTTCAACTCTAATCGCATTGTATGTCCTCGAGTCCTCATGCAATTCCTTCGAATGAACAGCTTTTTTCTAAGCTGAGATCTCCATTAAGATATTTATAAATTGCTATCATGTCCCCCCTCAGACGTCTCTTCTCCAGGGAGAATAAATCGAGAGATTGCAGCCGCTCTTCATAGTTAAGGTCCTCCAACCCCCTAATCAGTTTAGTTGCCCTTCTGTGGACTCTCTCCAGCTCCAGCACATCCCTTCTGAGGACCGGCGACCAGAACTGGACAGAATACTCCAGATGCGGTCGGACCAGAGTTTTATAAAGTGGAAGGATTATAGTCTTATCTCTGGAATACATCCCTTTCTTTATGCATGCTAATAATCTGCTGGCTTTGGCAGCTGCCGCTTGACATTGCATGCTGTTGCCTAATCTATCATCAACCAAGACTCCCAGATCTTTCTCCATTTTTGATTCCCCCAAGGGTTTCCCTCCTAACGTGTATTGTGTTTTTATGTTTTTAGTCCCCAAGTGCAAAACCTTACACTTCTCCACGCTAAACCTCATTTGCCATGTCGTTGCCCACTCCGTTATTTTGTCCAGGTCATTCTGTAGGATATCTGCTTCATGCTGTGCAGTTATTGCCCTGGCCAATTTTGTGTCATCTGCAAAAACTGATATAGAACTACTGATCCCTTCCTCAATGCTGTTTATGAATAAATTGAACAATGTTGGTCCCAGGACTGAGCCCTGGGGCACCCCGCTTACTACCTCCGACCAGTCTGAGTATGCGCTGTTTATTACCACCCTTTGGACACGGCCTTTTAGCCAGTTCCGTATCCAAGAGCAAACCCTGCTGTCGATACCTGCAGACCTTATTTTATAAATTAAGCGCTTGTGGGGAACTGTATCAAACGCCTTAGCGAAATCCAAGTACACCACATCCACTGGTCTGCCCCTATCTAGCTCACAGCTCACCTCCTCGTAGAATGCTAAGAGATTGGTTTGACAAGAATGCCCATTTGTAAACCCGTGCTGGTTACTGCTGATGATGTTGTTGTCTTTAGCATACTCTACGATATAGTCCCTTATCATCCCCTCCAGAAGTTTACATATTATTGATGTCAAACTGACAGGCCTATAATTTCCCGGGATATGCTTCTGGCCCTTTTTGAATATCGGAATCACGTTAGCCTTCCTCCAATCCCCTGTAACTATAGCTATAGCATTATTGATTATGTAATAATATAAAATACTGTTATAAATATTATTGCTACAATAACTTGTGTTTTTTTCTCCGCTTACTGATTACTAGATGACTTATTTCAGCGTATGCATGCTGTAATGGTGGAAAGGGTGAGAGAATTTACAATAGAAGGTAAATACCTACACTGCTGCCCCTCTGTTCTATCCACAGCACTGGTCCCTAGCAGTGCACTGACTATGCTGACAGCTCTCTTGCTCTCTGAAATAGTAATTCTTTATGCTGAAGCAGTATTAAACCAAAAACTAAAAATGTAATAAATTGGAGCTTACCAGTGATTAGATGTGGTGGCTGCATTTGTTTTAACACACCTCCTGTATTAGAGTACCTACACTCTGGATAAAGGAGCACAGGGGCAACTTTGGACAGCAGCATTGTCAGTCTGTGGTAGGGGGGTATTGTATGTACTTGCAGATTTAGAAACGCGAATGAATTGAACACCAGGTAATGCTTAACAAACAGTTGCAGCAAAACATTTTTTTTCTCCTATTGAGATAAGATTTTTGCAGAAATAAATAAAAGCTGATCAATGTAAGCACCCTTGTTGGTGGTAAATAGTTTGTTTCTACGCCGTAACTGCTACATCTGCACGACAGCTTGTTCTATTGAAAACAACAGATTTACTGGCCAGATCGCCAGGTGAAAATAAAGGCAAGAGTTAAAAAAGAAAAATAATGCAGCCATTCTTGCCCTTGGCAACTGCCATGGTGCTGCACATGTGATAAATTATGACACCAACCATTTGATGGTTTGACAGTTTGGTTGAGAACACAACCAATGTGACAGTTACATTCCCAGCACGTGTCAGAAATGTAACTGTCTTTGAAGCTCTTAAAGCAGTGTTCCAGTCTCCAGCCTCCCCCTCAAAAAGTGAAAAGTCAGCAGCTACACATACTGAAGCTTCTGACTTTTTATATTAGGACACTTACCTGTCCTAGAGTCCAGCGATGTGGGCACCGCAGCCGATGTTTCCATCAGCTGTTGAATGCTGCCGCTGCCATTGCCGGTGAGGGAACCCGGCAGTGAAGCCTTACGGCTTCACGGGCGGGTCCCTAATGCGCATGCATGAAGCACGCTGCACATATTTTATGGCTCTGCGGCAGGGGAATAAAGAGGGAGCCAAACTTCCGAGGGACAGCGGCGTGGCGCCGTCTCCCTGAAGTGGGGAAGGGTACCTGTCAAAAACAGGTACCCGTTCCCCCCTCCCCCCTGAAAGGTGCCAAATGTGGCACCAGAGGGGGGGGGGGGGGAAAGAAAATGAGCAGAAGTTCCACTTTTGGGTGGAACTTAAATTGATGGGTTTAGTTCCGCTTTAAGATCAATGTCAGCATGGTCACAGCTGACACTGTCAGATGCCAAAGAGAAAATTCACCAGATAACTATATGGCCATATTACATAAAGGCTCACTCTGCATTCAGGCATCTACATACAATCCAATATATCAGCTTTAAATAAATTAGATGATAAAAATATCATTAAAGGTGTCAAACACTGGAATTAGGCATTTTTTTTTAGTTTACACATGTGCTTGAAATGATAGAAATGTATTTCTGCAGTTTTCAACATTACCTATGATAGCACTGCAAAGAAGATTATTGCTATTTATCACTTTGCAACCTACTTCCATTCCTGTGTAACTATAAGATAGAGAGTCAACCCAAAGCCTGCCTAAGGACAGCATCTACTAATATGATCTCAGAAATGCACTGCTTACTGTCATCCCTGTGGGGCTGTGTTTATTCAGCAGAGAAAACTGATGCACTGTAAAAGCCTTAGGCTACCTCTACTTCACAACTGCCTCTTGCCTAAAAAATGGAGCCTGTCATAGACAGCTTATAAATTATCCTTTGCTAGCCACATTTACTGTGTTGTTGGTCTAGATTGCTTGGCCATGATTTAAAGCATGCTAAGAATGACATAGTTCCCATAACATTATATCTGGATTAATATTCATAGTGCTTTTGTACAATATCTTAAGCGTAAAGTATCACACTGTCTTAGCTGTCAAATACAACACAAACACATGTATGTAAAACATTTTAGTACTATCTTTTGTTCCTGGACTGAATAGCGTTTGCATAGTGATGTGTGAGCACTGCTCAATCCTGAACTACTGTGAGCCTAGGCTGCATGATGGCGCATGCTCAGGGGGTGCATCAATACCAGGCTGGTCTCACAGGAAATGGACAGAATGAGGGTTTGTATATCTTGGACCCTTTCTTTTTTTTAATATGGGGGGGGGAGGGGATGAAAAACAAAAGGAGTTAGATTTTAACTCTTGAGGCAAAACAGTAAATCAGTATGCCGAATAAAAGTGACCCTGTAAGATCTATTTGTCGACCCTGGATTTGCATGACAGAAAAATAAACACTAGTCCTTGAGTTGAGTTGGGGTTAATTTGCTAAAACTGGAGAGTGCAAAATGTGGTGCAGCTGTACATGATAGGCAATCAACTTTTAACTTCAGCTTGTTCAATTAAGCTTTGACAATGAGCCCCTGTTCACATCAGGGCAATTTGACATGCCAAATCACAGCCTATTGCCGGCAACGTTCTTGCACTACTTTTGGCGACTTCGGGGGCAATTTCAATAGACATCTATGCAGTGAAGCTCCACAGATGTCTTTCAAATTGCACCTAAATTTGCATTGAAATGCAGGTTTAAAATTTCAAACCCTCCCCCAATGTGAACATACCCTAAAAACTGGAAGATGATTGGTTTCTATGCAGAGCTGCACCAGATTTTGCACTCTCCAGATTTTGCCAAGCTGTACACAATGCTATAGGAACACTTTCACATGAGCGGACTGATCGGGTTCACCTGACTGTTTTTCAGGCGGACCCGATCAGGCCACCCGATGTTTTCTATAGGGCGGCGGATGTCAGCACACATGTGTCCGCTATCACCCACTGGGTATCCAATCTGATAAAATACGCAAAAACAGACGTATGGAAATACATTTTCCATCCATCTAGCTGATCGGATGACAATCAGGCATGAACTTGTCAGACATGACACTTGACTTGAACATGTACTGTGACATACTGAAGCAAACAATGATCCCCTCCCTTCAGAGACTGGCCGCAGGACAGTATTCCAACATGATAACCACCCCAACAACACCTCCAAGACAATCACTGCCTTGCTAAAGAAGCTGAGGGTAAAGGTGATGGAGTGACCAAGCATGTCTCCAGACTTAAACCCTATTGAGCATCTGTGGGGCATCCTCAAATGGAAGGTGGAGGAGAGCAAGGTCTCAAACATCCACACGCTTTGTGATGCCATCATTTAGGAGTGGAAGAGGACTCCAATGGCAACCTGTGAAGCTCTGGTGAACGTCATGCCCAAGAAGGTTAAGGCAGTGCTTGAAAATAATGGTGGCCACACAAAATATTGACACTTTGAGCCCAATTTGGACATGTTCACTTAGGGGTGTACTCACTTTTGTTGCCAGCGATTTAGACAATACAGTGTGTTGATTTCTTTTGAGGGGACAGCAAATTTCACTGTTATACAAGCTGTACACTCACTACTTTACATTGTAGCAAAGTGTCATTTCTTCAGTGTTGTCACATGAAAAGATATAATAAAATATTTACAATAATGTGAGGGGTGTACTCACTTTTGTGAGATACTGTATATTCTATGCATTTTTTATGTCATTTTTTTATGTAATTTGATGAAATGTAGGGCTCCTACAGAGTATATATTATGTGGTGTCCCCATTATAAACTTCGAATGTGTCCCAATCTTTGTGACACGATTGTTGCGCCTTTATGGTGAATTCGGTCAAATAAGGCTTTTGAGCACAACACACTGTTAATCACAATGGGAGTATACTAGTAAGGTAAAATAAAAATAAGATAAAGTACTAAATACGTGTGTAATCTAAAACAACCTGAGATTACACAGGCGTATGTCTGATCCATCCGAAAATGACCGCCAATTATGTTGTACCAGGTTGCCTAGTCGCCACATACTATATAGTCCTAGGAAGTGTAGCAAGATGGTGCCGCTCCTGATGATGTCGTTGTGATGAAACATGTAGGGCGGAACTTTCAGCGTCATTGCTTCACTTTCTGCCAGGTCAGTGGAACGCAGAGGCAACCTGAATTTCCTGGTTTTTTGCTTATCAAACTCTGAATAAATGTAAATGCATGTCTTTTCGTTCACTGGAATACATTTGTAAAAGGATATTGCGCTATGGGATGTAATTTCTTTTTACATACAACTGAGGAGAAGGAGCAAACTGGCTATAGGAGAAAGCTCAATAAATATGTGGATCAGGGTCCTGTTACATAGCGGTTTAATTGTGAAAGCGAGATACCCCTTGAGGGGAGCATCCTCTGGTGAGTGTAATACCATAAGGAGAGCACAGAGTGGGGCACCTGCACTAGATGTGTAACAAGCACGGATAAAAGAGCACCATTCACCCTAATTTTGGAAATTTAAAACAATTATTTTGAACTATTGATTGTTCACAGATTGGATGACCATATCTATCCATTTAAGTCTATTACAGGCAAAACGCAATCTGCCGTTGCAAAAAAGTCCCTTTCCAAATACTCAGCAGTTGAAAAATGCATAGATGTGAACGTGTACCATAGGAAACCATGTTAAAGTGGTTGTTAAGCCACTTGCAGGACTTTGTATAATCCTGTTTGTCTCCTAAGCCTGTGTGCTTTGTCTATGTGTTTTATAAAAAAAATGCTGTATATACCTGATTTCAGTGTGCTGCTCAGCAATCACGTGACTGGCTGGCTCTCTCCTCTCTCCATCTGACAGCTGCAGGGGACAGGCCCAAGATTCCCCTGCAAATGTCACTTGGGAGGAGAAGGGAGAGAGAGAGAGAGGGCCGGCCGGTAACCTGATCACTGAGCAGCTCACTGAAATCAAGCATATACAGAATTATCTTTTATAAAACACATAGACAGAGATACACAGGCTTAGGAGTCAAACGGATTATATAAAATATTACCAGTTATTTGAGCAGCAGGAGGGGCAGGCGGGCCGTGACACGGAGCTCACGGGCAGGGAGGGGGGAGGAGTACAGAGGAGAGTAGAGAGCAGGGCTGTGGATGACGGAGGCACATACACTGACCATGGTGTTAGGGCTCAGCAACCATGATATACCGTGGTCAGTGTACATAGGGGAGGGTAGAAACTGGCAAGATCAGCCAGGTTTTTTAGGTGATAGAAAGGGACCAAATGACACAGCACAAGCACTGTGCTGTATAACATGCTTTAACCACTTCAATACCGGGCACTTTTCCCCCTTCCTGCCCAGGCCAATTTATAGCTTTATAGCTATTGCATTTTGAATGACAATTGCGCAGTCATGCAACTACCTAAACCAAATTTATGTCATTATTTTCCCACAAATAGAGCTTTCCTTTGGTGGTATTTGATCACTGCAAGGTTTTTTTCTTTTTTGCTAAACAAATAAAAAATGACCGAAAAGTAAAAAAAAAAAACGTTTTTTTTGTTTATGTTATACAAATTCGTAAATAGATACGCTTTTTCCTGCACTGATGAGGCCGCACTGACAGGCACTGATGAGGAGGCACTGATGGGGTGGCACTAATATGTGGCACTGATATGCAGCACTGATGGGCACTGATATGTGGCACTGGTGGGTAGCACTGGTATGCAGCATTGATGGGCACTGATAGGTGGCATTGATGGGCACTGATAGGCAGCACTGATGTGCACTGATAGGTGGCACTGATGGGCACTGATACGCGGCACTGATTGGCACTGATGGGCGGTTCTGATGGGCGCTGATAGGCTGCACTGGTGGGCAATAATGGGCACTGGTGGGCGGCACTGATAGATGGCAATGATGGGCACTGGCGGGCAGCACTGATCGGGAGAGCACTGACAGGCTCCCTGAGCCCTGATTGCCATCCCTGGTGGCCATGGTGGGCACCCCTGGGGTCATGGGTGGGCATCCCTGGGGTCATGGGTGGGCACCCCTGGTGGTTCTAGTGGCACTCCCCCAAGGGTCTGCACTGGTAATCAAAGCTCTGATTACCAGTGCAGCCCCCCGCCTGTCAGGAGAGCCGCAGATCGTCTCTCCTCTACTCGTGCCTGTCAGGCACGAACTGAGGAAAGCCGATCAATGGCTCTTCCTATTTACTATGTGACCAGCCATGTTCGGAGATGCGGTGTGTCAGAGTGACACACCGCAGTACCGATCGCCACCCCCCCCCCGCATTACTCTGCACGCCGTCATATGACGGCGTGTCAGGATAATACAACCACCTTCCCGCCGTCAATTCCCTATAGGGCGGGAAGTGGTTAAGGTAACAGGATCCTTTTTTTTTTTTAGGGTAACAAACGCTTTAAATGGAATGTCGTACATTTCTGCAAACTGCAAAACACAATTAACCACTTGCCGACTGCCTAACGACGATTTACGTCGGCAGTCAGCCCCTCACAGGCAAAGCGATGTACTGTAGGTCTACAAAAATAAGGTGCACTCCTAAAAAGGTATTAAAATAATATAAAATACTAAATTAATACAACTCCTCTAGAGTCCACTAGCGGCGCTGCAAGTATATGTTCACCATATACTATATATAAACACAGAGAGTCCAAAACCAAAAGTGTGAGGGTAATCCGAGAAATATCAGTCCAGCCGACAACCAATAGAAGTATGTCTGAACTCCTGAGGGTAATAAGGATGAAAGGACCTCCACCTCACCACGGTGCACACCCTGAAGGAAATGCACTTACCAGAAATGGCTGGGACACAGGCTCATAATGATAGTGATAAGACCCTGCCAGGTCCTCCTCAACCCGAGTTTTCTCCAAATGACAAGAAGGCTGGTATAACCACTCACAAGGTGTACATGTGAAAATAAAGCGTCATAGGCACATAGCGTAACCCCGTTTTCACTTTATTTAAAAATCAGCATAACACCAAACTCTTAAGAATTGCACTCACATGTTAAAACTTAATCAAAAGCATAATCATCATGGATAGTGTCTTGTTACCGTGCAGTCGTTCATCCAGCACCGAACATGTATTACCGCCCCCGCCTCGGTACCCGGCGGTAATACATGTTCGGTGCTGGATGAACGACTGCACGGTAACAAGACACTATCCATGATGATTATGCTTTTGATTAAGTTTTAACATGTGAGTGCAATTCTTAAGAGTTTGGTGTTATGCTGATTTTTAAATAAAGTGAAAACGGGGTTACGCTATGTGCCTATGACGCTTTATTTTCACATGTACACCTTGTGAGTGGTTATACCAGCCTTCTTGTCATTTGGAGAAAACTCGGGTTGAGGAGGACCTGGCAGGGTCTTATCACTATCATTATGAGCCTGTGTCCCAGCCATTTCTGGTAAGTGCATTTCCTTCAGGGTGTGCACCGTGGTGAGGTGGAGGTCCTTTCATCCTTATTACCCTCAGGAGTTCAGACATACTTCTATTGGTTGTCGGCTGGACTGATATTTCTCGGATTACCCTCACACTTTTGGTTTTGGACTCTCTGTGTTTATATATAGTATATGGTGAACATATACTTGCAGCGCCGCTAGTGGACTCTAGAGGAGTTGTATTAATTTAGTATTTTATATTATTTTAATACCTTTTTAGGAGTGCATCTTATTTTTGATGTCAATACTTTTATAGTGGCAGCTTTTGGATACATATTGTCCTTTAGTACATTTGAGTGTGCATTTAGGGTATACATTATTGTATGTACCCAGTGACAATATATACACATCTTTTCCTTTTCGAGTTTTTGTGCGCTGGGTGAGTAGAAATTTATTCTTCTCCTAGTTTATTACTGTAGGTCTACGTCGCTAGCCTGTGGGGCTCTGGGGAGCGAGCACGCGCCGCTGAAGGGGCACTCCCGCTCGCTCACGGACCCCCCCCGCGCCTGTGCCCGGCGGACCTGATGTCTGCCGGGCACTCACGATCGTCCATTAGAGCGGGAGAAAGGCAGGCGGCTAATGTAAACACAGCCGCCTGTCATTCTCCCCTGTGTAAGAATGGAGATCACACGGTTCTACTATGTAGGACCGTTGATCTCTGTTCTTACACCAGTAGCCACATCCAATCACAGTAAGAATCACGCCCCTAGGGACACACTTAACCCCTCCCTCTCAAATAAAGTTAACTCCTTCCCTGCCAGTGTCATTTTTACAGTAACAGTGCATATGTATAGCACTGATTACTGTAGTAATGTCACTGGTAACCCCAAAAGTGTCAAAAATGTCAGTCAAGGGTCCGATCTGTCCGCCGCAATGTCGCAGTCCCGCAAAAAAAATCGCAGATCGCCGCCATTACTCGTTAAAAAAAAACAAACAAAAATGACAAAAATCTTTCCCTTAGTTAGTAAACGCAATAACTTTTGCGCAAACGCTTTTTGCGATTTTTTTTTTACCAAACATATGTAGCATAAAACAAATTGGTCTAAAATGTTAAAAAATTTTGATTTTTACATTTTTTTTGGGAATTTCATATAAAAAATGTGAAAAATATTGTTATTTTTGCAAAATTGACGCTTTTTTTTGTTTATAGCGCATGATCACCTGTGCGATTTTTTTGATCATGTAAATGTAAAACTATATTTGTTTTATGCTACATATGTTTGGTAAAAAAAAAATCGCAAAAAGCGTATTTTGATTGGTTTGCGCAAAAGTTATCGCGTTTACTAACAAGGGGAAAGATTTTTGTCATTTTTGTTGTTTTTTTTTAAACGCGTAATGGCTGCGATCTGCGATTTTTTTTGCGGTACTGCGACATTGCGGCGGACAGATCGGACCCTTGACTGACATTTTTGACACTTTTGGGGTTACCAGTGACATTACTGCAGTAATCAGTGCTATACATATGCACTGTTACTGCAAAATGACACTGGTAGTGAAGGGGTTAACTTTATTTGAGAGGGAGGGGCTGTGTGTGTCCCTAGGGGCGTGATTCTAACTGTGATTGGCTGTGGCTTGAACTGTAGAAACAGTGATCAACGGTCCTACATAGTAGAACCGTGTGATCACTGTTTCTACACAGGGGAGAATGACAGGCGGCTTGTTTACACTAGCCGCCTGACTTTCTCCCTCTGAAGCGACGATCACAGAGTGACCGGCGGACATCGGATCCGTCGGTCACACGCGCGGGGGGGTCCGTGACCACGCGGGAGCGCGCCTCCGGGGGCGCTCGCTCGCTCCCTAGACCCTCACAGGCTAGTGACGTAGATCTACATCACTCTGCCTGTGAGGGGCTGACTGCCGCAGTAAATATACTGTGAGCAGTCGGCAAGTGGTTAAAAACGCATAGGGGTGACCCTAGCTTTAATGCTAATATGATATATAGATTATATATAGATTATAGAGTAGGTTACTTTAAAGACTGCTTTTGACACTGTTGGTAAATACATTTAAGTACCTGTATCTAATAAATAAACACATAAAATACATTAACTCTCTCAATTAACATGGGCAATTTTTAATCTCTATGCTGTTAACATTAGTAAATAGATAAGAAAGCATATTGTATACACTTGTTTAAACCTTTTTTTAAATATTTTTTCAGTTACTTTCTGGTTTCCATGCCTAGGCGAATGATGTCCTACATCCCAGGTGTCTTCAGGAGGGAGGGGAGGGTTCTCAGCTCACCCTTTGCCTGAGCTAAGGGCAGATGGATTCCTGGAAGAAAATGATACGTGAATCATCTGCCCTTACTTAAGATGGCCACTGCCAGAAAAGCCAGGGGGTGTTTTTGAAAATGATTTATCAGCAAAAAAGGCATGGAGACATGGATGGATGGGGGAGTTTGGTTTCAATTTAAAAAATGAATTAAATAGTGTTTTTGGTTTGTGCTACTCAGATGCCGTGCAGTTCCACTTTCAATTGGGGCTTTTTTTAGATGCCTACACGTAGCACTTAGGAAAAAAATGCTATTACAAATAACACTTTTTAGGTTTGTTTTTTTATCTATCAGTAATCACTGAGGCAACCTGTTTCAGGGACATTGAAGAAAGAGCTCTTTTAGCTGTTCTTGTACATAGACCAGCATCTCAGCTGTCAAACTGATAGTAGGTCCCAGCAGGGTTGTGCGTGGGAGTGCGAACAGCAGTGGGCACAGTAGGACATATTAGGTATGCCCTGGAGGCTTAAAAGAAATCCTGCAGGGCATATCAAGTAGATAAGGCCATAGGTACGATAATCTAAGGGTGGAAAGGTAACAGTTACAAAGCTACTATACATATTTCTGTAAAAGAGAATTGCTTTGTTAATTCTCAATAGTTTGGTGTGTGCGTTTTTAGAGTGGATGGATTGCAGGAGCTTTATGTATTTCAAGATCTTTTTTTTTTTTTTTTGCCTTTGATTTACTAGAGCAGTGTAATGTTTAGTGAAGGCCTGTTCATTTCATTAAATTATGTGCAGTCAAAATGTCTATGTATTTAAATTCCCCTGCACATGACTGGGTTTCTGAAGAAAACCCAGATATACAGGGCTAAGTGAACTTTCTTTCTTTTTGGCAAATCAACTCTTCCATCTGCCCACCCTACTGTACAAGCTTTCTTTTGCAGCGGTTGTAAAAAGATTAATTAGCTGACACTTGCATACATTTAGGGCCCCTTCACGCCACTTGTTGTGCAGGAAATCCACATTTCCCACAGTACACAGGAACGCGCTGCCCTCTTTGGATGCACATGGGTGCTGGTAATTGTTAAAGGCACCCCAAATGCATCTAGCAAACACGCCGTCACCAAAATGCACGATAATGCAGTACACATTTAAAAGTCTTGTACTTGCCATACTTTGCGCGTTCCCACACAAAGCCTGCTCCTTCAGTGTTTTTAGATCTTATTGTCAGATGTTACTATGGTATACTGAGTATAATTACAAGCAATTCATATTGCTTGTAATTACTGTATATAGCTTTTATTGACAATTACATTAAGTTTATTCAAAGAGTCAATATTTGCAGTGTTGACCCTTCTTTTTCAAGACCTCTGCAATTCGCCCTGGCATACTGTCAATCAACTTCTGGGCCACATCCTGACTGATTGCAGCCCATTCTTGCACAATCATACTTGGAGTTTGTCAGAATTTGTGGCAGGGGCATAACTACAGGGGTTGCAGGGGTTGCAATTGCTACCGGGCCCCATGCTCCAGGGGGCCCGGTAGCAAACCAGTGGGTGAACTTCCAGGATCTCAAAGTTCACACTTGCGACCGGGCCCTGGCATTGCACCACTGTGGGGAGGCCCCAAGATTGCAGGAAGGGGGCCCACTGCAGAACTTGTGAAAGGATCCTGCTGCGGGACCATAATAAAAGGCCATGCAACGAGAGTAAAGAGCCCCAGGATCAGTGGGAAGAGCCCCGTGCTTGAAGGGAAGGGCCCCGGCCAGGGGTCTGGGGGGCCCTTCATGGTTTCTTGCATCGGGGCCCTGAAGGTTCTAGTTACGCCTCTGATTTGTGGGTTTTATTTTGTTCACCCACCTCTTGAGGATTGACCACAAGTTCTCAATGGGATTAAGGTCTGGTGGAGTTTCCTGGCCATGGACCCAACATTCTGATGTCTTGTTCCCCAAGCCACTTAGTTATCACTTTTGCTCTATGTAAAGGTGCTCCATCATGCTGGAAAAGGCATTGTTCATCACCAATCTGTTCTTGGATGGTTGGGAGAAGTTGCTCTCAAATAATTTTTTTGTACCATTCTTTATTCATGACAGTGTTCTTAGGCAAAATCATGAGTAAGCACACTCCCTTGTCTGAGAAGCAACCCCGCACATGATTGGTCTCAGGAAACTTTACTGTTGGGATGACACAGGACTAAGGGTCGCGCTCAACATTTCTTCTCTGGACAAGGTTTTTTTTTTCCAGATGCCCCAAACAATGGGAAAGAGGATTCATCAGAAAAAATTTCTTCACCCCAGTCCTCAGCAGTCCAATCTCTGTACCTTTTACAGAATATGAGTCTGTCCCTGATGTTTTTCCTGGAGAGAAGTGGCTTCTTTGTTGCCCTTCTTGACACCAGGTCATCCTCTAAAAGTCTTCACCTCACTGTGCATGCAAATGCATTCACAACTGCCTGCTGCCGTTCCTGAGCAAGCTCTGCACTGGTGGTGCCCCGATCCTACAAATGAATAAACTGTAGAAAATGGTCCTGGCGCTTGCTGGACTTTCTTGGGTGCCCTGAAGCCTTCTTCACATATGCAGTGGAAATGTTTTTTTTAATGGGATTAAGTTCATTTTCATGGCAAAGAGAGACTATGCAATTCATTGCAATTTATCTGCATTGTATAGGTGACGCTCAGTAAAGAAAGTAATAGAAAATCTCCCTATAGAAAGATAAACTTGCATTATCAAAACCTAAAAATAAAGCTGCATTTGAGCTTTAAGATCTCTAATATGAATATAAAAAGGTACAGAAATCCAATCCAGAGAAATTCTAGAGAAAAAACATTTCATTGGTTGACCTAGTTAAAAAATATAAAAAGGTAAAATTTTAATTTCCAAAAAACTTGTATGGCTTGGGTCTTCATTTCCCCATTTCCTATCTTGCTAAACGAGTTGTATTATTTTCTACAGTATAAAAAATGAAAGGCTAATGTTTTGCTAGTACGGAATGCTCTTAATTATTGTATTTCCTGTGCATTCTTTACATACTGAAATGCCAGTCTGTATTAATGCTAAATTGAGGAGAATAATAAAAATCCCAGCCCGTGGTCATTTTTTGATGTATAAAACACATGTGGGTGATGGGTCAGTCAGTCTTAGTGACTGACAGTCAGATGATCAAGACATCGCTGCTATATGGCAAGATCTTTGACCTCCAGTGGTGTGACAACACCGCTTGATCAAGAACACACCAGCAGAGTCACATCAAAGCAGCAGCAGAATGATCAGGCCTTCCATGTGTTCCTTGCTTTTAAGGCCAGTTATAGGTGGGGCAGGTGCCGTTTGTTTGTACTGTTGGGTATTTGGTGAGGGAATGCACTGGGCACGTTTGCTGCCATTGTGCTATTTGCTGGGTGTCCAGTGCACCCCTGTGCCTTTAACAAGGAGTGGGCTCCCTCCAGGCATACCTGCCCTCAAATCTATTCATTATTATATATGGGCTTCTACTATGGAGGCTCTCAAAATGTATAGAGTTAGGACTGCAGATAACACTAGGGTGCTGTGACGTGGCACTGAAGCTTACGCATGTATTTGCAAATGTGTACACACTAAACTGCTGTTTTTAACGTGAACTGTTAGACAAGACAATTCAGGTTGCTGCAGGCTGGCTGGTAAGTTGAGCTGGGAATTTTTCTTTGTTGTTGTTTGAATGATCAGGCCATTCCTCTGTCCTGTCAGCATGCTCACTGTCAGCACATGTGTATTTTACCAAAGCCTGGTTGGCTGATTATGCTGACCTTCCCTTTCCCCCGCCTGAGGCTGTATTATAGGGGATTACATTAAATCAAATTATGGTATATATACTAGTTGTATGAAATAAAACAAAACATGTTTTAAATAATATACACTAGTTGCGTTTCACACATTTATTCTTTTACTGAACACAGAACTGCAGTAATTGGTGCTTTTTTTTTGCATCTGCTTGGATTTCAGCTTTAAAGGATAGTTATACTTTTGTGTAAGATGTAGGGAAGCTACAATCCCCTAACTTTAACCCTCTTGGGGGCTACTTCATAAAGTGGGGGATCCAGTTAGAGAAAAAAAGGGGTCGATTCACTAATGCTTACCGCATGCGATAACATGGTCACTTGGCTCATTTGTATAAATTATTGCATGCAGTAAATAAAGTCCAATTCACCAAAAAATAAAGATTTTGCGGTATTAACCACAAAATGAAAACTGTGCAGGTAAATATTGGTTAAAAACCATGTGGTAAGCTCTTAAGTCTAATTCACAAAAAGACCAGAGAGTAAAAAATACATGCAATAATGTATTTATCACCGGGGTTTTGCTGGTGGTATCACATGCAGTATTTGTCAAAAAACAGCGTGCCCCCCCCCCCCCAATAGCTGGTTTCTAAGGAGCTGGGAAGCTGGCTGCCGGCGTCCTTGACAACGGATAACTCATCAGGTTCCCTGCTGACAGCTGAATGTAAAAAAAATGCAGACAATTAAAAATTATGTCCCCCCCCGCCAATGTTAAGGGCACGTGGCCTGGTATGAGTTAGGAGGAGGGGGAGCCGTCACTACCTAGCCCCTCCCCCCACCCGCCTTTTACTGACCTGCCAGGCTGCATGCTCAAATAAGGGTCTGGTATGGATTTTAGGGGGGGCACATCGTTTTTTTTTGAGGGGGTTCAACTTAAAATCCATACCAGACCCAAAGGGCCTGTTATGGACCTGGGGGGAGGGGCCCACACTGTTTTGTTATTTATTTTTTTTTAACATTTATCTATTGCAGGCAATGGTAATGTATTTCCAGCAATTTAAATGTTATTTCATTCATTTTTTTTTCTTTAGAAATGTCATTTTTGCTGCAGCATGTTTTTTACATGCTACGGATGTGCATGGTGTCTGATTTGCGTGGGGGGACCCCGCCCATTTTTTTTTTTTCATACTTTTTAATTTCCGGCATGTTTGTTTACCATTCACCTGTGAGTTGAGAACCCGCTGATAGCTGTTGAGTCATTCTTTGTTAAGAACACAGCTTCCCAGCCTGCTCCTTAGCAACCAACTCAGTGCTAAAACCGAAGGGCATAAAGGCATGTATCTCAACCCCTTGTTGTGCAGAAACCTGCATGTGTGCTGGACATACTGGTTTGGAATGACTGGGTTGTGGGTATGGATTTCTTGTTACCTTGTATAAATATGGTTTTATAGTAGGAAAAATACTAGTGGACAAAAAACAGCAGATTAAATGTAAACAAATCCGCGCTTAGGATAATTCTAGATTCCTGGTATTTAGTATTGGCTGCAGCCCACCTTTATACTATATTACTAAGAATATAGTGAGAATGAAGAGAAAGGAGGGGGAAGGTGTATGGCGCTGCCAAAAACTGCTGATGTTTCTATATGTCCAAAATTTAGGCGTTATAGATACATACAAAATAAATCACCACTATGAATAAAGTGTCCAGTGCATCCTATGTGTCTTCCTATTGAATGTGCAATACTAAAAGATAATACAAATAAATAATAAATATTTGTGCTGAAAAGTGGATATAGAATAAGTGAAAATTGGTATGATGAGAAAATTAGATGAAATGTATGAATTAAAAAATAGATAAAGGGGTGGATTTGTACAGAATAAAAATAAATATATAAAAAATATAAAAATGGATCCACTTAAAGTATGACTTAAATAAGGTGCACAATAGGTAGATAAATATTATAGCAGCAATGATACAAGAATAAATAAGTCCGTTACACCTAAGAAAGAACAAATAGTCCCACAATGCAAGAAAATTCCTAAAAAACTTGGCAAAAAAAGGTGACTTGAGTGCAGGTGTTCTGATGAAATATTAAAGGTGCTCAGGTATATGGTGACCGTTCAGTGCTCCCCGCACCCCTTGGACCGCACTCACCAGAACTATGTACCCCTGCAGGGGTATCAGGCCTTGTCTATAATCCTGGATCTTCTCCACTGACCATCAAAGTGGTTGGGTGGTCCGATTATCTACCCGAATCTTGTGAACCAGGTTCCTTGATGTTAGGGTCCGAAGGTGTATCGATATATGGGGGAAGAAGGCTCACATAGAGTAGTACTGCTAAGTTTTAAAATACTTTATTGTCCCGGAATTGTCACGGCGTCCCGGAAGTGCGCTATTATTGCTTTCTATGCCATTACCCTCTATTCCCTTTGTGAGTACCTAATTTTTATATACAATAAAGTATTTTAAAACTTAGCAGTACTACTCTATGTGAGCCTTCTTCCCCCATATATCGATACACCTTCGGACCCTAACATCA